>NC_057715.1:19521396-19582592 GCF_004010195.1 Chiloscyllium plagiosum
AATGATTTGGATGTGAGCATAACAGGTACAGTTAGTAAGTTTGCAGATGAGACCAAAATTGGAGGTGTAGTGGACAGCGAAGAGGGTTACCTCAGATTACAGCAGAATCTGGACCAGATGGGCCAATGGGCTGAGAAGTGGCTGATGGAGTTTAATTCAGATAAATGCAAGTGCTGCATTTTGGGAAAGCAAATCTTAGCAGGATTTACACACTTAATGGTAAGGTCCTCGGGAGTGTTGCTGAACAAAGAGACCTTGGAGTGTAGTTTCATAGCTCCTTGAAAGTGGAGTCGCAGGTAGATAGGATAGTGAAGAAGGCGTTTGGTATGCTTTCCTTTATTGGTCAGAGTATTGAGTATAGGAGTTGGGAGGTCATGATGTAGCTGTACAGGACATTGGTTAAGCCACTGTTGGAATATTGCGTGCAATTCTGGTCTCCTTCCTATTGGAAGGATGTTGTGAAACTTTAAAGAGTTCAGAAAAGATTTACAAGGATGTTGCCAGGGTTGGATGATTTGAGGTATAGGGAGAGGCTGAACAGGCTGGGGCTGTTTTCCCTGGAGCGTCGGAGGCTGAGAGGTGACCTTATGGAGGTTTACAAAATTATGAGGGGCATGGATAGGATAAATAGACAAAGTCTTATCCCTGGGGTCAGGGAGTTCAGAACTAGAGGGCATAGATTTAGGGTGAGAGGGAAACATATAAAAGAGACCTCAGGGGCAACTTTTTCACACAGAGGGTGGTACATGTATGGAATGAGCTGCCAGAGGAAGTGGTGGAAGCTGGTACAATTGCAACATTTAAGAGGCATTTGTATGGGAATATGAATAGGAAGGGTTTGGAGGGATATGGGCCGGGTGCTGGCAGGTGGTACTAGATTGGGTTGGGATATCTGGTCAGCATGGACAGGTTGGACCGAAGGGTCTGTTTCCATGCTGTACATCTCTATGACTCTAAATGGAATATTGGATGGAATAACTTAAGATCGGTGCTGAAATGGGAGAATTTGGGCTCTTTCAGGATAAGTGAACTACAATAGGCCAAATTACCTTCCTCACACATAAACATTTTGTCACAATGTTTAACTGCCCCACCACCCTTCTCTTAATCAATCACTTTTGAACCCCCAAGTTTTTACTCGGATGTCACATGAGGTCTGCGGTTTTTAAGTGACATGACAATATGAAGAAGTTTGGGAAGCAGTGATTTAATCCCTTACTCAAATTCTTGCAGGCGTTGGCTGAGAGTCTGAGGCACGCTGACATCTACCAATCAGATCGAGTAGACTTTAAATCCACTACTCCAGCACAATTCTCAGTGCTGAAAGTCCTACTGGCATACTGAAGGAATGTTGCAGTTCTGAGTACCATTGTTCCAGTGTGATGTTAGACTGAACCCTTGCCTGGCCTCTCATGAGGGTGCAAATACTCCCATTTCAAAGAAGAATAGGGAAATTTCTCTGGTGGTCTGGCCAATCATTATCTCTCAATCCACATCTGGAAAACAAGTTATCTCATAGTCATCACCATATTGCTGTTTGTAGAAATTTGGTATGTGCAATTTGGTTGCGATGTCTCATAAATTGCAGAAATGGAATATTGATTGTAAATTTTTTAGGGTGTTCTTAATGAATGATGATGAATGATTTTATTGTCACGTATTTTACAGTGAAAAATATACAGTGAAAATCTTCCACTCTTGCCAGGATTCCAGTGCCATTTTGAATAATGTGAGAATAACAGAGAAAAAAAAACTTAAAGTGAGTTCATCACCCGTCTGCTACAACTTCACTGCTGGCAGTGCCAGATCCAACGTCAAAGTCATGATTCCTCAGGTGCCATCTTTTGCCATTGGACCTACATCACCTCCACCAATGCAGCAGCCATTACTGGGTCCTGCACTCCCCCCCACCCCACCACCACGATCACCACCAGCCACCTCACGGTCATCCACAAGGGTCCTGTTCCAGGCTCACCAGCTGCTGCCACACTCTAGTCCCTGATGAAGTTACCTTTCTACCACCTTCCATCTTCCTCATCGATTCTGTCATCGCTGATTCCACCATGACCAAAGACTCCCCAGAATGTAAATAGAAGCAAAAACGAAAAAGGAAAGAAATGAGTAAAGAAAAAGCGAGAAAATAGAAAAAAAACTGAAAGGAGTGGATGAGGCCTAGGCACAGGAGCACAGATGATGCCTATTCTGCAGCCGCCATTTTAATAATGACACCTAAAGTGCTGCATATATACAATTCTTGACTATCTTTTTCTTGTTAACTTAGACCAATGCTGGAATAGTGATAAATTTCATGACCAGTAAAATGTGTTCCTTACAGCTCTCTTTTTCTAACCAAGAAGTCATACAAAGACTGTCTAGATAATGTTTCTTTGCAACATTTTGATGGATAGCTATTAAGGAAACTTATAGAAGAAAAAGTATTCTATTATATGGATAATTATACTAATGATAGAATGAGATTCAGCTAGAAATTTGAACATTATCCCCAGAAGTCTTTCCAAAGGATTATCTGTGGCAATTTTGAATTAATTTACCACCTTTCTACCTCCAGGGGTCAAGTAGTTAATGATATTTCATTGATTCTGGATCTTGCTCAGTCAGTTACGTCAAAGTCAATCATGTAAAATTACCAGAGGGACTTTGCAGGGCAACCGGTTATGATAATGACTGAAAATTATGTCAGTTGGTGCTCTGACTACTGGTTTACTGGGAGAGTATTTTCCTATTAGAATTCAAATTACATCGTCTATCTTGTATTTAGAAGTTCACCTTTGACTCCATATTGCGCTGTATCTTTTCAAATTTCAGAATTTTCAATTCAATGATTGGTTAATCAAAAATGATGAAAGCTTCAGGCAAGCCCAGGGAGAAGATTGAGGTGGCATTCACTCAGGTGAGTAGGGAGTTGAGGTTGGAGAGAATCAAAGGAGAGAAAAATGATGGGGAGGAAAATGGTGAAGAGGAAATGAAGTGAAGCAGAAGGGAGGGAAGGGAGCAAGGCAGGGTGGAAAATCAAAGAGCATAGAGACTGAGAAGAGTCAGGTGTTGTTAATAGGGAGAGTGAGGGGAAAAAGGAAGATTTAGGATTCAAGGTAGAGGGAAGATTTTGTGATGGAGGGATTTAACAGACAGAGATTTGGGGTAATAGATTTAAAGGAATGGCTTTAAGGGGACTGTATCAATAGTTGGGGGCACAGGAATTCCAGAGATGAAATAAGCAGGTTACTGTGGGAATTCAGAGCACAGCAACTGAGGGTGAAGTGGATCAAACAGAAAATGGGGGCAGGTTCAAGTGGACCAAGCACAAAGACAGAAGGTCAAGGCAGCCATTAATCAAGGGAGGGATTGATGGAGACTGAGAATGAGGCAACTTGGGATAAAATGATTGAAGGGTAATGAATCAATGAGGAGGGAATTGAGCAGGGCCAGATTAGATGGAAAGAAGTTCAAAGGGGTGGGATTTAAGGGTTTGAGGAGACAAGGAGATTAAGGGCGATGGAATAGAGGTGCAATTGAGTTAAGGGGAGAAGGGGAGGAGTTAAAGGAACCCTTATACCCTGGGAGAAGAGATCAAGGTTTCTTCAAAACTATATCTTTTCCAATATGATGGGCAGTACACTTAGTTCCAGAAGTAATTTTCCATCCTGCCACACTGGAGCCTTAATGGGTTGGTTATCACATAGATTAACTGTATATCTCATTTATTATTTCACCAGTGAGAAGGGTTTGAAATCATGTGCAGTTTTATTTTAGGTTTAATTCCAATCTTGCATCCAGCCTCAGTCCAGTTAATGTAAAGTGCAAAGAGTTTTTCTTTTTCACTTTGATTCGATTTATTGTTGTCACATGTACTTAAGTACAGTGAAAATTTGTGTTGTGTGAGCAGTATGGGCAGATAATAACAAACAAAGACATACAGATCATATGGCGCTTAGACAGCTGCACAGGAGGTGCACAAAAGCATGATCAACATTATTTAAAATGAGAGAGGTCCACTCAGCAGTCTAATACCAGCAGGGAAGAAGCTGTTGGTGCATATGTTCAAGCTTCTGTATTTTCTGCCTAATGGAAACTCTTTCACATTCCAGCATCATTCTTTCCAAAACTTAGGTGCAACACTGTTTGAGCATGAAGCATAATTCCATTCAGTCAATGACAGTAATAGAGTGTCAGCTTAGTACAAAAGTTGAACTGGTTTATCTCTTCAGCACCATGCGATGTTAGCAAGATTACTGTTCATTCTTTACCACATTCTGCAAATTGATTGCGATGTTCACATTCATGCTTCAGAGGACTCTCACAGCTGGAACTTGTGCAGTTTCTGGCTGGAGTTATAGGTAAAAGGACAGTAACATAACATAGCCTTACATTTTCTGTCACTTGGGATGTATGACAGTCAGATTACAATTGATTGGATTTATTTTAAGGAAGAGTATACTGATTATGAATCAGTCTATGATTTTGCCCTCATTTACCCAATGTAATTCCAACAGTAAACCAGAATTTCAACAGTACAAGTATTGACTTATCATTACTGGTCCGATTAGCTTGTACATTTGACCGCATGAAAAATTGTGATGATGGTTAGAGAAAGTTAAGAAAGCATTTGATAAAGTAATAGGAGACAATGAACAAAGCCTGATAAAAAAATAACGTGCCCTGTTACATTTTCATCCTTTCATAAAGAGAAAATTATAAAATGGTTCCTCCTCCATGATTCTGTTTAGAAAAACATTGAATGATTTTTGTTTGAAAATAAAGCAAAGATTATTCAATATCAAGAATCTCACTGATAATATGACACTGCTTAAAATGGTTTGCAAAGATTAGACTATGAAATAAATGATTAACCTGCACTATTTATTGTGATTATGTAATTACTTGAGTGTGTAAATGACTGGAAATTTCTAATGATGCTGATTACCATGGTAAATGATCTTCAGGAGTTGCTCTTGAAGCTTAACAGCAACGGCACATGAACCCGTGAAGCAGCAAATCTTAAAAGCTCACACCAAAATGAAATAACACCAAAAGCCAATAAGGTGATGCTAGCATATGCTGCAGAAAAAAATAATTCATTATCGTGATCTGATAGAGTAAGTAAGGAGAAACTGTATTCACTGGAAAGAGGATTCAGATTTATGGTAATTACACGAGGGGCAAAATGATATGAATTTATTTCATATCTTGTAGGTTGCTATGATCTGAATGCACTGCCTAAAAGGGCAGAGGAAATAGATTTAATAATAAAAATAAATTGGATAAATACTTGAAGGAGAAATACCGTGCAATAGGCAAAGAGCAGGATAGCGGGACAAATTGGATAGCTCTTTGGAGGAACTGGTAAAAGTATGATGGGCCAAATGGCTTCTTTCTGCACTATAGACCCTGTGGTCCCATGATTTTGTGTAATTTATTAAATGATTCAAACAGAGATGGTGAAAGAATATCTCGTGAATTAATTACAGTTATAATGAAATTGAGGAAAGGTGGTCATGAGCAATGCTCAGATCATCTCTACAGATTGAATATAAAAGAAAATCAATTGCCATGTTGGAAACGTATTTTATGCCATCAAATTTAAAAAAAAGTAAACTGGGTTAAGAATGAAATTTAGAACAATGAACCAGAGTAACACAGTTTTAACAACAGGGCACTTTATCTACCCTAGAGCAGAATGGAAATGACTAAGGAATTTGCTGCCATATAAGAGTGCTTAAGATAAGTATCATTGATGCATTTAATAAAGAGATGAACCAGTGACTGAGAATGGAATAGAAGGATATGCTGATAAACTGAGATGAAATAAAGTAGGAAAATGCTGCAGAACATTAACATGACCACAGATTAATTCAGCTGAAGGGACTTTTCCGTGCTGCAACTATAATGTAATATGTGCTGAAACTCCATGTCCAAATAAAAATGTGTAATGTTACATAACTTTCCAGGGACCAAGCGAGACAGGCAAATTTCATCCTAAGTAAAATTTCATCCGTGTGGGCGGCACGGTGGCACAGTGGTTAGCACTGCTGCCTCACAGCGCCGGAGACCTGGGTTCAATTCCCGCCTCAGGCGACTGACTGTGTGGAGTTTGCACGTTCTCCCCGTGTCTGGACTTGTTGGGCCGAAGGGCCTGTTTCCACACTGTAAGTAATCTAATCTAATCTAAAAGATCACCTGACTTCAGTTAAGGAAAACAAACAGCCACAGTAAGGGTATTAGATTGCAAGTGAACAAAACTGAGTAAGATATAAGGATTCCTGAAGAAGGGCTTATGCCCGAAACGTCGATTCTCCTGCTCCTTGGATGCTGCCTGACCTGCTGCGCTTTTCCAGCAACACAGTTTCAGCCCAAATGTCATTGGTTAAAATGGAGCAATGGTGAATGATATTTAAATAATATTTAAGTATTTGAGTAGAAGATAAATGACATGTAAGTTAAATGTCATGAATAAAGTGAGAGGATCAAAGATTGGGCTTCAGAAACGCAGTATGATCAAACACGAGTTTAGGAAAAGTAGTATGCGATAAAGTAGAGTGAATAGGAAACTATGAAAGTTTTGTAGGGAAGCAAATGATTATTGAGGTCAAAAAGTAATATGTGAGAAAAGTTCCATGGCCAACATGAATGGATAACCTGTGCTGGGTCATAATGAAGAGGACTGTTTGCTCTCCACAGGTTTTGCACATAATCAATTGAAAAACATAGGTGGTTTACCATTAGTGGATAATAGGTGAAAAAATAACATAGGGGATTTGGTGAGAGGGAAAAAGGAGCTTTTGAGTGTAAGAGCACTTCTGGAGATAAAACACAAAAATAAATAAATAAAACTGAGAAGACTGGCAAAAAAGGTGTGACAACTTAAGAGTGAGTGAGAATAATGGAGACCTGCTTTGCCTCAATTTCTACAGATGAAAATGGATGAGGGATATAGTTTGGCCTAAGGCCATGTTTTTGTGTGTTTGATATTTGTGTATTTTTTCAAACACTCACTAAAGGTAGACTAAAGGTACAAGGAGTCTGACCTTCAACCACCTGATGAAAGAGTGGCACTCCGAAAGCTAGTGCTTCCAATTAAACCTGTTGGACTGTAACCTGTTGTTATGTGATTTTTAACTTTGATCTAGAACCATTTGCCAGCATTTGGCCCATATCCCTCTAAACCCTTCCTATTCACAAACCCATCCAGATGCCTTTTAAAAGTTGTAATTGTACCAGCCTCCACCACTTCATCTGGCAGCTTATTCTATAAACGTACCACCCTCCATGTGAAAATATTGCCACTTAGGTTGTTTTAAATCTTTTCCCTCTCAACTTAAATCTATGCCCGCTAGTTTTGAACTCCCCTATCCTGGGAAAAAGACATTGTCTGTTTACCCTATCCATGCCCCTCATAATATTCGAAACCTCTAAAACATTATCCCTCAGCCTCCAGTGAAAACAGCCTTAGCCTATTCAGCCTCTCCCTATAGTTGAAACACTCCAATCCTGACAACATTGTTGTAAATCTTTTCTGAACTCTTTCAGGTTTAACAACACTTTTCCTATAGCAGGTGGAACAGAATTGAGAGCAATATTCTAAAAGTGGCCTCAGTAATGTCCTGTACAGCTGATACATGACATCCAACTCCTGACCAATAAAGGCAAGCATGCCAAATGCCTTCTTCTCCACCCTGCTTATCTTCAACTCCACTTTCAAGGAACTATGCACCTGCACTCCAAGGTCTCTTTGTTTAGCAACACTCCCCAGGACCTTACCATTAATTGTATAAGGCCTGCCCTGATTTGCTTTTATCAAATTGTAGCACCTCACATTTATCTAATTTAAGCCCCCTCTGCCACTTCGCCCATTGCCCATCTGATCAAGATCCCATTGTACTCTGAGATAACTTTGTTCACTGTCCACTATATCACCTATTTTGGTGCCATCTGCACATTTACCAATTATTTTCCTATATTCACATCCAAATAATTTGTATGAATGACAAAAAGCAGTGGACACAGCACCTATCCTTGTGGCACACTGCTGGTCACAAGCTTCCAGTCTGAAAACAATCCAGCACCACCACCCTCTGTCTTCTACCTTCAAGCCAATTTTGTGTCCAGATGGCTAGCTCTCCCTGGTTTCCATGTGACCTGGCCTTGCTCTCCAGTCTATCATGCACAACAGACCAACTAGCCTTTTTTTCTCCTCAGTTATTGTAGGGAATATATAACTACATGAAAGGACTATGTGGAAGAAGCTAAAAGAGATGGCATTATTTGGATATTTTCTGGAATGAAAAGGGTCACATGATTACTCCAAATTATGTTCAGCAAGTCCTGTTCAGGCTGTGGTCCATCTGTTAATTGACAAAGTCAAATGTCCAGTGTGTACTGCAATGTGGTTGAGTTTTAACTGCCCTCTTGGATGGGAAATAAATGCTGACCGAGAAGAAAACAACCACAACTTTCATGGAGGTATTATTGCCTTCAATGCTGTGGGGAAAAAAAACCCTTACTTTGAGATGACTGATGAAGGGTTTATGCCCTTTTATCTGATGAAGGGCTTATGCCCGAAACGTCGATTGTCCTGCTCCTCAAATGCTGCCTGACCTGCTGTTATTTTCCAGCACCACACTCCTGACTCTGATCTCTAGCATCTGCAGTCCTCACTTTCTCCTTGTCAGCTAATTGTTGCCTGACAATGCTTTTTGGTCCTTGAACTTTCTCTTTGCTGAGTAACAAAGACATCTCAGAAGCTAAAGTCTTTCTCCTGAAATTGTAGATATTAGAAGTAAGTCCCATGATAGAGTTTCTAAGTGCAAGTATTCCATCTCCATGGTAAAACCTCAAGTAGTGGTCTGTGATCAATTCTCAACAGCTTGAATTCAAGCTGATTGGAATCTAAAACTGGACATTTAGTATCAATCTGGAGCTGTCAGGAATTCAAATTCATTGTCAGGTATTTTCAGCAGATGTGAGAAATGATCACATTTTATCCTTTGTTTCCAGCTTTTTAACTGACAGGGTCTATTTTCTCCTCCTTTGCCTTTTATTAAAATATAAGTACCATCATCTCTGCAGAGAGTTGTGTTGTTTCGTTGTCTGTGTGTGTTTGTATATAGGATTGGGGGGTACATGGTTTTAATTCCAGATCACAGCTTAAAAATTAATCAGTATTTTGAGTTTATTTGAGGAGTCTCCTGATGTTTCTTTTATTTCTGATGTGGTACTAGACAGACACAATTGGCCATTTTGATCATTAAATCAACATTTATTATAATGGTGGAGTACTGGAGTTTGATTATCTGTGCGCTCCTTCAGTTAGAATCAAACACTCTATGGCTCCATAATTACCTTACTCACTGCAGTAACATGTAATTAGTAATACACTTGTTGAAGAATTAGAGTATTTTATTTTGAATTCATTCATGGATGAGGACATTGTTGGCTAGGCAAGAGGCAGTTAAGAGTCAACCACAATGCCAGAGGAGAAAGTGAGGACTGCAGGTGGTGGAGATCAGAGTTGAGAGTATGGTGCAGGAAAAGCACAGCAGGTCAGGCAGAATCTGAGAAGCAGGAGAATTGAAGTTTCGGGCATAACCCCTTCATCAGGAATGCTATAGGTCTGGACAGTGCAGTAGATCTGGAGTCACATGTAGTCCAGACCAGGTAAGGACCAGGTAAGGTTGGAAGTTTTCTTTCCTAAAAAACATTCGCAAACAACATGGATTTTTCCAACAATCAGCAATGGGTTCACAGTCACCATTATACTCTTAATTCCAGACTTTTTCTTGAATTTAAATTCCTTCCTTTGCCATGGTGAGATTTGAACCTGACTCTCCAGAGCATTACCTGGGTTTCTGGATTAACAGTCCAATGATAAAACCACTAGGCCATCTGCTCTCAAAAAATGGTTAAAAATGGCTTTCAGAAACATAAATGTCAATGAAAGGCATATCCAGATGCAATAGAACATTAATGGAGAGGAGCTTAATTAGGTAGTTATTGAAGACGGTATTGTGGTTTGACCAAAAACAGTTTTGATAACACAATTCTTGTCAACAATTTGCAAGTCACTCTGGTCCATGAAAAGGTTCCTTGCTCAGAATTGTGAACAATGCTCAGTAGTGAAGCTGACAGATTTTCAATGCAGATGGTGGAAGAGCTTGGAATAATGGCCCCTTTAGGTGGAGGATCCTTCTCAAGGAGGGCTTTAACACACTACAGGGACGTGACATGAATCAACCTCATACATGTTTCTCCATAATCATATCCTCATTGCTCATTTAAATTTAAAATGGGAGGCTGATGTCCTTGCACACACCACTATGACTACTACCTGAGATAGTTGCTACAGGAGTCCCATTAATGACAGAATCTCTTGGGATTCATACATTGAAATGATACATATAAATCATATAAATGAAACTCCACCAAACATCTAAGCAATTGTAAAACTATGCAAATAACACAAATAATTATTCATTATAGTGTCCCCATGAATATTAACGCGGAATATATAATAAAGATCAAAATTCAAGAAATAGGCGAAAAAGTTCAGATCCAATCATTAATATTGAAAAATCTCCTTTTGCAGCTTATTTGCATTCCCATTTTAATCTACCTTCCAATTTCACATTATCTTTACAGTTTGCTCTTGGTGAAGTGTTAAGATTTGGTTTCTGGTTGCTAAAAAAGCAACTCACAAATCCAAATGTTTAGCTGACGTTTTATTTAAAACACCAGTAGGCAATCTTAAACCATGCTATAACTTTGTATATTATCTTATTGTTATACACTAGACAAGCTCAATTATATTACAGCACCAAAGGAGACTATTTGGCCCAACAAGTCTGTGCTGGTTCATTGGAAGAACAATCCACATTAATCTCGCTCTCTTCCCTCCAAGTTTTCTTCTCCAATGTTTAACCAGTGTAAAGTTTATCTTCATGTTCTCTGTGGTTCTCTTACATCGCCTCACCTTCAAAAAAATGAGGCAATCTTAGAACATATAAAGTCCTGATGGGACTGGACAGGCTAGATGTGGGAAGAATGATCCTGACATCAGTGATGTCCAGAACTAGGAGTCACAGTTTATGAATAAGGGGTAATCCATTCAAGACTGAGGTAAAGAAGAATTTTTTTCACTCAGAAAGTTGTGAACCTTGGGAATTCTCTACCACAGAAAACTGTTGGGGTCCGTGCCTTAGATACTTTCAAGAGGGAGCTTGCCATGGCCCATGCGGCTAAAGGGATCAAGGGATATGGAGAATGGGTTACTGAAATTGCATGATCAGCTGTGATCATATTGAATGGTGGTGAAGGCTCGAAGGGCTGAATGGCCTAATCCTGCACCTATTTACCATATTTCTATGTTTCTACATCTCTACCCTGTGATTATCTCTCTATTTACTGCAGCTAACATGATTTTAAAAACTGCTACCAAACCTCTTCACCATCTCCATTGGGAAAACTTTCTGACATAATTTGAAACTCGATAGTCCTTCAGCATTTATATAGCAGCTTTAATGCAGAAATTGTCCCAAAACTCTTCATAGGAGCATTTAACAGGCAAGATTCTGACATCAGTTTCTGTTAGAGGATATTAGGACGGGTAAACAAAAGCTCAGCCAAAGAGGTAACTCTTAGGAACATCTGAGAAGAGGAATTAGAAGGGCAGAGTGATGAAAACCTGGGTGAAGTGAAATCCCTGATCTTAGAACTGATATGAAGGGGAAGGCCCAACAGCTAATGAATTAATGATGAGGTTGGAGGATGCAAATGACACCAGTACAGCCCCATTTCAATAATTAAAATGATGGTTGATAAAAGTATATTTCAGCTTGCACTTTTGTTGAAAATTCAGATTGTTTTTCTGTATTCCTGTGCACTGAAATCTGATGAAAAGTCATCAACCTGAATTGTTAATCAATTTCTTTCTCATGGTATTTCTTACTGAACATTACCAGCATTTTCTGTTTTTATTTCAGATCTCCAGCATCTGTAATAATTAGTTGGAGCTCACTGCCCTTGAATCATGCTGACGCACACTCCTGTCTTTGTAAATGATTTGTAAATCTTACCAAACAACATGCCAGCACACTTATGCAGAGTCTAATACTTGGTAAGAGCTTACCAACACAAGTGCATTCAGCATCCCAAAATATTTCCATCCAGAGACTCTCTACCAGATTTAACATCTGGAGAAAGAAAAACCAATGTCACATTAATCCTGTAATGATTGTCTTTCTGCAATAGGTCTACCCTGTCTGATAATGCCAGCTGTAACCCAGTTGAGAATAGAGTCATAGAGATGTACAACACAGAAACAGACTCTTCAGTCCAACTCGTTCATGCTGACCAGATATCCTAACCTATTCTAGACCCATTTACCAGGATTTGGCTGATGTACCTTTGAACACTTCCTATTCATATACCCATCCAGATGCCTTTTACATGTTATAATTATACCATCCTCCACCACTTCCTCTGGCAGCTCATTCCACACAAGCACCATCCTCTGTGTGAAAATGTTGCCCCTTAGACCCCTTTTAAATTATTCCCCTCTCACCCTAAACCTATGCCCTCTAGTTCTGGACTCCCCCACCCCAGGGAAAAGACCTTCTCCATTTACCATTTCCATGCCCCTCATGATTTTATAAACCTCTATGAGGTCACCCCTTAGCCTCCGACGCTCCAGGGAAAACAGCCCCAGCCAATACAGCCTCTCCCTCCAGCTCAAATCCTCCAACCCTGGCAACATCCTTGGAATTCTATTCTGAATATTTTCAAATTTCACTTTTGTGCCTGAGTTAGAAGCTTTCTGAGTTCAAGTTCCACTCTATAATTTTGAGCACATTAGTTTGATAATCCAGTGTGTTACGGAATGAGTGCAGCATGGTTTGTCACACCGTCTTTCGAGTTATCTATTAAACTGTGCTCTTGTTGCCTTTTTCAAGTGATTTTAGATGATCCTGTGGTGCTACTTTGCAGTAAAGGAATGATCCTTGTTGTCCTGGACAATATCTCTTCCTCAGTTAGAAAAAGAGGGCTGAATCTTATGCTTTTTATTTTAGCTTAAGTCTGAGTTGAGTCAGGTTGGCAGCTGCCATGGGGAGCCAGGCCCTGTATCCTTAGGGGTTGCTGAACATAAGCCTTCCTGATATTAACTTTCTTGACTTTATTAGTTTCTCTAGCACCATCTGTCACCATTTCATGGCCACTTACAAGGCACCATGGATGGAGGTCTGTGCTGAGTACTGATAGTACTGTGAGGAAGCAAAGAGAACAATGTGCACACATAGCTTCGCATGTTGCTGAGATTTTTGGTCCTCCTTGTTCAACACTCCTAATGTTTGGCTTCCTCTCTGTGCGTCAAGGTGTAGCGGTCAAAAAGTTGCTCAGCAAAGGCTGTGCCATGCAGTTTCTACATACAGAGAGGGTAAATGCTGTAGGACCAGGTGCCCTGCGCGCTGTACAGTGCATGATCTGTGAACAATGTTAGAATCATAGAACCATACAGTGTGGGAGCAGGATATTCAGCGTATTGAATCTGCACTGACCCTTCGAAGAGTATCCCATCCATACCTTATTCTTGTAACGTCACATTAACCATGGCTAACCCACCTAACCTATACACCCCTGAACTCTATGACTAATCCAGCTGACCTGCACATCTTTGACTGTGGAAAGAAACCAGAGCACCAGGATGAAACCTACACAGATACAGGGAGAATGTGCAAACTCCATACAGTTATTCAAGGCTAGAATTGAACTTGGGTCCCTGGCAGTGTGGGGCAGCAGTGCTGACCAATGAGCCACGATGCCATCCTGCATTCTTTCCTTCTAAAAGCCCCATTGTCGATGTTGGCTACAGCCCCTCCTTCCCAGGTTGCGTCCTACCACTGTAAGTGTTGTCACTGCAAGCCATTTCTTTCCCATTTTGCAGTTTTAATGTCTAGCACAATTAGAAGATGAGAGTCAGTATTCCTCTGCTGGATTTCCAGTCTCAGCCTGAATATGTAAGTGAGGGCCCAAGTATCCAATCCCCTTCTCGGTAGTCCATCCCACTAATCTCACAGGCTTCAGACTTCCACAAATGGCCATCCAACCTGTCTAACTGTACCTACCTTTCTCACCTAGCCCTTGGCAGATGAGGTGGCTATGTAAGAGGTAACCATTGATTGACTATCTTTAAAGACAGGGTATTCCTGACCATGGATGAGCCCCCTCCTGCATTACTCCCTTCCTCACTATGCTTTGCCATGTACACCCTTCCAAATCCAACTGCCCTGCTCCTTTCATAAATGCACTGAACTTCTGCTCTGCGCCTGCACCCCCAGTCTTGAAGACTGACCTGCTGAGGCTCAGTGGCAATGGTTACTTATCCACACCCTCTTAGGTTTTGTGGACAAACCAGGCAGACTGACTGTGGTCCATCCCCTCGCCTGACTTGATCAGACAACCAGGGACCTTAAGTGCATATAAACCTCTCTGAGTGCGTTCGTCCTGACCACTGGACTGACTGCTACACAACCAGAGGACAGATCGTGAATATCTCCTGGATTGCAGAGGCTCCCTAATCAATAATGCCCGGAGCACATGCCTGATTGTGGCCGATTCCCTGGACTGAGATATTAAAGGCTGCATTTGCTTTACCTTGCCAGCACCCCTGGCTGACAGGTACCTCCATGGCCCTCAGTGGTGACTACATCCCTAAAACCACATGACGTGGCTGCTTGCTTGTTGCAGGTTTGCCGCATAGGTCGCTGGCCATGGGGTAGGTGTGAGATTGACGTAGCGCGGTGATGTGCAGCAAGATGTGTGCCCCTAGACTAAGGACAGCTGACCAGCAAGGCAAGCTGCCCACTTGCATAGTACATTAATTGGAAGGCAGAGATGCTGTGAGCATGCAGCTAGACACTATGCTACGTGAGTTGCTAGGAGAGCAAGCAAGAAGCCCTGAGATATCATTTAGTCTGGATTCAGAGCTGGATAACTGTCCCTTTGCACAGTGTCCTCAAAGCAGCCTGTCAATGCTAATTGCCTGTGTGCCCTACAATACAACTCTGCTTTCAGAGTGACTGCCAGTGAATAGTAGAAGTGGCAGTATGGTTGTGATGGGTTGGCAGATACTGGATGCCAATGTCTGTGGATGAGGGGTACATGCACATGATACCATGGGGCATGCCTGGGGCTGTGCTTTGTTCACAGCCAACATGGAAGTTGTTTAGAGCAAGCGACGGGGTGAATTAGCCAGATATCCGCCCTCACTTACATATTCAGGCTGAGACTGTAAATCCAGCAGATGAATACTGACTATCATCTTCTAATTCTGCTAGACATTATTGAGTTTTCCTTGAATTGAGTTTGTTTGGCGAGACTGGTAAGATGGGAGGCTGAATATTAATGAGGCGAATTGAGGCATTAACAAGAGTTTAACAATTAATAATCTGCATTAGTTGGCATCTCATCACAGCCTAGCAAGTATCTTATCATGTCACAATTCAATAAACATAAAAGTTTGAGCAAGATGATCTCAACATTGAGATGGACCTTGCCAGATTTCTCATTCAGTTCTGCCCCATGTCTCACTCTCAACCAATTCACTCATACCCCTATAAGATTTTGCCAAGGTTGCCATTTCTGTTGTGGAAGCTTGCTTTATGCGTATTGGCCTCTGGGTTCTCCATGTTATAAATTTTATTTATAAGTGCCTTGGAAGATCCTGATGTAATGATCTGAACAATACCTCCTCATTTTTCTTTTCTTTAAGGAAATTATATTCTGTTTTGAATATATTTAATCTGGTCCACCATAGATGTACAATGGATTGAATTTTGTTCTTTTGGTGTTTGTGTGTTGACAAGGGCTTAAAAGCAGGAGAAACATCCACTTGGGAGTTGGGACAGGTATTCTTGCATGCTTATGTTGTTGTCAGCACATTACTTAGACACACACAGGTAAAATGCTACATTTTATGGACAGATGAGCTGGAGGCTCTGATGCTGCTAGTACGTTCTGGGCTCCAATCTCTGGATGCCATATTTAAATGGCACATGGGTAGCTCTTCAACTGGATACTTTGGATGTTGGAGATCAGGCAAAATGTGTTCTATTCTTCAGCCAGGCCTTCTGAAGTCTATCCAAAGGACAGCTATTTCCAAAGGAATGTTATTGGGAGGCCATTCTGGTTAACAAAGGCAGCCCGAGCAGAGGCTCTAGAGAACCTGGCTTACGTGCTGCAAGAGGATGCCTGATCTGCTGCACTCTATCAGGACATTCACCACTGTCTACTCAGTGCCTCACACCCCTTGTAAGGTTGCCATTGCAGAGGATTCTCAGGCAAGAGACTGGTGCCAGACATCTCCAGCAAATGCCCATTGTGTAACCAGCATCTATCATGGGCAGCACAGTGGCCAGTGGTTAGCACTGCTGCCTCACAGCATTAGGGACCCAGGTTTGATTCCAGCCCCGAGCGACTGTCTGTGTGGAGTTTGCACATTCTTCCTGTATCTGTGTGGGTTTCCTCCGGGTGCTCCGGTTTCCTCCCACAATCCAAAGATGTGCAGATTAGGTGAATTGGCCATGCTAAATTGCCCATAGTGTTCAGGGATGTTAAGGCTAGGTGCATCATTCAGGCAGAATGTAGGGGAATGGGTCTGGATGGGTTACTCTTCAAAGGGTGGGTGTAGACTTGTTGGGCCTAATGGCCTATATTCACACTGTAGTGATTCTATGATTCTGTCACTGCATTGTCACTGACAATCTAGCACTACCTGCACCACAATGGTACTGCCTTTCAAATATGTGTCAGTGTTTGCACTGAAAACCAACAGTCAGCAGCTCACGCACCATCAGCTCACCTGCATTTCCTTTCTAGCGAGGAGAAGGTACACATTTGATAGCTGCTCACCAAAGTTTTGAATGTGACAAATATCAAACCACAAAGCATGGCTTTGTGATGACTGGAATCTCAGGCACATATGTCAGAAAATACTTTATTGATTTCATCAACAGGTAGCTCTTTAATGTCAGTGAAACACCTTGCATTCAGAATCTTTTAACACTAGCTTCCTCCATACCATAGTCTTCTTCATAGTAATGCTCACGGACAGTCACAGCTTCAAGAATTGACAACTGCTAAAGACTCAGACCTTGGAAGACTGCTGGAGTACACATGTTCACTTGATCATTAATGAGCTGACAGAGAGGTAGCAGAAATCAGTGGAACATCTGGCAAGCTACACATCTGGTCAACACATAATACACAAGATCTTGTTCTTTGCTGAAATGTGCTTGCTTCAACTCAACAAGATAGATGGCAGACATTTGCTGATTTATTTCTCAGGGCAATTCCCTGATCAATCAGAGTCAACCTGTCCGGTTTAAAATGTAAACAAAGCCTCGTTGTTCACTGGCAATTAACATTAATGGCTGCATTTCCTATCACAACACCCACCTCTACCAATCAGAGTTCATTTGCCAACCAATCAGCACTCGCCTTTTGTGCAGTGTAAATGTTAATTTTCCCCTTAAATTGTTCTTTCTGGTGAAATGCCCTGAAAGGTACAAAATGGAAGGTTTCAACCAAATGAATCTTTTGCCAACAATACTCAAAAACATTCGGCTCATCCTGAATTTAAGTGACTTTCCTCTTATTTCGAAACACTCCTTTGGTCACAACTCCTCAACCAGGGACAGATTTACCCTCTCTATCCCTTTTAGCATTTTGAGGTTCTCAATGAGATCAGCTCTCAATCTGCTATAGATAGCAGGCCCAGTTTTTCACACTCTCTTTATAAGACAGTCCTGGAATAAATCTGGTGAACCTTTGTTGCATGCTCCCAATGGCAAAAATATTCTTCCTTTGATTTTATCTGATTTGATTTGATTTGACTTATTGACACATGCACCTAAGTATAGTGAAAAGCTTTGTTTGCAAACAGTACAGGCAGATCACAGTAAGCAAGGACATACAGATCATAGGGTGAAGCATACAGCTTACACTGCACATGGATGCAAGGAGAGATCAACATTAACAAGATCAACTTTAATTGAATTTATAAAGTCCATTTAGCAGTCTAATAACAGCATGGAAGAAGTTGTTCTTGAACCTGCGTATGCATGTGTTCAAGCTTCTGTATCTCCTGCCTGACGGAAGAGTTAGTGGGAGAGCATTACCATGGTAAGATGGGTCTTTGATGATGTTGGTAGCCTTCCTGCAGCAATGAGGGGTGTAATTGGAGTCCATGGATGGGAGATTGACTTCTATGATGCTCTGGGCTACGTTTACAACTCTCTGTAGTTTCTTATGGTCCTAGGCAGAGCAGTGACCATACTAGGCCATTATGCACCCAGATAGAATGCTTTCAATGGTGCATCTGTAGAGGTTGGTGAGGGTCCTCATGGACATGCCAAATTTCCTAAGACGCCTGAAGAAGATGATGTCTTGTTGTGCCTTCTTGACAGTTGCATGTACATGGGAAGTCCAGGACAGGATGACGGTTATTATTACCCCTAGGAACTTAATGCTGTCAATCCTCTCAACCTTCGCTGTAGGAGGGGCTGTGTTCTCCTCCTTTCTTCCTGAAATCAATGACCGGTTCTTTAGTTTTGATGACATTGAGAGAGAGTTTCTTATCATTGCACCATGACACCAAGCCTTCTATCTGCTTTCTGTTTTCTGATTCATCTTTGTTTGATATCCATCCTGTCATGGGTGGTATCATCAGCAAACTTGTAGAAGCTGTTCATTTGGAATTTGGCTTCACAGTCGTGTGTGTACAGAGAATATGGTAAGGGGCTGAGAATGCATCCTTGGGGGCTCCAAGGTTGAGGGTTATTGTGGAGCAAGTGCAGTTGTCTATCTTCACTGATTATGATCTGTGGGTCAGGAAGCTGAGGATCCAGTTGCAGAGGGCGGAGCCAAGAGCTAGGTCCCAGTGTTTTGACATCAGTCTAGAGGGGATAATGATGTTGAAAGCGGAGCTATAATTGATCAGCAGGAGTATGATGTAGGTATCCTTGTTGTCCAGATGTTTCAGGGATGAGTGCAGGTCTAGGGAAATCCAATTCACTATTGACCTGTTACCCCGATAGGCAAATTACAGGGGATCGAGGCAGGCTGGAAGGTGAGAGTTTATGTGGGCCATGACCAGCCTCTCGAAGCACTTCATGACGAAGGAGGTCAGAGCCACTGGGTGATAGTCATTAAGACACGTTGCATTTGCTTTTTTAGGTACTGGGACGATGGTGGTCTTCTTGAAGCTAGTGGGGGTCTTCGGCTTGCAGGAGGGAGAGGTTCAAGATGTCAGGGAATACCTAAGGAAGGTAAACCAAAATTAAACAGGTGTAGGCCAACCAAGGTTCTATTCTGCATGACAAGGCACTACGTTTATATTAAATCCTCTTGTGATAAAGGCTAATAAACCATAAGCCCTCTAATTGCCTACCACACCTATATGATAGCCAGTGACCTATTGACAAGAGTACCTATGTTCTTTTGTACATTTACACTTTTTAACCTCCCACAGTTTAAGAGAAACTCTGCACATTTGTTCTTCTGACTAAAGTGGATAATCTCACATTTTTCCATTTTATTTTCCATTTGCCATGTTCTTGATTTTACTTTGCATCTTTCTCACAAAACATATTCCCATCTAGTGTTTATGTTATCTGCAAACTTGGAAATACTACATTTAGCAGACACATCCAAAACATTGATATATATATATATATCATGAGCAGCTGGAGTCCAGGTATTGACCCTTGCTGTACCCCACCAGCAGAAACCTGTCAATGTGTTTATTCCTCCTGTCTGTTTCCTACCTGTTATGCTATTTAATATCCATGCCAGTCCATTGTCTCCAAACTAATGCGGTTATCTTTGCTAACCACTCTATGGTTGGGGATTCAGCCTAATTTATTGAGGTGACATTAGATATGCTACCAGCAGACAGGTGGGCTAGCATACTACAGCCACTCTCACTCTGGGCATAAATCAAATGAGCATTAAATTCAGCCATATTTGTCTAAAATATGAGCCCTATTCTTAGCAAGTGCACAGTGGTAGTGATTCTTCTCCTTCTGTGTTTTTGCAAAACAATATAGTATAGCAGTTAATGAATTAGCATCATTGAATGTTTACTGAAACAGGCAGTTAGAACAGTGCCACTGAGCATCTTGGAGACAGCGATATCTTCATTCATTTTGGGTTTGTTAACACCAGAACTGCTATAATCTGTAGAATGTTTTCATTCAGACTTGACTCTGCAAAACTAATCCAAGGTTTGGGAGCTCCTTTGAGCCCACCTTCTTGCTGTTACAGTGCTACTAATATAAATTATATCCAACAGCCTGACAGTTAAAGATTCATCTCATGTCCTGCAAGTGTTTGGTATACTTGCCTTTATTGGTCAGTGCATTGAATGTCAGAGTTGGAAGGTCATATTGTGCTACTTTTAGAATGCTGCATTGAATTCTGGTCTTCTTGCTAAAGGAAGGATGTTGTAAAACTTGAAAGGGTTCAGAAAACGTTTACAAGGATGTTGCAAGGGTTGGAACATTTGAGCTTTGGGAAGAGGCTGAATATGCTGGGGCAATTTTTACTGGAGCATTGGAGGCTGAGGGGTGACCTTATAGAAGTTTATAAAATTATAAGGGGCATGGATAGGGTGAATAGCCAAGATCTTTTCCCCAGGGTAGGCAAGTCCAATACTAGAGGGTATAGGTTTAAGGTGAGAGGAAAAAGATGCAAAAGGTACCTAAGGGGCAATGTTTTTCACACAGAGGGTGGCACGCATGTGGAATGAACTGCAGAGGAATTGATGGAGGCTGGTACTGTTACAAGATTTAAAAGGCATCTGGATGGGTATATGAATAGGAAAGATTTAGAGGGATATGGAACAAATGCTTGCAAATGGGAATAGACTGATTTAGTAGATCAGAGGGACCTTGGAGTTCAGGTGCACAATTCTCTGAAAGTGGAGTCATAGGTAGACAGGGCAGTGAAGAAGGATTTTGGCACACTAGCTTTCATCAATCAGGGCATTGGGTATAGAAGTTTGGAAGTTATGTTGCAGTTGTACAGGATGTTGATGAGGCCACACTTGTAGTATTGTGTTCAGTTTTGGTCACCTTGCTGTAGGAAGGATGTTATTAAATTGGAAAGAGTGCAGAATAAATGTACGAGGATGTTGCCAGGACTCAACGGTCTCAGTTATAGGGAGAGGTTGGACAAACTAGGACTTCTTACTTTAGAGCATAGGAGACTCGGGGGGCGCAATCTTGTAGAAGTGTATAAGATCATGAGAGACACGGAAAGGGTCCCAGGGTTTGGGAATCACGAACAAGAAGGCATCAGTTTAAGGTTAGAGGGAAAGAATAAAAGGGAACCTGAAGGGCAACGTTTTACACAGAATGTGGTACCCATGTGGAATGAGCTGCACGTGCAACTGGTTGAAGTGTACATTAACAACATTTAAAAGGCATTTGGACAAATCCACAGAAAGGAAAGGTATTGGTCAAGTGCAGGGAAATAATGTTAGTGGAGGTGGACATTTTGATTGGCATGGACCAGTTTGGGCCAAAGGGCCTGTCTCCGTTCGGTATGACTCTGTGACTCTATATCTGGTCAGTATGGATAAGTTGGACCGAGCAGTCTGTTTCTGTGCTGTGCATCTCTATGACACTATAAAGCATTCATGCCATCTACTAAACCCAACGTACAGAATAAATGGTCATTGCTCATTTGTTGCGATAATCTGTTGTACGATAATCTAACCATGGCCCAGTTCTGGTTGATAATTTGATGTAAGTCACAAATGCAATAGTCTAACAAAATTACCGATGGTTTATTATTAGGAAATAATTGTTTCCACAGGCTTTAATGGCAATAGTAATACATTTGTTGTACATATTGTACTAAACAACAATATTGGACAAGAAAAAAATGAATCAGCATCATAAGTTATTTTCAAAATTGGAAGACTCATATTTATATAGTACCCTTCATGGCCTCTGGATATTTCAAAGTGCTTTACATCCACTGAAGCATTTTTGAAGTGTAGCTATGTTTCCAATGTAGGTTAATGCTTAAACATTAATTTAATACTGCAAAATCTGAAATGTATTACAAAAGAAACACATTTGCTTAATTATTATCAATGGAAGTAAACTGGCTTCAATTGAAAACCTATTTAATTAGCATTTTAGGTCAGGTAAACCTAAATTGTTCATTGAACTCATATCAGGGAAGGTGACGGAAGAGCAGTTAAGCACATCTTAACTTGGCAGTAATTGTGTGATGAAATATCAATGCTCTGGAGATGAAGCCTAGACATGTCTTTTAAAACCCCTTCATTAAATAGATTTGTCAAAGGGCATTAGAATTTTGATCAAACAGAAACTAGTTCATGATAGATATATCAAAGAGACAAAGCATAAAAGTCAGCAAGTGATCTGCTGTTCAAATCAGCAGTGAGTTAATTAGCTGAGCATTTCCAGTTGGTAGATTTTGTTGCGAGATGAACTGTGAAAATGTGTCAACTTGCAATAAGTAATTATAACATGAAAAATGACTAGTGGTTAGAGATCAAATAACATTAAAATTGTCGTTATATTAACAAATGAAGATTACCATGCATATTTAAAATTGGTGGAACATACATTATGTTGTTTAAAATGTAACAAATCCACATTTGCCAATAATTAGAAGTTTAAAGTTAGCAGTCGATGCCTTAATGTCAGATGAGTTGCATTTCACCAGAAAATTCAATGTTTTTCACATGTTACCAAAAGCGAAAAGATACATGAAGCAGTCAATTTGATGCTAACTTGCTCCCACAATTAGTTGTTCTCTTTCCTCTACATTGAGTCTCACTTTATACCTTAATTTTAAAATCTATATTCTTTTATGGCTGTACCACACCTTATTTCTGTAGCATCCTGCAGCCCAACAACCCAAAGATGTGTAGGTCAGGTGAATTGGCCAAGCTAGATTGCCCACAGTGTTAGGTACATTAGTCAGAGGGAAATGGATCTGGGTGGGTTACTCTTCGGAGAGTCGGTGTGGACTTGTTGGGCCAAAGGGCCTGTTTCCAAACTGTAAGGAATCTAATCTAATCTAAGAATCCTCTAGATCTCTGCACTCCTCCAATTCTGGCACATACTTTCCTCTCATGAACGCATCGATAGTGACTGTGTCTTCTGCTGTCTTGGCCCTAAACTCTGAAATTCCTTCCCTAAGTTTCTCCACCTCTCTACCTATTTCCTCTTTGTTTCTTACAACAGAGAAACTTAGATAGTAAGAGCAGGAATATGACTCATCAAGTCTGCTCCATCATCCAACATGATTATAGCTGAATATCAACTTCAATACTGTACTTCCACTCTCTTCCCATACCCGAAAATGACCCTTTTTGACCATGCTTTTGTTAACCTGATTTAATATCTCCTTGTGCGGCTCAGAATCAAACTATGTTTGATAATGCTGTTCTGAAGCACTGGGTACCTTTTGATCAATTAAAATTACTATATCAGTTCTAGTTGTAATTGCATAATATTGAAGCAGAAGAGATGAACTGAATGCTTCTGGGAGTATCAAATGAATGTTGATGAATAAATTACCCATACAGCAAAGACATTGTTGATATGCAGTGTTAAAACTTTTACTTTCCAACCCAGGAACATCTTGGTACAAACTCTACTGGCATCTTTTCTGATGACATTTATTTCTAAATATTCCTGAGATGAAGCAGGCTGTTACCTAGAGTGATTAATTAACTGGCTTTTTTGGGCATTTCTGTCATTGCATTTCCATTAGTGGCAGGGTTTGAAAGTAAAACAGGCAGCCTGCTCAGAGCAACATTTAATTAAAAAACAAGATTGTCATAGTTAGTGATCTTTATATGATTGACTCCCTCTGCAATTCTCTTAACATTCTGGAACACTTCCATCAAATACGCTGAAGTTCCATCACTGATCCCTCCCAGGTAGTTGAAGTAGCAGCGCTCCAAAAACTAATACTTCCAAATAAACCTGTTGGACTATAATCTGGTGTTGTGTGTTTTTTAACTTGTCCACCCCAGTCCCACACAGGCTCCTCAATGTCATTCCTTATGGATGACTAGAAAATCCCCCAAAAGAGAGGTGATGACCACTCCTGGTACATTGCAGTTTTTGCTATGCCTACCAATATGTGGCAGTGGGTAAGGGTTGAACAGTGTGGCGCTGGAAAAGCACAGCCGGTCAGGCAGCATCCAAGGAGCAGGAGAGTCGACATTTCGAGCATGAGCTCTTAATCAGGAATGAGGGGGTGGCCCAAGGGGATGAGAGATAAATGGAACAGGGGTGGGGCTGGGAGAAGGTAGCTGGGAAAGTGATAGATAGATGAAGGTGGGGGTGAAGGAGACAGGTTGGTGAGGAGGCTGGAGCCGATAGGTGCGAAGGAAGATGGACAGGTAGGACAGTTCAAGAGGGCGGTGCCAAGTTGGAGGGTTGGATTTGGGATAAGGTGTAAGGAGGGGAAATTAGGAAACTGATAAAATCCACATTGATGCCGTGTGGTTGGAGGGTCCCAAGACGGAAAATGAGGCCTCCTTCCTCCAGGCGTTGCATGGCGTGGATTTGGTGATGGAGGAGGCCCAGGACTTACATGTCCTTGGTGGAGTGGGAGTGGGAGTTAAAGTGTTCAGCCACAGGGAAGCTGGGATGTTTAGTGTGATACATCACATCAACCTTTGCCATTTCTACCACCTACAAACAGACCCCACCACCAGGGATATATTTCCCTCCCGAGTCCTATCTGCATTCTGGAGAGATCATTTCCTTTGCGACTCCCTTGTTAGGTCCACGCCCCCCCACCAACCCACCCTCCACTCCAAGTAGAGACATTGTTGTGCTTTCTTGACTGTCAGATCATGGGTGGATCAGAACTTGAACTGTAGGTTGCACGGCAACTGTCTATTTTTGAGCAAGGGAAGTTCACTTATTCAATAAACAGCTGAGTGTCACGCCACATTACTGATTTTAAACATTACATTTACAAAGTCTCTATATGAATATTATAAATAGAATTCATTTCTAAAGCTGCTACAACGTCTTTCACTAAAATGAGGATTACTTTTTCAGAAAAATTGAATGGGTGGAGGATGGCTAGAATCGGAATGCACAATGTGAGATAATGATGGAAACAGTTACAGTCATGATTTTTAGAAAGGTAAATGGAAAATGATGTGAAGAGAGAGAAAATGGGGTTTCTGGGAAAATGTGAAAGGAGGGGGACTAGCAAAGTTGCTTTTAAAGACAGCCAGCATGGACATGATGGGAAAATGGCCTCTTTTTGGACATGTAAGCATTCTATGATTCGATTGTTTGTGAAAGTAATCCTTCTCAGTCATAGAAGAGCAGTCTCCAGGTATAATTTGCAGGAGAATTACTCAGTCATCTCTGTTGTGGCAAGGCTTGTCCAGCTTTTTCTGTTTAGATTCTGCAAACTTTTGCTGAGCTCAGTTGCATTCAAACAACCTAAAGAGTTAATCCAGAAAAAGTTGGCATGAAACACAACAGCTCCAAGTAATAATTGAGGTCAAAATCACACCTAACTTCTTGCTTTGTGCAATTGTAAAAAAGAGCTAAAAAAAACAAGGCTATTTGTACTTGACATTTATATTAACACTTCTCAAGCCTTGCTGCTTCATGCGAATGTTATTTATTGCACATCATCTTCACAATCAGTGAGGTAAAGAATGTTGACCTAGTTACTATTGCAATCAATCAACATTCTTTTCATCATTTCTCTGGCATCAAAATGCCAGAATGAATTCTGTTAATTTTTGTTTCCATTTGTTCTGAGCAGTCTTAGTATTCATGTCACTTGCTACGTTACTTCAGTCTTCATTATTAATGAATGTTTATTTCCAGATGTTATTGGGATTCCAGGCTTGCTTATTCTGAATTGCTTAGCCACATGACAAATGTAAACAATAAAACAATACTCTGTAATGTTAAACGTATCAAGAGATATCTTTGCAAATGTTTGGGAACATAGAGGGATGGTGGTTGGGTTTCATTTGTGAACGATGGAAAAGCAACTAGATGAAATGAGATCAGAGGGGTGAAGGCAAAGTTAAACAACCAGGTTGGGGAAGAGGAAATGGCTAACTTAGCTATCACTTGAATAATTCATCCAGAGTAATCAGTATTAAGCTCACTATGAGCGTACCGACTTTGATGGAATCTTCAATTTCAAAGTTTGTATCATTTTGAGACAGACCCGACCTGAAAAGTGAAGATGAACCTTATAGTTTCTATGGAATCTAAGACAAAAACTAAGTTTGTAACTTAAAACTTTTTGGAAGACTAAAGCCCAATAAAAGACACAGAGCCATAACATCTAATGAGATCTCAATGCTTAACTAAAGATCGGATGGAAGCTGAATCTATGAATTGGCAATGTGTGCAAAGACAGAGTAGCTGCAGCTGCTTCTGTTACTTGGAGATAACATTAGAACCCCATCGTCAAGAGCATTATCAGCAGAGTGAAGGAGGTTTTGCAGATGTATACCATTTTACTGAAGACTGTGATCTTGGAAACTGGCTGTTTGTGTGTTGCTGTCAGCTGAACATCAGATTAAATCCAGGAAGAAGATGAGCTGAAATTCTTTGTGAAGGAGACAATGTTTGGAAAAGCTTTGTGCCTGAAATTGATGATATACACACTGACTGCATTACTGAGCAAATTTACAAGACATGTTTAGCAGTATTTAATGTGTATTTGGTAGGTTACATTCAATCACAAATTTCTTGTTTTTAATCATGTTGGTTTTATGCTTATATTGGTTTGACTGTTGGAATAAAAGAAATAAAACGTGAAATATTGTCCAATGGTTTTCCTAATAAAAACTGAAAGAACTGTGGATGCTGGAAATTAGAAACAAAAATAGAAAATGCTGGAAAAACTCAGCAGGCCAGGCAGCATCTGTGGAGAGAAGCCAGATTTAATGTTTCAGGTTCAGTGACGCTTCCTCAGAACTGATGATGTGTCTGCTATTACACACCATCATCATTAAGCACTAATGGTTGATGAGTAGTTAGTCATCCTCCCAGGTGAATTGTTTTCCATTTCTTTGTATGTCCATCTGTTCTTCACTCTCTTGAGCTCCATCTCCACCTATTGTTTTCTCCTTACCCCATCCAAGCACCCTATCTTCTGCATTAGTGCCAACCTTTTCCTAGCTATCATCAGTTCTGAGGAAGCGTCACTGAACCTGAGATGTTTAGATTAGATTCCCTACAGTGTGGAAACAGGTCCTTCAGCCAACAAGTCCACACCAACCCTCTGAAGAGTAACCCACCCAGACCCATTTCCCTCTGACTAATGCACCTAACACTAGGGCAATTTAGCATGGCCAATTCACCTGCCCTGCACATTTTTGGATTGTGGGAGGAAACCGGAGCACCCGGAGGAAACCCACGCAGACACTGGGGGAATGTGCAAACTCCACACAGACAGTTGCCAAAGGCTGGAATTGAACCCGGGACCCTGGTGCTGTGAGGCAGCAGTGCTAACCACTGAGCCACTGTGCCGCCCTCTAACTTTGATTTCTCTCTGCAGATACTGCCAAAAGTGCCAAGCATTTCCAATTATTTCTATTTTTGTTGCCATTGGTTTTTCTGTTGGGGTTGTTCAGCAAATTTGGATAATATGGTTTCTCGATTTCCATGGATATAATTATGTTTTTAATGTTGTATCTAGTACTAGGTTGGTATACTCTGAAGTTTGAGCTAATTTTATATTTGAAACGTGGACAGAAAAGGGCTGAGAAAATGGTTTTCCAATGTTCACCTGACTTCTTTTGAGGATTGAAATAACTCTGTTATCTCAAGGGCACAAAAGGAACATTCCAGACCGATGTGAATGAATATATATCCAAACGATTATTATCGAATTGAATGTTGGTTAAAAAATAAAGATGCTGATTGTCTCAAACTCTCAAGATGTTAAACCGTCACACAGGATGTCGGATAAGTATGAAAACCACCCTTATTTGAAGAACAATTTGGATTCTAGAAAGTTACATGATGAACAAACAATGTTGGTGTCTATTTTTCAAAGTGGCTGGAAGATATTTCCAGACTATTTCACCAGAAAGCCACTGAATGAACAGTTCAGTGGTCAGAAGATCATATTACAAACTAGCTCTAAGTTAGCAAGTAGCTACATCATACAATTCCTAAAGTGTGATGGCAGGCCCCGGGCCCATCAAGTTCACTCTGACCCTCTGAAAGGTAACCCACCCAGATCCAACCCCCCACCTTATCCTCGTAGCCCTGCACTTCCCATGGCAAATCCACCTAAGCTGCAAATCTTTGGACTGTGGAAGGAAACCCGAGTCCCCAGAGGAAAGTCTCACAGACATGGGGAGAGTGTGCAAACTCCACACAGACAGTCACCTGAGGGTGGAATCAAACCTGGGTCCCTGGTGCTGTGAGGCAGCAGTGCTAACCACTGAACCAATGTGCCACCCAATCTTCAAAGTGGAAGGACTAAACCTCTAGAAATTCAACTCCAGGAAACTTCACACCGTGCTGAGATTCCTTCTCTTTACAAAATCATTGGTTCAACATCAAAGTGCAATCTTAGAAATTATAAGCCTGATAATAGTATAAGCTGGAAACTGGTGTATGTGTGTGTAAAATTTCTGAGAATATATAAACCTTCTCAATTTTAAATTCCCAAAAACTCAGTGCTGAGATTCTTGAAATAGTATATACAATGGGTAAGGAAAGAACATCTCTTAATGCAGAATATGCTGATCACAAGCTAGAAAGACACATAGTGGTGAATCTTACATTTATTTGCCTAATTGTGAGTTGAGTGTTCTTTTTGGGAGGAATTCTTGCTAGGATTCTAGCTGTATCTTACCAATTCATCTCATTAACCATCTACTCCACCCCAACAGCAGCACTCATGTCTGATCCAAGCCCTATCTCACCATGTGCCATTCCTGGAACAACTTGCCACTCGTCAGATATCCACTGAAAGACTGGCATCATTTGCGCCATCTCTAAAAATGCCACTGTGCAACAAGGAAAGAATCTGCCATCCAGTGTTGCTTCTCACTGGTAGTGCAATAGTATAGCAGCCACAAGGCCTGCCAGTATGGGTGAGAATTACTTGAACATGTAACCCCATTCTCTTACCCTTGTTGCTGTTTAACCACACACTGATCCGGTTTGTTTTCACATCCGGTCTAAGCATTCACTCTAAGTGCCATTACTCTGTTCCTCAATGTCCACAGTAGACTTGCATCTTGCCATTGTCCAGCAGGGGAATAATACCTATAAGTAAGCAGTTGGAAAATTCCAAACATGAATTTGCGTTTGCAGCCAGCAAAGTTGAACGCAAATACAATAATAGAGTCTGAAGTTCACCCTCAGAACCTACATCATGACCAAAGACCGTTTTGCAATCCACCATAGTGTGCGGCACCCAGCTCCAGTCTACTGGAACTGCATGTCAATAGGGTCCTCTCAGGCTTGTCACATCCAACATAGCTGATCTCTGTCAAGGATAAGGACAGATTTCTCCTCCACAACTTCTTCATCCTCCTCCTTGGAAGACTGCTCCTATTCTCCCAGTTCCTCAGCATCCAACTTATCACCTCATTTCCTGCTCTGATTGCGCAGAGGACAGTACGCGAGGATGATGTGATACTCTGTCTTGACTACACTGGACAGTACCCCCAGATGCAGAATCACATCGTCAACAAGTGTCTGCTTCACAAGGGGCTTGCATTATATCTGTGCATTCTGCATCAATCAGGAGCTTGCTCAATGGAGATAGGGGCTATATGTGCAGTGGGTAGCCCTTGCTCTCAGTTACTAGACATCTAAGGTACCTGGACCTTCAAAAATATCAGGAAGGTGAGAGTACTCCAGATGTAGGAATTGTAGCGGCTATCAGGGTAGCAGGCACACACCTCCAGGAAGTAGTGAGAGGTAAAAGATAGTCCTGGGAATGCACACAGTCAGATTGGATAGTGGGTTAGCAGTCAAACAATAGAGGTAGTGGAAGAGGTCAAACAAAGGATTGGAAGGACACTTACACTATCTATTGAGTTAGGTGAAATGGCATTCTCATCGGGACCATTCTCACACACAGTGAACGCCTCTGCAACCGGACTAACCTCTGACTTTCTGGAAGCCAGCATAAATGGCCACATTTCCCCAGCTCCCCTCCACCCAATATAGAACAACGAGCAGGGAAAGGAAAAACAATGGATAAGTGTACCAGAAACTTGAGGCCAGAAATTAAGGAGAGTTTATGAAAAATGGAGTGTTAAGTCTCAGCTGGAATAAAGTCTGCTAAAGTTTTTATCATATCAGGAATGGACTCACAAACTCTTAACATTCCCAGTACCTGTGTTTTTGCTTTTGCTGCTGTTTACCTATTAGTTACTTATCAATGCTACTTAACTCTGTGATCAGCCTTTATTGCTCGCAAGACAAAGCTTTTCACTGTGCCTTGGTACATATGACAATAAATTCAATTCAATTCAATTCAATTCAGGAACACAGGTCCAAATCTTTGTGATAAATGTAAAGGATAATGCAAAAGAATGTGGGCTATAGTTTATGCTGTGAATGAATGGGGGAGGTGATGGTTAGACCATTGACAGCTGAAATTTGTTTTGAATTCCTGAGGGAATAAAATTCAGTTTCAATGATTGAGTTCGAGAAAAATCAAAGTGAAAAGTTTCAGAAGTGCGCATTTTGTAAAATCAGTCACAATCTGCTCCAAAAATTTCCAATTTGCATTGTCAGTTCAATAGTGCTGCATACAGAATGGAGTTCCAATTCACAAGAGGAATTGAAGGGCACTCCAAACACATTGATCCTTAATAGTGAAGGTGTAAGGATCAGTATATGAATAATTACAGAAATTATCAGTTTCAAAAAAGGCACAAATCCAACAAATGAAACTGATAAAATTGTGAATGAAAAAAAAGACATGTTTTACTCCAGATATATTGTGAACACTGAGCCTGTTCTGATTATAGGTACAGTATGGTCATCACATCAATTAATCAACCACAGGCACTGTGACGATTTAAATTAGATTTGATATTAAGGTAAGTACTCCATTCATCTCAGAAGTTGGATTTAAATTGCCAATGTATTTCCAGATCTATTTTAATTTTCATTTTCATTTATCTTGCTCCTTTTTCAAAGAACAAAATAATAAAGGAGCTCATATATCTTTAGTTTGATTCTGCAGCAGTGTGACTGCAGAGGTAGCTTTCTTTAATGGGATAAAACTCTTTAGTTCTTTGTTATGATACCAATGTAGGACGAGTTAGAGCTTTCGATTACATTTTCTAACTGTGAGTAATAAGGGACTAATCTTAACACTTGGTCCGTTTCTGATCAAGTGGTACATCAAAATGAAAAGCTATCATAAATGTGGAAGAAATAAGAACAGTACTAGCGCATTCAACCCATTGAGTTTTCTCTGCCATTTGACAAGATCATGGCTGATCTGGCTATGTTCTTAACACCATTTCCCTACTTGACCCCTATCACACCTAACTGCCTTGTAGATTCAAACTTTATCCAATTCAACCTTGAATACAGTCAATGAATCTCCATTACTTACTGGAGGAGAAAATTCCAAAGTCCAATGTCCTCCTGAAAGAAGAAATACCTCATCTCTATTTTATATGGGAAAAAACTGCACTTACAGTTTTAGGTTTCCCCATGAGGGAAAATATTCTCTTAACATCTATCCTATCAAATCCTCTCAGAATCTTATTCATTTCATTGAGCATGTAATCAAAAGCATGCAAAAAATGTTCATATATTTTATTCCTTTTTAAAATTCCCTTTTAGCTAGTTCCAGACTTTGTTTACTTGAACTTTAATAAAGCCTTTGACAAGATTCTGCATGGTAGACTAATTAGCAAAGTTAGATCACATGGGATCCAGAGTGAGCTTGCCAGTTGAACACAAAATTTGCTTGATGGTAGGAGATAGATAGTGATTGTGGAAAATTGTTTTTTTTGGACTGGAGGCCTGTGATCAGCAGTATTCCACAGGGATCAGTAATGGGTCCACTTTTGTTGCCATTTATATAAATAATTTGAATGAGAATACAGGGGGCATCGTTAGTAATTTTGCAGGTGACATCAAATTTGGTGGTAGAGTGGAGAGTGAAGAAGTTTATCTAAGATTACAAAGAGATCTTGATCAATCAGGTCAATGGGCTGAGGACTGGCAGATAGAGTTTAATTTGGATAAGTGTGAGGCATCACATTTTGATAATACAAACAAGGACAGGACTTATACAATTAATGGTAGGGCCCTAAGTGGTGTGTAGAACAGAGACCAAGGAGTTCAGGTACATAATTCTTTGAAATTAGTGTCACAGGTAAATAGGGTGGCTAAGAAGGGGTTTAGCACACTTGCCTTCATTGCTCATTCCTTTGAGTATGGAAGTTGTACAGGATATTTAGTGAGGCCTCTTCTGGAATACTGTGTGCAGTTCTGGTCACCCTATTATAGGAAGGATATTACTAAACTGGAGCGGATTCAGAAAAGATTTACCATAATGTTGCTGGGGATGGAGGGTTTGAGCTATAAAATAGACTGGAAAGGCTAAGTCTTTTTTTTAATTGAAGTGTAGGAGGTTGAGGGAGACCTTATTGACGTTTATAAAATCATGAGGGGCATAGATAAGGTGAATGACAAGCGGCTTTTCCCTCGGATGGAGCAGTTCAAAACTAGGGGAGGGGCATCATTTTAAGGTGAGAGGAGAAAGATTTAAAAAGAACATGAGGGGAAACATTTTGACACAGAGATTGGTTTGTGTGTAGAATGCACTGCCAGAGAAAGTGGTGGATGCAGGTACAGTTGCATAGTTTTCATAGTAATAGAAGCAGGAGTAGGCCATTTGGCCTGTTGAACCTGCTCCATCAGTCATCAAGATCATAGCTGATCTATCCATCGTCTCAGCTCTTCCTACCTGCATTATCCCCAAAACTCTTAAATCCCCTACCATGCAAAATCCCATCCAACTGTGTCTTGAATATATTTGATGAAGCTGCCTCTACTGTTTCCTTGGGTAGAGAATTTCATAGATTCACTACACAGTGGGAAAAGCAGTTCCTCCCCATCTCTGTCCTAAATCTATGCCCCCTAAATCTTAAGACCATGTCACCTAGTCCTATTCTCACCCATTAGTGGAAACAACCTGCCTGCCTCTATCTTATCTAACCCTTTCATAAGTTTATATGTTTCTAAAAGATCCCCTCGCATTCTTCTAAATTCTAGCGAGTACAATCCCAAGTGGCTCAACTTCTCCTCATAGGTCTCCCCCTCATCTTCGGAATCAACCTGGTGAACCTCCTCTGCACCGCCTCCAACTCACAACCTTGTATGTATCAACAATATCACCCCTCATTCCTCTAAATTCTAATACAGGCCTAACGTTTTCAGCTGTTCAAGGCTGATAGGTCAATCCCTTCAACCCAGGAATTAGCCAAGTTAATTTCTTCTGAGCTGCCTCAATGCAAGTATATTTTTTCTTAAATACAGGGACTGAAAATGTATACTGTACTCCAGGTGGGGCCTCACCAACTTCCCTATTTTTAAACTTCAAACCTCCTAGCAGTAAAGGGCCAAATCCTATTTGTCTTCTTAATTATTTTCTGCACCTGTTTACTAATCTTTTGTGTCTCATTCACTAGAACATCCAAATACCTCTGTGCTGCATGTTTGTGGAGTCCCTCTCCATTTAAATAACAATCGGAACTTTGGATTCTTCCTACCATAGTGCATGATTTCACACTTACCTACAGTTAATCCATTTGCCACATTTTTGCCCACTCACTCAACCTTTCCATATCCCCTTGCAGATTCTGCATGTCATCATCACAATATGCCCTCCCACCTACTGTTGTATAATCAGTCAATTTGGATACATTTTAATGCACCCTCTCTTCTAAGTCACTGGGATTTTATATTAGATTCTCTACAGTATGGAAACAGGCCCTTCGGCTCAACAAGTCCACACTGACCCTCTGAAGAGTAACCCACCCAAACCCACTCCCTTGCCCTGTATTTATCCCTGACTAATGCAACCCTAACACAATGAGCAATTTAGGATGGCCAATTCACCTAACCTGCACACCTTTGGATTATGGGAGGAAACCGGAGCACCCAGAGGAAACCCACGCAGACATGAGGAGAATGTGCAAACTCCACACAGACAGTTGCCTGAGGCTTGAATCAAACCTGGGTTCCTGTCGCTGTGAGGCAGCAGTGCTAACCACTGAGCCACCGTGGTATAAATGGTTAATAATCGAGGTCCTAGGACTGATCCATTTGGCCATTCACTAGTTACATCTTAAAAGCCCTCTTAATGCCGACTCTGTCTTCTGCCTGTTAACACTTAATTGGAAGGAGATATTAAGATAAATTAACAAAATCTTGATCAAAGACTTAGGCTGTAAGGAACATTGTAAAGGAGGAGAGAGAGCTTGAGATTTTAGAGAGGAAATTCCAGACTTTATGGTCCAGAAGGTGGTGTCTGGTCAGTCATACTTTCATGATATCAACTAATGTGTCAATTTTCCACCACATCTATTCTACCCAAAATGTGCCAGTTTCAGCTAATCTGCTTCTGAAGCCCTGATTCCTGCCTTTGGTAATTCCAGACTTGCCTTATTCCAACACACTCCTGATTATTCTCCAACCTTCTCCCAGTCATCCAAAATTCAGATGTCCATTTTAAGGGAGACTGATACATTGAAGTAGAAATAAAATATAACATTAGCAAATCTATGGAAAGAAAAGCTGACAAAAATAAAGCTTCTTAAGGTGCAAATCAAACCACATTATTACAGCCAAAAGAGAAGAAAATGTTGAGGTTTATGTTTCTTTTGAGAAAAAGCTTTGTGAAGAGATTTAATCCATGTTTATTTAAAGTTCTACTTACCTATGTTTTGGATATATTGGGACTGGGGAAGTTTAGATTTTTTTAAATTTTAGATTAGATTAGATTTTAGATTAGATTACAGTGTGGAAACAGGCCCTTCGGCCCAACAAGTCCACACCGACCTGCCGAAGCGCGACCCACCCAGACCCACTCCCCCACATTTACCCCTTCACCTAACACTACAGGCAATTTATTATGGCCAATTCACCTGACCTGCACATTTTTGGATTGTGGGAGGAAACCGGAGCACCCGGAGGAAACCCACGCAGACACGGGGAGAATGTGCAAACTCCACACAGAGACTCGCCTGAGGCGTGAATTGAACCATTTAGGCCATGACAACTTTGGTTGCATTAGCAGCTTTGCCTTCTGGGCACCTTTGCAACCTTGAGATTGATGCTTACAGCAACATTGTCTGGCAGAACATTTTCCTAGGCTAGCTCGGGGAAGAAGAGGGCATTCAAAACATAAGGTCAGAACAAGAATATCAGTATCAGCCTGATCTAAGATGGCAGCAAAATGGCACCTTTTGATAAACGTGGGTGACCATGCTTTCTACTGCCTATGCTTTAAACTGCAGAATTTCCTTTCCAAAACCTTTGATTTTTCTCTCTCTAGCAGTTCTTCTTTAGTATGTTCTTTTCAAATGTCCCTCTTTGATCAAGCTTTAGGTCACTGGTTTGCTGTCAAATGTAATCTGATGATAATCCTGTGAAGGATTTGTTTTGCTGCCTTAATGTTTTATTTTGTTAATTTGTGGGATATGGGTGTCGTGAGCTGGCCAGTGTTTAGTGCCCTTCGCTAGCTGCCCTTGAAAGGGTGATGGAGAGTTGCCTTCTTGAACCACTGCAGTCCACATGCTGTTAGTTGACCCACAATGTCATCAAGGAGAGAACTCCAGGATTTCGATCCAGTGACAGTAAAGGAACAACAATATATTTCTGAGTCAGGGTGGTGAGTGGCTTGGAGTGGAACTTGCAGCTTCTGGTGATCCCATGTATCTGCTGCCCTTGTCCTCCAAGATGCAAGTGGTCATGGGTTTGGAGGATGCTGATTAAGGATCTTTGGTGAATTTCTGCAGTGTACCTTTTAGATAGTACACGCTGTTTCTTCTGAGCATCAGTGGTGGAGGGAATGGATGCTTGTGGACATGATGTCAGTCAAGTGGCATGCTTTGTCCTGGATAGTGTCAGGCTTCTTGAGTGTTGTTGGAGTGGCACATATCCAGGCAAGTGAGAACTATTCCATCACACATTCTAACTTGTAGGTGGTGGACAGGCTTTGGGGAAGCAGGAGGTAGGTTACTCACAGCAGTATTCCTAGCTTCTGATCTGCTGAAGTCAGCACTGAATTTATGTGATGAGTATATTTGAGTTTCTGGTCAATGGTAACTCCAAGGATGTTGCAAGTGGGTGATTCAATGATGTTAACATCTTTGAATGTCAAGGAGTGGTGGCTATATTGCTACTTATTGGAGATGGTCATTGTCTGGTATTTGTATGGCAGAAATATTACTGTCACTTGTCAGCCCAAGCCTGAACACTGAACAGGTTTTGTTGTATTTGAGCATGGGCTGGTTCAGTATCTGATGAGTCGCGAACACTGGTGCTGAAAACTGTGCAATCATCCCCACTGCTGACGTTATGATGGAAGGAAGGTCATTGATGGTGTAGTTGAAGTTGGTTGGGCTTAAGACACTACTGTGAGGAACTCCTGCAAAGATGTCCTGGAGCTGAGATGACTGACCTCCAGCAACCAGAATCATCTTCCTCTGTGCGAGGTATGACTCCAATCAGCACTGAGTTTTGCCTCATGACACCCATTGATTCCATTTTACTCAGGATCCTGGATGCCACATTTGTTCGAATGCAGTCTTGATGTCAAGGACCAGCACTCTTACCCACCTCTAAAATTCAGCTGTTTTGTCCATCTTGGAACCAAGGCTGTAATGAGATCAGGAGCTGAGTGGTCTTGGCAGACCCCAAACTGGGCAGGTTGTTGCTGAAAGGTGCTGCTTGATAACACTGTTGAATGACACTTTACTTCACTTTACTGATGATCAAGAGTAAATTGATGGTGTGGTAATTGTTGGGTTGGATTTATCCTGTCTTTTTAATATCCAGGACATACTGGGCAACTTTCCACATTGTTGGGAGCTATGAATATTGTAGCAGTACTGGAAGAGCTTGGCCAGGAGAGTGACAAGTTCTGGAGCACAAACTTTGAGTAATAATTGCCAGAATGTTGTCAGGGCTCTTAGCTTTTGTAGTATCCAGGGCTTCTGACTGTTTCTTAATATCATGTGGAGTGAATCAACTTGACTGAAGACTGGTATCTGTGATGCTGTTAATAAGTCATTGAAGGTTAATATGCAGCTACAGCAACTTATGAGGAATGTGAATGGAATGTTGTCCTTTACCGCAAACGGATTTGAGTGCAGGAGTAATGAAGTCTGTACTTCAATTGCATAGGAGGTTGGTTAGATTGCACCTGCAGTGTTGTGTGCAGCTTTGGTCTCCTAATCTCAGGAAAGATATTATTGCCAGAGAGGGAGTGCAACAGATCTTCATCTGGATGTAGGTTTGCTCGCTGAGCTGGAAGGTTTGTTTTCAGGCATTTTGTCACCATACTAAGTAACATCTTCAGTGCGCCTCCAAATGAAGCACTGGTGGTATAGCCTGCTCTCTATTTATATATTTGAGTTTCCTTGGGTTGGTGATGTAATTTCCTGTGGTGACATCATTTCCTATGGTGATTTCATTTCCTGTTATTTTTTTTCAGGGAGTGGCAAATGGGATCCAAGTCTTTATCAGATCTTCATCAGACTTGCTCCTTGGAATTGATGAACTATGCTATGAAGAATCACTGGGCAGACTGGACTGTAATCTCTCTATTTTGGAAGAATGATTTAATTTAATCTACATCTGCTTGATGGATATACTGAGTAGGTGCAGGCAAGAGGATTACCCTGTTTTAGGAGTGTAGAACCAGGGGCCTCAATTTAAAAATAAGAAGTGTGCCATTTAGGATTGAGAGGATGAGATATTTTTTCACATGGTGAATCTTTGGAATTTAACCCAGAGAGCTGCGGCAGCTCAGTCTTTGAACATATTTAAAGCAGTGAATGGTACGTTTTTGCTTATGAATGATGTAAAGGGATAAGGAGCTAATGCAGATGAGGACATCAACCATGATTGTATGAAATGGCTGAGCAAGAAAAGGCACTGGATAGCTACTCCTGACCCTTTCTCCCAATGCTTTTACATTTCCATTCATGGGGAAATCTCAAAAAGGGGATATAATTACATAATAAGTGGACACTCACTTAAAAATGGGATGTGGAGGTTTGAATCCGTGTCCCTGGTATCTGTTCAATAGTGATGCTGCTTGAGGGATAAGTATTGGCCAGAACACAAATGAGGTTCACTTGCTCTTCCTCAAATTAGCATGGGATTTTTTTATACACACTCAAGAGAATAGAGAAGGCCTGTTCTTGATGTCTTATCCAACGACAGCATATCCAACAATATCACTTTGGTCTGTTCGAGCGGATTATGTGCTCAACTCCCTACAGTGGGACTTCAAGCCACAGAATTTTAATTCACGGGGTAGCAGGCACAGTTGAGAGATATGAATAAAACTGGGCTTGCTTATATGGGGAATAATGTCAAATTTTGACAATGGATCAAGACTTGAAAATGTGGTAAACAGTGCTAAAGATTGAAATGGACAGCTGGAGGGCATTGACTGGCTGGTGAACTGAGAAAACACATGGCAGATCAAATTTTCACATGCAAGTAAGGAGAAGGAATATCAGCTGAAAGATGTAGTGTGAAAGAGGGTGTTGAAACTAAGACTTGGTTCACACATGTCACTGCAGGTGGAAGGGTCAAGTTGTTAGAACTATTTTACAATAAAGCAGATGAAATCCTTAAATTTTCAACAGAGGCATGTGAAGTAAAAATGAGGAAGTTAGACTGAACTATTGGTCATATCTCAGTTGGAGTATTGAGTCCAATTCTGAATACCTCGGGTTAGCAATGAAGTCAAATGAGGAAACATTGTTTACACTGGAGGAGTGGTCAATAAGCTGAGGTCATCGTTTTAAGATAACCACAAAAGAACTGAAGGGGCATTAAGAAGTCATTTCCCACAACAAGTTATGATCTGGATTGCAAAGTATGAAACGAAAGGAATTTTAATAGCAATTTGAAGAAGGGAATTGGCTCAGAATTTATTTAATTGTTCCCAGGATGTGACCATCACTGGCCAGGCCAGCATTCATTGCCTGTCCCTAATTACTCAGAGGTGCAGTTGAGAATCAATTGCACTGCTATGGGTCTGGAGTTGTATGTAGGTCAGACCAGGTAATGATGGCTGATTTGCTTCCCTGAGAGACATTAGCGAACCAAATAGATTTTTGTGACAATAGACAATAGTTTCATGGTCATCTGTAGATTCCTAATTCCAGACTTGTTTAAAATTCAAATTCCATACTGAACCACGGCAGAGATTTGAACTGTTCTCCCCAGAACTATAGCTGAGTTTCTGGATTAATAATCTAGCAATATCACCACTAAGCCATTGCCTCCCTTTGTCAGTCTTGGGGTGGGAAGCAAGACAAAGGAGATAGTAGCATTCTCAAAAGAAAAGGTACATAAATAGGCAGAATAGCCTCCTTATTCTGTATGCCACATTATCAAATGGATTAAGTTGAAAATCACACAACACCAGGTTATAGTCCAACAGGTTTATTTGAAAGTACAAGCTTTCAGAGCCCTGCTCCTTTGTCAGGTAGCTAGTGGGGCAGGTTCATTGGACACAGAATTTATAGTAAAAGATCAAAGTATCATACAACTGATGCAATGTAATTGCAGACACATTCTATTTTGTTCAAAAAGTACACAATCTTGCGGTAGTCAGTCCATGTGACATTTTATAAACTCCTACATTGGAAAGTTATAAAGTCTGACTCAAGGTTGGGATACAGACAGACTCTAGCCTCATACGTTTAATGCATTGTCTGAGCTGAGACGTCGCATTTTTTAAAAAAAATTTATCAAATCTTCAGTTATCTCGGGACTGTGACTGGAAAGAAGTTCTGGGATTTACATATTAATCAAACAAAACTTGCATTCCCATTTTAAGTGATTAAAGACTTAACAGCAGTCTAGGTTTGTTCCATACATCATGTCAGTTCTTTAATACTTTGATCTTTTGCTATAAATTCTGTGTCCTGTGATCCTGCCCCAGCTGCCTGATCAAGGAGCAGCACTCCGAAAGCTTGTACTTTCAAATAAACCTGTTGGACTTTAACATGATGTTGTGAGATTTGTCCACCCCAGTTCAACATTGGCACCTCCACATCAAATGGATTAGATAGTGGGAAGGCTATTCAGGGCAATAAATGTTAGCTGCAGTATTGACATGGTGGACTCAGGGTGAAAAGTAGGGGAGGGGGTGGAGATGTATTCAATGAAATATGGTAATGGTTCTCCCCTGACACATAGCAGATCAGATTATGAAAGAAAATCAACCTTGTTGTTTTAGCAGGGTGTCTCGACATTCAGGCATCCTATGACAAATCTGCAACTGTCACCATGGTATTACTGATGTGTCAGTGCTGGAGGGCTCCCATTGGGGTCTCCAGTCCCTGTTGTCTGCCTGTCACCCCTGAGAAGATGGTGAGTTCTCTCCCTGTTCTTCATGGGTGAGATCCTCTACAAATCCAGTGAGCATGTCTGTAGCATTCCGCTTGGGGTCAGCAACCAGAACAGATCCAGCTGCAGCACTCTTGACCCAGATTGAATGCCCTGGCCTATGATTTACTGATTTAGACAAGCTATGTTTGCAATGACTTGAAGATATGCATGGTGGCACAACTTGGGCAAAGGCCAAACCAGGGCACTCAGTCCATTTCTGTTCAATTTCACACTGCAGCTTGTTTTAACACCATCAACGCAGCAATTAGTACAATCTTCAATCCAAAGTCTGCCTTTGTAAAATGTATTTATTGTTATCAGCTGTCTGCAGGACCTGCTGAAAATTACCATGCCATTCTAATATCCATCTTCAATTCACATGGGAGAAAAACCTTTTCTTTCTGAACAGGATTCTGTCAATCAGGGCACCAATCCAATTAAACCTTTTTTTAGCCAGTACAGCATTTATTAAAATGCTTACAGCTGTCCAACTAATGCAGTCAAGTAGATCAACTGTACAGAAAAAAAAGGATATGAAGTTAAACTTGATTATTCTATGTATCACACCTTTATTAAACTTTAGGTAACTGTATGTCCCCTTCCTGCATTAATTCTCAAGTACTGTGCTGGAAGGAGGTACAGATATTTTCAGTCAGCCTTTTAAGATTTGGGAGATAAAATGTTAAGGAAAAGCAGACAGTTAATGGCAGGACCCTGAACAGCATTGATGTATAGAAAGATCTTGGGGTTCTAGTCCACAGCTCCCTGAAAGCAACCACACACGTAGTTAGGAGAAAGTGAGAACTGCAGATGCTGGAGAGTCAGTCGAAAAGGGTGGCGCTGGAAAAACACAGCAGGTCAGGCAGCAACCGAGGAGCAGGAGAGTCGACGTTTCAGGCATAAACCTTTCATCAGGAACATGGATGGGGAAGGGGGAAGAGAGATAAATAGGGAGCTGGGAGGTGGGGCTGGGGGAAGGTAGGTGGGAAGGTAATAGGTGAATGCAGGTGGGAGGGTGATGGTGTTAGGTCGGTGGGTAGGGTGGCGCGGATAGGTGAGAAGGAAGGTGGACAGTGGGACAGGTAAAGAGGGCAGTGCCGAGTAGGAGCGTTGGATCTGAGATGAAGTGGGGGGAGGGGAGATTTGGAAACTAGTGAAATCAATGTTAATGCCGCACGACTGAAGTGTCCCAATGCAGAAGATGAGGCATTCTTTCTCCATTTGGTGGGTGGATTTGATTTGGTGGTGGAGGAGGCCCAAGGCTGGTATGTACTTGGGGGAGTGAGGGGGGAGTTGAAGTGGTCGGCCATAGGGCAGTGGGGTTGTTTAGTGCATATGTCCCAGAGATGTTTCCTGAAATGCTCCGTGAATTGGCGTCCTGTCTCCCCAATGTACAGGAGGCCACATCGAGAGCAACAGACACAGTAGATGAGGTGGGTAGATGTGCAGGAAAATCTCTGCTGAATGTGAAAAGATCCTTTGGGACCTTGGACAGAGGTGAGAGGGGAGGTGTACAGATAGGTTTTACACCTCTTTTGACGGCAAGGGAAGGTGCCAGGTGTGGACGGTGGGTTCATAGGGGGGTGTGGACCTACAAAGGGAGTCATGGAGGGAATGGTCTCTGCAGAATGCTGATAGAAGTGGGGAGAAAAATATATCTTTGGTGGTGGTGTATGAGTGTGGTTGGTGGTAATTGCGGAGGATAATGTGCTGTATCCAGAGGTTAGCAGGATGGAAGTGAGGACAAGGGGGATTCTATCCTTGCTGCGGTTGTAGTTAGGGTGGTGAAGAAGGCATTTGGCACGCTTGCCTTTATTGGTTGGGGAATTGAGTACACGAGTCAGAATGTCATATTGCAGCTTTGTAAGACTCTGGTTAGGCCAATTCTGGTTGCCACATTACAAGAAGGATGTGGAGGCTTTTCTAAATTTTGTTCCACTAAAATTTTGAACAACTTGTAAATATCCTTTCTAAGATAAACTAGTACTTCTAATATGCAATACACTTTTCTAGTCTGTCAGTTAATGTTGAAATCAATACATGTATATTCATAACATGATTCTTTGTAACAGGATGGCACAGCATCTGAAAATGCCCTCAAAATATTACATCTCCTTTACAGTACAGGTAGCCATGATGTGGAGATGCTAGTGTTGGACTGGGATGGACAATGTCAGAAGTCACACAACTCCAGGTTGTAGACCAACAAGTTTATTTTAGACCACAGGCTTTCTGAGTGTTGATCCTCCATTGGTAAAGTCTTCACCTGACAAAGGAACAGCACTTTAAAAGCTTGCCATTTTAAATAAACCTGTACAACTATCTACAAACAAATTACTAATCTGGTGTCATGTGACTTCTGACATTTACAGCACAGAAAGGAGTTATTTAACACAACCTATCTTTGCCATTGTTTGTGTACCTCAGAATGTCTCCCCATTTTAGTGGCTGTAAGAGATGCTCCTTTTTTGAGGTATTTTAGGTGTTGGAGGTGATTTCCACAAATTCCAGGAGCAGCAATTACTGTTTCATAAGCTGTTGTGTTGTTTTGGAACTTTGGGGAAAAAAGATCAAAACAATGGTACTTTTAAAAGGAGGAAGACAGACAAAAGTCAGCGTCCACATGGTCAGTGAAGGAGAGAGAGAAAGAAACCTGCACTGCTTTCTGACACAGCAGTGAATCTGCACATTTACTGCCTTTGCTGGACATCGGAGTGCACCTGGCAAAATTAACAAACAGGGAGATTCACAGCTGACCTTGGAGGAACCTGTGTGGGAGAGCTCGCAGCACAGGAATAGATAAGTGCATAAGTTTTATGTGTAACCTTGCTGTAAGTCTACAGTTGTAAGTAGAGTGGGTTCTTCCTTGATTATATGTCTTATTGAAATCTGTCTCTTGATTAAATTTTAAAACTATAAATCACAAGTCCTATGGTAGCCTGGAGCACATTTTGTTTAGAGAAATAAGGCGGTGTTACTTTCAAGGTCTGTAGATGGTGAAGGAGCAAAGTTGGCCTTTAGTAGAGTGATATGCTCTTCCTGTTGGTTGTGGGAGTTTAGACAGAGTTTCCATGTTACTGATGATTATGTCTGCCGGAACTGTCTTTGGTTGTGAAACCTACCAGATCGGTTGGAGGGGCAGTTAAAGACAAGAAGGAATCTACAAGAGCTTGGGGGTGTGATGGGTGTCAGTTATAGGAAGGGAGAAAAGCTGCAGATACAATCAGGTAGATGGGTTAACTCCAGGAAAGGTAGGAGGGATAGGCAGATAATGCAGGAATTGTCAGTGGCAATCGCCATCTCAGCTGTTTTGGAAAATGCAGCGGTAATGGACTCTCAGGGGAATGTAGCAGAAAGTGCCAGGTTTCTGGTATCAAGATTAGCTCTAATGCATCGAGGGGTACGATGGAGTCCAAGCTTTTGGGGACTCTCTAGTCCGAGGCACAGACAGATGTTTCTGTGGCCAGCAACAAAAAATAAGAATGGTGTGTTACTTCCCTGGTGCCTGGATCAAGGATGTCTCAGAGAGGGTGCAGAATGTTCTCAATGGTGAGAGGGCCCAACAGGAGGTGATTGTATACATTGGAACTAACGACATAGGAAGGGAAAAGAATGAGGTTCTGAAGGGAGAATATCGAAAGTTAGGTAGGAATTTAGATTAGATTCCATTCCCTACAATGTGGAAACAGGCCCTTCGGCCCAACAAGTCCACACTGACCCTCCGAAAAGTAACTCTCCCAGACCCATTTCCCTCTGACTAATGCACTTAACACTATGGGCAATTTAGCATGGCCAATTCATCTGGCCTGCACATCTTTGGACTGTGGGAGGAAACCGGACCAAACGCATGCAGGCACGGGGAGAACATGCAAACTCCACATAGATAGTCACCTGAGGCTGGAATCAAACCTGGGGCCCTGGTGCTGTGAGGCAGCAGTGCTAATTACTGAGCTACCGTGCCGCCCCAATTTAAAAAGAAGGTCCTCGAGGGTAGTAATATCTGGATTACTCCCGGTGTTAGGACTTAGTGAAGGTAGGGATAGGAGGACAGAGCAGACGAATGCATGGCTGAGGAATCGGTGTATGGGAGAAGGATTCACATTTTTGGATCATTGGAATCTCTTCTGGGGTAGAAGTGACCTGTGCAAGAAGGACAGATTGCACCTGAATTGGAAGGGGACTAATATACTGGCAGGGAAATTTGCTTGCGCTGCTCGGGAGGATTTAAACTAGTAAGGTGGGGGGTTAGCACCCAGGGAAATACTGAGGAAAGAGATCAATCTTAGACTGTACAGCTGGGAAAAGAAGCGAGTCAAACAGTCAAGGCAGACAGGAACAAAGCAGAGAACAAGGGAAGAATGGTAAATTAAACTGCATTTATTTCAATGCAAGAGGCCTAACAGAGCAGGCAGATGAACTCAGAGCATGGTTAGGTACATGGGACTGGGATATCATAGCAATTACAGAAACATAGCTCAGGGATGGACAGGACCAGCAGCTTAATGTTCCAGGATACAAATGCTATAGGAAGGATAGAAAGGGAGGCAAGAGAGGAGGGGGAGTGGTGTTTTTGATAAGGGTAGCATGACAGCAGTGTTGAGGGAGGATATTCCTGGGAATACATCCAGGGAGATTATTTGGGTGGAACTGAGAAATAAGAAAGGGATGATCACCTTATTGGGATTGTATTATAGACTCCCTAATAGTCAGCAGAAAATTGAGAAACAAATTCTTAGGGAGATTTCAGTTATCAGAAAGAATAGTAGGGTGGTTATGGTTACAGGATTTTAACTTTCCAAACATAGACTGGGACTGCCATGGTGTTAAGGGTTTAGATGGAGAAGAATTTGTTAAGTATGTACAAGAAAATTTTCTGATTCAGTGTGTGCATGTACCAACTAGAGAAACTGCAAAACTTGACCTATTCTTGGGAAATAAGGCAGGGCAGGTGACTGAGGTGTCAGTGGGTGAGCATTTTGGGGCCAGTGACCATAAAACTATTAGTTTTAAAATAGTGATGGGAAAAGATAGACCAGATCTAAAAGTTGAAATTCTGAATTGGAGGAAGGCCAATTTTAATGATATTAGGCAAGATCAGTCAAAAGTTGATTGGGGGCAGATGTTCACAGGTAAGGGGATGGCTGGAAAATGGGAAACCTTCACAAATGACATAATGACAGTCTAGAGACAGTATATTCCTGTTAGGGTGAAAGGCAAGGCTGGTAGGTGTCGGGAATGCTGGATGACGAGAAATTGAGGGTTTGGTTAAGAAAAAGAAGGTAGCATATGTCAGGTATAGATAATAGAGATCGAATGAATCCTTAGAAGTGTTTAAAGGCAATAGGAGTATAGTTAAGAGGGAAATCAGGAGGGCAAAAAGGGGACACGAGATAGCTTTCGCAAATAGGGTTAAGGAGAATCAAAAGAGATTTTATAAATACATTAAGGGAAACAGGGTAACTAGGGATAGAATGGGGCCCCTCAAAGATCAGCAATGCAGCCTATGTGTGGAGTTGGGAGAGATACTAAGCAAAATATATTGCATCGGTGTTTACTATGGAGAAGGACAAGGAAGATATAGAATGTGAGGAAATATGTGGTGACATCTTGAAAGATGTTCATATTACAGAGGAGGAGGTGTTGGATATCTTGAAATGTGTAAAAGTGAATAAATCCCCAGACCTGATCAGATGTACCCTAGAACTCTGTGGAAAGTGAGGGAAGTGATTGCTGGGCCCCTGGCTGAGATATTTGTATCATCGATAGTCACAGGTGAGGTGCTGGAAGACTGGAGGTTGGCTAATGTGGTGCCACTATTTAAGAAAGGTGGTAAGGACAAGACAGGAAACTATAAACTGGTGAGCCTGACATTGGTGGTAGGTAAGTTATTGGAGGGAATCCTGAGAGACAGAAATTACATGTATTTGGAAAGACAAAGACTGATTAGGGATAGTCAGCATGGCTTTGTGCATGGGAAATCAGGTCCCACAAACTTGAATGAGTATTTTGAAGAAGTAACAAAGTGGATTGACAAGGGAAGAGTGGTAGACATGACCTAAGTGGGCTTCAGTAAGGCATTCAACAAGGTTCCCCATGGGAGACTGGTTAGCAAGGTTAGATCTCATGGAATACAGGGAGAACTAGCAATTTGGATACAGAACTGGCTCAAAAGTAGAAAACAGACGGTAGTGATGGAGGGTTGTTTTTCAGTTTGGAGCCTGTGACCAGTGGTGTGCTAGAAGGATCGGTTCTGGGTCCACTGCTTTCTCATTATTTACATAAATGATTTGGATGTGAGCATAAGAGGTATAGTTAGTAAATTTGCAGATGACACCACAATTGGAGGTGTAGTGGATGGCGAAGGAGGTTACCTTAGATTATAATGGGATCTTGATCAGATGGGTCAATGGGCTGAGGTGTGGCAGATGGAGTTTAATTTAGATAAATGTGAGGTGCTGCATTTTGGAAAAGCAAATCTTAGCAGGACTAATGCACTTAATGGTAAGGTCCTGGGGAATGTTGCTGAACAAAGAGACATTGGAGTACAGGTTCATTGTTTGTTGAAAGTGAAGTCACAGGCAGATAGGATAGTGAGGAAGGCATTTGGTATGCTTTCCTTTATTGGTCAGAGCATTGTGTATAGGATTTTGGAGGTCATGTTGCGGCTGTACAGGACATTGGTTAGGCCACTGTTGGAATATTGCATGCAATTCTGGTCTCCTTCCTATCAGAAGGATGTTGTGAAACTTGAAAAGGTTCAGAAAAGATTTACAAGGTTGTTGCCAGGATTGGAAGATTTGAGCTATAGGGAGAGGCTGAATAGGTTGGTGCTGTTTTCCCTGATGCATCAGAGGCTGAGGGGTGACCTTACAGAGGTTTATAAAATCATGAGGGACATGGAGATGATAAACAAACAAGTTCTTTTCCCTGAGGTGGAAGAATCCAGAACGAAAGGGTATATGTTTAGGGTGAGAGGGGAAAGATACAAAAGGGACCTGAAGGGCAAATTTTTCATGCAGGGGCTGGTGCGTGTATGGAGTGAACTGCCAGAGGAAGTGGTGGAGGCTGGTACAATTGCAACATTTAAAAGGCATCTAGATCAGTAGATGAATAGGAAGGACTTAGAGGGATATGGGCCAAGTGCTGGCAGACGGGACTAGATTAGGATATGTGGTTGGGGCATGGACAAGTTGGACCGAAGGGTGCTATACACTTCTATTTCTCTATGACTCTTTGACTCTTATCCTTTCAACATACCCTCTTGTTTCTTTCTCTGTTTTGTTTGTTTCGTTTTGTTCTTCAACGCATCCTTTGCAATTTGCTTCACCCACTTGCTATGGTAGAAAATTCTACATTCTAAACATTTCCTTAGTTTTCATTAGTCTTCTTTGAAAAATATGTTTGGATCAAATACTAGTTCACAGAAATTGATATAAGAAATATTCTTGAGGACAATACCCCACAGCTTAGCATGGCCATCATTATTTTTAAAGTACGAGGCTTTATTTCTAGAATTTAAAAGAAAGAAAATAATGTTAAATATGTATTGAAACTTGGTACTGTGTACAGGTCTCATCATCATATTGTAAAAATTATACAGAAGCAATATAGAAGGTGCAATTAATGTATGAAGATGATACTAGAAATGTACATGTACATATCAAGGAAACATTGAACATTGAATGGAAAAAGGGCTAAAGTGCACTCTAATGGAGGTGTTTAAAATCAAGAAAGGCTTTGTCATAGTGAATACAGAGCAGAAATGGTAAAGTAATGTTTAACAGTGTCAACCTAAATGATCATGACGCAGTAATGATGTAACACCATATAACTGATAAGAGAGAGAGAGAAAGTTGAAGAGAGAGGTCTCATGAACGGGACAATCTGTGTTCATGTAGATCCAAGATTGCATGTAGTCATAGTCTGCAGTTAAAATACTACTGATAAAATTAACACAAACTCCTGCAGAGTCATTTAAGAGACATCAAAATCACTTGTCACATGGACCAGAGACAAAACAATATCTAAAGGACAACACTTTAAGAATGCCACCAAAATATTCAGTGCAAGTATTCAAAAAAGAACTTTATGGTCCAAAGAGTGGTAAGAACATGGAACTCACTTCCACACAGGAACAGCTTGAAGCAAACAAGCAAATAGTATCGATGCATTTAAGGAAATGATGGATGAGAAGAGAAGACAATAGCTTGTTACCATTACAGATTTAGTTGAGGAAACATTGGGGGAGGCTGAAATGGAGCATAGACATGACCCTGTATTGTATATGCAATGTAACCCTGTCACATAATATCTTAACAACTGAAAAGTAAAAGTTAGAATGTATGAGATTCTCTACTCTATACTCCAGCAGGGAGCTATACTCACAGGGGTACTGAACAAGTTGTTACTCTGTATGCAGTTGTCCACTCATGCTTTCTGTAAGCGTGGATCTACATTGTGACACATGATTATGTAATTACCTCCAAAATGAATGGATTCCTTGAAATGTTCCTTGAAATCGTATAAAACGTGAGAGAAGACTCTGCCGTATTCATGGGCTATAAGATGTTCTTTCTAATCAAATGTGTTATTTTACTGCAATCACAGAAAATCTTTCAATCATTTAGTATTTGTTCTGTCACTAGACCTGATTGAACAGTCTTCAATTTTAATACTGTCCTTGATTTCAAAGTCCTCTATGGCCTTGACCATGCATGGCCCTATTTTTATAATCTCCTTTGGCTTCAGTTCTCTGACATATTTAAGCTCATATAATTCTGTTCTGAGCATCACAATTTGAATGACTGATGGATGTAAGCAATTTTTTTTCTCAAAATTCAGATAGCAGTCCTTCACTTAATTACTTGCTTCTTTACTTTGTGACTCTTTATTAGTTTTCTCAATCTTTCGCAAGTTCAACTCAAGACTTAGACACAGGTGGTGAGCAAAAGAACATAAGAAATGATTTTTGTGAGTGCGGTAGGCATGGGCAGCCATTTCAGCTGTTAGCTATATCCTCATGTTGCACCTACATGTTTGCTGAGAATGCAATTTTCATGAAAGCAGTATGGTTGACCAACAATTACAAATTGCAGGAGAAAGTGAGGACTTGCAGATGCTGGAGGTCAGAGTCAAGTGTGTGGTGCTGGAAAAGCACAGCAGGTCAGGAGCAGGAGAATCGATGTTTCGGGCATAAGCCCTTCATCAGGAATGAGGCCTCATTCCTGATGAAGGGCTTATGCCCGAAATTTCAATTCTCCTGCCCCTCAGATGCTGCCTGACCTGTTGTGCTTTTCTAGCACCACACTCTCAACTACAAATTATAGAACGGAATCAGAAAGTTAAAATTTCCTGGATTGTTTTAAAATGCTTTTGGGTGATTGATAGTGAATTCAGTAGACTCATGGTCATTCCAGTTGCGTTGGAAACTCTAGACTCATTCACCTCTACTTATTAGGTATACATATTTATATTTGAGGACCATGACAAACTGGAACATGGAACTGTTTGTATTGAAATGTCTCATCAAGGCTTTGAAGGGGCACAACATTTCTTGGAATAGGTCAACAGTAATGTCAGTATTGACTCACCTGCTAGTTACTGAGAATTCAGATAACTTTGAAAAGGAGACAAGCAAAGCTTTCAAGAACAGTAAGAGTGGAGATTTATACCATTAATTGCTGAACAAGCTTAATTTGGAAAATCTAGAGTGCCTTTGCTGAAAGTTACTGAATAACATTCCTCTGGAGTTAGTTTCTTATTAATCAGGCCCTGGACGTATCAGTAAAAGAAACAAACTCGAAAATGTGCAACAGGCAAGTTTCTATCTCTATCTCTTGAAAAAGACAAAAGCTTATCGCAGACATGATTTGGAGATGCTGGTCTTGGATTGGGATGTGCAAAGTTAAAAATCACCCAACACCAGGTTATAGTCCAACAGGTTTAATTGGAAGCACTAGCTTTCAGACCCCCGCTCCTTCATCAGGTGGTTGTGGAGGGCACAATTGTAAGACACTGGGCTATAAATTCAGTGTCTTACAATTGTGTCCTCCACAACCACCTGATGAAGGAACAGTGCTCCGAAAGCTAGTGCTTCCAATTAAACCTGTTGGACTATAACCTGGTGTTGGGTGATTTTTAACTTATCACAGACAAGCAGTATAGACCTCTCTTTGTGACTTTCTTTTCTCTGGAAAAATTAACATATCAGTGCTAATGACTAGCCTTAACTTGAACTGTTTCTTTTAATCAAAGACCTATTTCTAACTAAAGATTCGTCTCCAGATTTTGCTTCATTCTATAGCAATCAGCATTTTAATCTTGTTGACAATGTACTAAGAAAACCATGGGAAACCAAGCAATTTTATTGTTTGAATTTGGACCATTGGGCAACAGAGATGTTCTTTTCCTTTAAAACACGCGGAGATGCATTGCCTTGTTTGTCATGTGAAATTGTTTGTTTGGGATTAAAGGTATCTTGTTTAAAGAATATATGTTGTTTGGAATAAAAAAAGTTACTTTTGAGATTATTAAAGAAACCTGTGAAAGGTTGTTTTGTTCTGCATAACAGTAATTAAAGGAAACAATTTAGGAATTTTGGTAATTGAATCACATTTTGTACACTATTGGTATAGTTTGTAAAGGAGTGAAGCAGTGTATTTCTCCCATCAGAGTCATAAGATACTAAATACTTTCCATTGTGTCCTTGTTGATTAATCCTTGTATTTCTCACTGCTATTCAATAGTTTTCTTTGTGTATTTCTATTCTACTTTCCTACCAATAATCTTTTGCAATTGTTGGTTCTAATACATTCATGTAGTTCAGACCTCAGAAATTTTGGCTGAAATGTGCTGTGAAAGTTCAATCTATGCCACTCAAAATTTCCAAAACGTTGATTGATATACAGCAGTAAGATTGAAAAATGTAAATTAAAATTTGGCAAAATATGTGTGCTTCAGATTTAATTCTCTTGTTTGTTTGATTTCTACAGCTGTAAGTTTCACTGATGCCTTTAGGCAGTATTGTATGTTGTGTCACAACAGGGATAAAGGGAATACAAATAGACCTTTTCAGCTTTAATCTCCAGCTAGCCTTCTGTACATTGTTGACATATCTGAAGATGCAGTTCCATTATTTATTGCCATGGAGTCGACCTTGGTTGAATTTGCTTCAACTCATTTTAATTAAATTTATTGCATTACAACAAAAAAGAAACTTTTATTCCACCTATGTTTCATATTCTCAGTTGCACTAATGGAAGTGAGGAATAGGCAGCACTTTTAACTATTGAAAAATTCCAGTCATTTCAGTAACAGCTTTGACCTTCACCTTCATCCGCTGAAAGCACTGATAGATTAGCAAAGATGCAGTTCTCCCAAAATGTATTGTCTTACAATAAAGAACATAGGAGATAGCAACCACTGCTGAGCGTAAGGTCAAACATAATAACAGAGGTGCAAAGTGCTTTCAAGATATTGGAATGCAGAAAATTGGACCAAGGATAGAATAAACTGAATTAGGAGAAGAAAGAAAGGAGCAAATGAGAATTTGGTCATAGTCCAAGCAATTTAGGTTGCAATGATCAGAATGAGATTAAAGCACTAGGAAGAGGAATATTAGATTCCCCAGGTTTGCTTAAAACTAATAAGAGAATGTGATCAAGCAGAAACCCAATTAAAGTCTTTTGATTGAGCTTTGAAATGTATCCCATTTTTCCTACAATTGATTAGTTTCCTCAGAGTTACTGTTTGAGACTAATTTAAAATTAGGTACATCTATGAAGTGACCTTTAAAATTGGCTATGTCTGTTTCTTGACCTTTGAGAAATACTGGGTGTTTAACTTTGTTTTCATACTCAACGGTTAGTGTATTCTTGGGGATGAGAGGAATGTCAATATCAAAACATAGATGGTCAGCTGAAAGAAGTGGCATCATTCATTTGTTTCCTTCCTGTCTCTCTCACAAAAGAAGTGGTATGGTGGCCCAATGGTTAACACTGCTGTCTCATAACACCAGGGATCTGGGTTCAATTCCAGTCTCAGGTGACTGTCTGTGTGGATTTCTTCCTGTGTCTGTGTGGATTTCCTCCCACAGTCTAAAGACTTGCAGATTAGGGTGAATTGCCCATAGTGTTCATGGGTGTGTAGGTTAGGTGCATTTGTCAGGGGAAAAGTAATAGGGTCTGGGTGGGATATTCTCCAGAGGGTTGGTGTGGACTTGTTGGGCCTAATGGCCTGTTTCCACACTGTAGGGATTTTATGATTAATCCAAGATTGAATTAATACTATAAATCTAAAAACTATGTTACCACTGAAGTTGTACTGAAAATTTAGAAACATCAAACTGTCCATAGTAGATTTTGATTTTGAATTGAATTCGACAAAAAGCCAAACACGCCTGGTTATTGATTTGTTTTCTTGCAGGCATTGACAATCTCTATGGCTTCGCAATTCTGGCCTCTCACATGTCCATGAATTTGATTGCACCACCATCGGCAGATATATCATCAGCTGCCTGAGGCTTAAACTCTGGAATTTCTTCCCTAATTATCTCCAGAGTGCTGAGGGAGAAAAGGTATTGGTAGAGTAGATTACACGAGCAGAATATGAGAATGGCAGATCAACATTGTTTCTAACTGCCAGACTGGAAAGAACAGAATGTCCATTTAGGGTGCGGGGAGGGGAGGAAGGGCATAGTAAAGATAGTGTAATAAGTTAGGCTGAAAGGAAGGGAAGGAATGAGTATGGGTTCACAATTTGAAGCTGTTGACCTCAATATCAAGTCCAGAAGGTTATAAAGTGCCTAGTCTGAAGGTAAGATGTTATTCCTCCTGTTTGCGCTGTGATTCACTGGAAACTGCAGCATGCCGAGGGCAGAGATGTGGTTATGTGAGCAGGACGCTGTGATAAAATGAGCGGCGATGGGAACAGCTTTGACCTTCGGGATTATGCTTACACACTGACTGGAGATGATCCATAAAGTGGTCACCCAATCTGTGTTTTGTTTCTCCAATGTAGAGTAGACCACATTGGATGCAGCTAATACAATACACAAGGTTGGAGGAGGTACAGATGAAATGCTGCTTCACCTGGAAAGATTGTTTAGGCCCTTGGATGGTGAACAGGGAGGAGGTGAAGGGGCAGGTGTTGCACTTATTGCGATTACATGGGAAGGTGCTGTGGGAAGGAGAGGTTGTGTTGGATGGTCAAGCAATGGATTAGGGTGACCAGGAGGGAACAATCCCTGTTAAAGGCTGACAGGGAAGTGAGGGAAAGATGGTATTGAATAGAGTGGCATTTTGCTGGAATTGTCTGAAATGGCGGAGAGTGATCCTTTGAATGTGGAGGCTGTGGGATGAAAAGCGAGGACAAGGGACACCTGATCACACTGTTGGGAGTGAATGGAGGGGCAAGGGCAGAAATACGGGCGATAGCTCGGATGCGATTGAGGGCGCCGTCAACCACAGTGGGTGGGGAACCATGGTCATGGAAGAAAAATGCAATTTGTTGTTTTTAAGGAGCAGCTTCAACTCGCTTTGGTGTTGGTAATGTATTAAAACATCCAAAAGTGTGTCACACAAAAGAGGAGCAGACTGCGTATTATGGTTGTCTCAACTAGCTGCAAGAACAGTGAAAAAGATATGTTCAAAATAAAGATACCATTGGCAAACTAGGTCTTCATTATCTCTTCACCCTTCCCCACTGATGGGACTGATTTTCTGGCCGGAATGATGATGTGGTGGACTGCAATCTGGCTCCAGAGAGGTTGTGACAGGCATACATTGAAGATGAGTTGGTGGGTTGAAGGGAGAAATAACAAATTTGGATAAGAAAGACCCAGATTTTACTGCCAGTGATGAAGGTAAGGTGTCAGACATTACGCTGAGAACTGCCCAACAGTTCTTGTTGTCATCATGTGTTCAATCTGAGTGCCATCTTCCTTACACAAAACTCAGAAGCAAAATCAAATGGTGAAAGAAATCAAAAGTGATAACAACAAATGTTGGAGATCAGAATGGGTCATGCAGCTCATGGATGCTGCCTGACCCATTGTCATCTCCAACATTTGCTATTTTCAGTCCAGATTCCAGTATCTGCAATAATTTGCTCCAACAAAGAAATCAAAAGATGTGGTGGAATGGCCTGACTCATATCAAATGAAATATAATGTAGTTGCTGTGTGCATTTTGATCAGGAGAGGAAACCCAATATAAAACAGAGTCTAGTTCAAAAGGGGGTGCAGGAACAGGTGGTATTTAAGCGTAAATCTTCAGAGGTGTTATGTCAGCCTAAAAAAGCAATTGATAATACATACAGGATCCTTGGCCTTTTAAATAGAGACACAGAATAAAAAAGCAGATTTCATGATGCAGTTTTTAAGCTGTTGCTTTAGAATAATCTGGGGTTTTGTGCCAGTTCTGGTCACTACACCTAAGGAAGGCTGTGAGGTCAATGGAGAGAGTGCAGAAAAGATTTAAAGCCTCTGTGGGAAAAACTTCAGAGAAGAGACATTTGAAGGGGTGCTAGGTTTATGCAGCTTTTGAATGTCACATTAAATATTTCTGTTCTAAAAGTATGAATCTTTGTTGTGAGAAATATCAATGCTAGTTGTCAATTTGGGGGAGGCACTGGCTGAATGGAATTGCAGCCGGACCATGAATCCAGAGACCCAGGTAATGTTCTGGGGATCCGGTTTGAATCCTGCCATGATAGATGGCTGACATTGAATTCTGTAAAAATTGGAATTAAGAGTCTAATGATGACTGCGAATTGTCAATTGTTGGAAAAACCCATTTGCTTCTTTAGGGGAGGATACTGCCATCCTTACCTGGGCTAACCTACATGTGACCTTCAGACCCACAGCAATGTGATTGACTCTTAACTGTCCTCTAGGTAAATAGAGATAGATTATAAATGCTGGGCTAGCCAGTGACATCCTCATCCCATCAATGAATAAATGAAATTAGTCAGGAAGTATTTCACATTGGATTAGTCAGTAGGATCAATGGGTGATGATACTTCAGACACTGAGATACCCTTGTTTAGGCTTATACGAGATTATGCACTTCCCCTCTTACAAGATAAATTGCCAATTAAATAGGAGCTTTAATGTAGCAAAATGTCCCAAGGTGCTTCATAGGGATAGAGAGTGGTGAGGCCACGGAGGGCTTTAGGAACATAGTGCAACTCAATTGTGAGCCAATGTAGGCCAGTGGGTCCATGGGTAATGGGTTAATGAGAACTGATGCAGGTTAGAAAATGGGCCAGCTGCATTCTGGGTGAACTCAACCTTATAGAGGTGCCCAAAAACACATCTATACCAGATGGAAATTAAATCATATCCTTTCTTTTGTGTGTGCAACTTTATGGAACAATGAGCAGGAGAATTAGAAAATTATGTTTTATTACACAACAGTGAGATTCTAGGATATCATGAGATTGTGAAAGTCATGATACAAATGTGAATTAATTGCTTTCTTAAAAAGTAGTTTTTCTATTTGACTGTTGTGGGCGTGCACAAGCAAAATGAATGTGGATGGAGATTCTCAATAGGCAGAGTAGATGAAGTTGAATATTGCTATATGAATAGTTAACCTTTTGCTAGTACAGTTGGAATGACAGCAGCACTCAGTAAAAGTTCATGAGCTACTCATGGCAAATTTATTTGCATGTATCATGGTAGATATCAGATCAAAGCTCTTCATGGAGAGATTCCTAAACTTTGTAAACAGCTGTTGCACCTTTAGTTGAGAGAAAAATGTATGGTGACAATAACCATTCTGACATTATCTCAATGACACATTCCCAGTTTAATTCCTATGCAATATCTTTTAGTTTTCTTGAAATGGTGAGAATGCTATCCATATTGTCATAATCAAATTACAATTCTGAGTGTAAGTTTCCCCTTCTGAAAAACAGCAGGGAATGTGGAGAAAATAATTGGGCAGGTTGGCAGCAGAGACATCCCACTAGAAGAAAGTGAGGACTGCAGATGCTGGAGGTCAGAGTCGAAGAATGTAGTGCTGGAAAAGCAGAGCCGGTCAGGCATCATCCGAGGAGCAAGAGAATCAACGTTTCGGACATAAGCCCTCCATCCTGATGAAGGGCTTATGTCCGAAACATTGATTCTCTTGCTCCTCGGATGCTACCTGACCGGTCATGCTTTTTCAGCACCACACTCTTCAACTCAGAGAGATTCCACTGCCAGAATTAATTTCTGGGTGGGAAGGCTCAAACTTGCCTTATTGTGCTGCTACCAACTGAGGTCCTAAACTAGTCAATTAATGACCACTTAATGTCCTCATCTCACTTAGACTGCAATTAGCTCAGTTCCAGGCAAGTCATGAAAGTGTCGATTGGTCAATCAGTGTGGACAAGCTATCAGTTTGGGAGAGTGCCCCTCACTCTTTGTTAGTTTGTACTGGACCTAGGACAGAAGTGTGACCATTGAGAGCCAGCACCTTCCATTCACTTCTGACCCTCCATGCCAACCTCTCCCGACTGCTACTTATTCAGGAAACCCATCCAAACAACACCTCTCTTTCCTGGTGGTGATTGTTCATCTGGGATTTGAGGGGTGATATCCCAACAGCAGCCACGGCCTTGGCTGAGGCATTACCAAGTTCTGGAACTGCAGTCCTCTGAAAGGCTGTTCAGTTCCAGACAAGTGATGGATGACAGGAAACATTTCTGGCTGTAACAGCTGCTCCTTTTTTAAAGGTATTTTAGGTGTTGGAGGTGATTTCCTCGAATTCCAGGAGCAGCAATTACAGTTTTATATGCTGTTGCATTGTTTTGGAACTTTGGGAAAAAAAGTCAAAACAAAAGCAGTTTTAAAAAGGAGAAGAACAGACAAAGGAAGCACATGGTGAGGTCAGTGCAGGAGAGAGAGAGAGAAAGAGAGAAAGAGAGAGAGAACCGTCACAGTTACTGTCTACTGTTTTTGAGTTCATGTATCGCTGGACATCAGAGTGCGTCTGGGAAAATGAACAAACAGTGAATTTCACAACTAATCTTGGAGGAACCTGTTGGGCGAAGTTCACAATACAGAATCAGATAACTTAATCGTTGTTTTCAGTCTGTCCAATAGGAAGGCTGCAGTCGTGAGTACAGTGGGTTATTTCTTGATTATATGTTTTTGGAGATCTGTCTCTTGATTAAACTTAAAATATAAGCCATAACTATTAATTTAACCTAGTTCAGTGTTTTGTAGAGAAATAAGGCAGTGTTATTTTCTGGGTCCGTAGGTTGTGAGGGAACAAAAATGGCCTTTGCAGTGATATTAGATTAGATTAGATTAGATTAGATTAGATTAGATTAGATTACTTACAGTGTGTAAACAGGCCCTTCGGCCCAACAAGTCCACACCGCCCCGCCGAAGCGCAACCCACCCATACCCCTACATTTACCCCTTACCTAACACTACGGGCAATTTAGCATGGCCAAATCACCTGACCTGCATATCTTTGGACTGTGGGAAGAAACCGGAGCACCCGGAGGAAACCCACGCAGACACAGGGAGAATGTGCAAACTCCACACAGTCAGTCGCCTGAGGCGGGAATATGTACTTCTTGTCAGATGTGGTAGTTGAAAGAGAGTTTAAGGGTTACTGCGGATTATATCTGCCACAAATGCTGTTGGATGCGAATCTTATCAGATCGAATGGAGCGGTTGGAGAGACAGATAGAAGTGATGAGGAATTTGCAACAGCAACAGTATGTGATGGATGGCAGTTATAGGAAGGAGGAAAGTCTCAGATACTGTCACATAGATGGGTTAACTCCAGGAAGGGGAAGAGAGGTCCGCACCTAGTCTTTTGTGGATATTCCCATTTCAAACAGGTATGCTGATTTAGAAAATGTAGGAGGTGATGGATTCTCAGGGGAACGTAGCACGAATAGCACGAACAGCCAAGTTTCTGGTATTGAGACTGTCTCTAATGCAACGAGGGGTACATCGGCTTCTAAGAGATCAATTGTGATAGAGGATTCTGTATTCAAAGGAACAGACAGACGTTTCTGTGGTAAGCAGAGAAAAAGCAGAATGGTGTGTTGTTTCCCTGGTGCTAGGATCAAGGATGTCTCCGAGAGGGTACAGAATGTACACACGGGGGAGAGGGGCCAGCAAGAGGTCATTGTCCACATTGGAACCAAAGATATAGGAAAGGAAAAGGTTGAGATTCTGAAGGGAGATTACAGAGAGTTAGGCAGAAATTTAAAAAGGACGTCCCCAAGGGTAGTATTATCTGGATTACTCCCAGTGGAAGGGAACGAATATACTGGCAGGGAAATTTGCTCATACTGCTTGGGAGGATGTGGGACCCAGAGATCAATCTGAGACTGGTACAGTTGAGAACAGAAATGAGTCAAACAGTCAGGACAGGCAGGGACAAGGTAGGACTAATAAATTAAACTGCATTTATTTTAATGTAAGGGGCCTAACAGGGAAGGCAGATGAACTCTGGGCATGGTTAGGAACATGGGACATAGCATTACAGCTGTGCTGAGGGAGGATATTCCTGGAAATACATCCAGGGAAGTTATTTGGGTGGAACTGAGAAATAAGAAAGGGATGATCACCTTATTGGGATTGTATTATAGACCCCCTAATAGTCAGAGGGAAATTGAGAAACAAACTTGTAAGGAGATCTCAGCTATCTGTAAGAATAATAGGGTAGTTATGGTAGGGGATTTTAACTTTCCAAACATTGACTGGGACTACCATAGTGTTAAAGGTTTAGATGGAGAGGAATTTCTTAAGTGCGTACAAGACAATTTTCTGATTCAGTATATGGATGTACCAACTAGAGAAGGTGCAAAGCTTGACCTACTCTTGGAAAATAAGGCAGGGCAGGTGACTGAAGTGTCAGTGGAGGAGCACTTTGGGGCCAGCGGCCATAAGTCTATTAATTTTTAAATAGTGATGGAAAAGGATAGACCAGATTTAAAAGTTGAAGGTCTAAATTGGAGAAAGGCCAATTTTGACGGTATTAGGCAAGAACTTTCGAAAGCTGATTGGAGGCAAATGTTCGCACGAAAAGGGACGGCTGGAAAATGGGAAGCCTTCAGAAATGAGAAAACAAGAATCCAAAGAAAGTATATTCCTGTCAGGGTGAAAGGAAAGGCTGGTAGGTATTGGGAATGCTGGATGTCTAAAGAATTTGAGGGTTTGGTTAAGAATAAGAAGGAAGCATGCGTCAGGTATAGACAGGATAGATCGAGTGAATCCTTAGAAGAGTATAAAGGAAGTAGGAGTATACTTAAGTGGGAAATCAAGAGGGCAAAACGAGGACATAAGACTAGCTTTGGCAAATAGAATTGAGGAGAATCCAAAGGGTTTTACAAATATATTAAGGACAAAAGGGTAACTAGGGAGAGAATAGGGCCCCTCAAAGATCAGCAAGGCGGCCTTTGTGTGGAGCCACAGAAAATGGGGGAGATATTAAATGAATATTTTGCATCAGTATTTACTGTGGAAAAGGATATGGAAGATATAGACTGTAGGGAAATAGCTGGTGACATCTTGCAAAATATCCAGATTACAGAGAAGCAAGTGCTGGATGTCTTGAAATGGGTAAGATTGGATAAATCCCCAGGACCTGATCAGGTGTACCCGAGAATTCTGTGGGAAGCTAGAGAAGTGATTACTGGGTCTCTAGCTGAGATATTTGTATCATCGATAGTCACAGGTGAGGTGCCGGAAGACTGGAGGTTGGCAAACGTGGTGCCACTGTTTAAGAAGGGTGGTATGGACAAGCCAGGGAACTATAGACCAGTGAGCCTGACCTCGGTGGTAGGCAAGTTGTTGGAGGGAAAATGAGGGACAGGATGTGCATGTATTTGGAAAGGCAAGGACTGATTAGGGATAGTCAACATGGCTTTGTGCTTGGAATACATGTCTCACAAACCTGATTGAGTTTTTTGAAGAAGTAGCAAAGAGGATTGATGAGGGCAGAGCAGTAGATGTGATCTATATGGACTTCAGTAAGGCGTTCAACAAGGTTCCCCATGGGAGACTGATTAACAAGGTTAGATCTCATGGAATACAGGGAGAAATAGCCAGTTGGATAGTGAGCTGGCTCAAAGGTAGAAGAGAGAGAGTTGTGGTGGGGGGTTATTTTTCAGACTGGAGGCCTGTGACCAGTGGAGTGCCACAAGGAATCGGTGTCCTAGGGAGTGTTGCTGAACAAAGAGACCTTGGAGTGCAGGTTCATAGCTCCTTGAAAGTGGAGTCGCAGGTAGATAGGATAGTGAAGAAGGTGTTTGGTATGCTTTCCTTTATTGGTCAGAGTATTGAGTACAGGAGTTGATAGGTCATGTTGTGTCTGTACAACACATTGGTTAGGCCACTGTTGGAAAACTGCATGCAATTCTGGTCTTCCTATCGGAAAGATGTTGTGAAACTTGAAAAAGTTCAGAAAAGATTTACAAGGATGTTGCCAGGGTTGGAGGATCTGAGCTACAGGGAGAGGCTGAACAGGCTGGGGCTGTTTT
>NC_057715.1:19582634-19607269 GCF_004010195.1 Chiloscyllium plagiosum
TATGAGGGGCATGGATAGGATAAATCGGCAATGTCTTTTCCCTGGGGTCGGGAAGTCCAGAACTAGAGGGATAGGTTTAAGGTGAGAGGGGAAAGATATAAAGAGACCTAAGGGGCAACGTTTTCACGCAGAGGATGGTACATGTATGGAATGAGCTGCCAGAGGAAGTGTTGGAGGCTGGTACAATTGCAACATTCAAGAGGCATTTGGATGGGTATATGAATAGGAAAGGTTTGGAAGGATATGGCCGGGTGCTGGCAGGTGGGACTAGATTGGGTTGGGAAATCTGGTCGGCATAGATGGGTTGGACCGATGGGTCTGTTTCTATGTTGTACATCTCTATGACTCTATGACTCTAAGTGGAGATTCCAGTTCCAGGGTCTAATTCCAGATGAAACCCCAGCTGTCTGATTGCCAGCAGATGCAGAGGGTGATTTCACTTTAGTGGGTTGTGAGTCAATCTCCTCCCTCATGCTTTAAAATGGGAAAATAATCCCAGCCTCTCTTTCTCATGCCTTCATCAAACAGCTGGAGGCGTTTCTGAGAAGATGCTAATGCTTCATATATTTTATAAGATAAGAATGTTACAGGACTCTCCACAAGAAGTGAACAGCTATTTCTCAAAGTTTCACAGTTTAATCTTGCTCATTGTAAGTTAAATACAATGAAGAAGAAAATGATTGATATCTTCTTTCTCTGCCATAAATACCCAAGCTGTTCACTTCGACTAAATACTCCTTTACATGAAGTGTTGGATTGGAACTTTTGAAATGAAAATTTATCTGTATTTTTTGCTGATGGATTTGGACATCAAACATGTTGCCAACTTTAGAGGAAACAATATAAAAATAATTTCAAACATGACTCAAGACACCAATTCTTCTCACTTATATTCATAGGTGCAAAACATTTTTCATGTCTTGAACTTTACTATATTTTCTTTTAAAACTTACAATCTGGTTTTTAAATTGCTCTACACTTCACCTCACCCCATCCTCTAACCATGTCCTGCCTAACCAGCCTCTAAGATCTCTCCACTCGACTAATTCTACCCTCTTGCACACTCATGACTTCCACCACTCCACACTCAGTAGAAGAGCCATACCATATTTGGAACATTAGCTCTCTTTGTCTCTCCACAGATATTGTCAGACCTGCTGAGTTTCTCCAGCATCATCTGTATCTCAGATTTCCAGCATCCACAGCATTTTTCTAAACCACCTATCCCCCCTTTCTCATTGTTACTTCTTGACAAAGGCTTTGGTCCCCTGCCCTACTTCCTCCTTACATGGCTTGGTGTCAGATTTTGTTTGATTAAGCTTCTGTGAAGTATCTTGTGATCTCTCAGGCACGATATAATCGTAAGATGTGTATGTTTGGAGAACAAATACATGGTGCAAAAAGATCTGTACCTTTCTGAAGAAAGATTTTAGATATGTATAATACTTTTCACGCCCACTTAAGATGTCATTGCATTTTATCTCAGGCAGTCAATTATTCTTTGCAGTGCGGTGACTGTTGTTGTGTAGAAAATTGCTGCTGCAGATTTGCACATGACAAAGCCTAACAAAGAACACAATAAACAACAAAGCAACCATCAGAGCAACCCACGAAGTTAAAGCTGGTTTTTATAATCCTTAGGCGCTATTTAAATTTGTAATGATTCTCTAAATGCAGTCACAAGAAAATTACTAATTATTTCTCCATTCACTGTCATGAGTGGAGCACAGAGCAGAAGCGGCTACCTCATGGCTTTTAACTACCTTTCCATTCTTTCTATAAGGCTTGATGAACTAACTTAATTGAACTACATGAATTTTATTTTGATATTCTCTGCTCATCTGATCTCAATTTTTATCTTGCACCACATAGGAAAAGTGAGATGGATTTGCACAACAATAGCATTTTGAATCTTAGGATGCCCTAAAATACTTTATTGATGAAGTGCTTCTAAAGTGAATACGTGTTTACAATATCAAGATCTTGGAGATTATCATAGAATGAAATCTGAACTGGAAAAGATAAATAATATGGCTATGAGAGCTGCTCAGATACTTGGAATTTTACAGCAAGTAACCCACATTCTGTCTCCCCAAAGTCTGTTCGTCATTCACAGGCTCAGGAGCGTGTGTATTATTTTCTCCTTGCCTTGATGAGTGCAATTCCAACAACACAAAAAGTTAAAAATCAAACAAAACCAGGTTATAGTCAAACAGGTTTATTTGGAAGCACTAGCTTTTGGACTGCTGCTTCATCATTCTTTCCATATAAACCTGTTGGACTATAACCTGGTTTTGTTTGATTTTTAACTTTTTGTGTTGTTGGAATTGCACTCATCAAGGCAAGGAGAAAAAAATTCACACGCTCCTGAGCCTGTGAATGACGAACAGACTTTGGGGAGACAGAATGTGGGTTACTTACTGTAAATTTCCAAGTAATTTGGAAGCACTAGCTTTTGGACTGCTGCTTCATCATTCTTTCCAAATAAACCTGTTGGACTATAACCTGATGTAGTGTGATTTTTAATTTTATACACCCAAGTCCAATAACAGCATCTCCAAATCATAACAACCCACAAGACGCTCAGCAATTTCCAGGACAGAGCACCATGCTTGATTGGTGTCCCACCCACCATCTTTCAAAATTCACTTCCTCCACCACTAAATGCACAGTGGTGGCAGTGTGCGCATCTAGAAGATGTACTGCAGCAACTCATTAAGGCTATTTTGGCGGCACCTTCCAAAACTGTGATTTTTACCACCAAGAAAGACAAGAGACGCTAATTTATGGGAGCACAAATACTATTATGTTCCCCTCCAAGACATGCACTATCCTGACTTGAAACTATATCACAGTTCCTTCATTGTCTGGCTATTAGAAACTCCCCTCCTAACAGCATGGTCAGCATAACCTACACAAAATGGACAGCAGCAGTTCAAGAAGGCAGTTCACCACCAGTTTTTCTAGGGGAATAACGGATTAATACTGGATTAAATAACGGATTAAAAAATGTGCTGTCTTCACTGTCAAGCATCATCCTCTTTGGTAATGCAAGTGATGAACAAAGGATAAACAGTGACAGTAATAAGTACTATTAACCTAAGCTTGCTTATTGGCTAATTTCCTGGCAAATGTATTAACGTTGGTAGATTAATGACAATTATCACGAAAAAAATTCTGTGCCAAAAATGCATTTTTCCCTCAAATTCTAAACTTCAATTCTATCCATGAATTTATTCAATACATACATTTAGAAACTCTGTGTACAATTGAAATATAGGTGACAATTGCAATTTGGTATCAGCGTACACATGAGAAATACGGCAGGGATTCCCTGATGTCAAATAATCTATCAAACGGATTGTCAGGCTTGGAAAATAAGTGCTTGACATCTCTCTGTTATGTTGGATTGCAGAAAGATTAATGTTACATAGGTTTTAATATGAATTCACTTTTATTGCCTATATTGTTTTTTTCAAAAAATAGCTTTATTCACAGAGTTTCTACATCTCAATATTTTACTTGATTTCCAGGTATATAACATCCGTACTTCAATAGCAGTAAAATCATTAGAACTGACATAAAGGTAGACAAAGTTTATGTTCTCAAAATGCCTCATAGCTTTTGCCAATTTATTCTCAGAGTGTGTTACAAATATTTTGACCCGGTGTATGAATTCCAACACATGAAGATTTTCAGCCAATTTAAGGGTACATTTATTTCGCTGACAGCAAGATATGAATGGTGTCTGGAATACCACATATAATTGTTTCACAAAATTGCTTGTTCTACTAACAGGTACCATAAGAGTAGCAATCTTTCAAAGAGCTGGACAAGAAAACTGTTTATTTTAGTTAATAGTGAAAAATGTCTGGGCACTGACAATCCTCACTGTTTTTTTGATTAATGAAATTGCTGGTTTGTTTTATGCGGGACAAAGGTTGCAATGTAGTTTATTGTTTAAAAAAAATGCTGGAAATTTGGATTTAAGCCAATTGAAAACAATGCTGGCAGCCATTGAATTAGTTGACGGATGTCTGTTTGCAGGAAAATCATGGTCACTTTGTGTCCACCTTCACATTAATGTCATTGCTGCTCCTTTCAATTCTAAAGCACTTCTCTTCAGTTCTTTTACGATATTCTAGATAAACAATAAATGTAATAATGTTGAGACCTTACAGATTCTCCGGGTGAGCGGTTTTGTTGTAGTGAAGCCATTGTGATTTTCTCCTTCGACATGATCTTAATTAAAGAAGCACTCCTAACCAATCTTTTAAAGAATTATATTCATTTTGATATGCAGCTAGAAATTGATATGTTCATGATAAACTATTGTCTCCTCTGTATTGGCTACAGGAATACATTAGGGCGATGCAATAAATACTAGCCAGTCAACAATGCCCACTCCCCACTAAAGAATTAAAACAACTTCAGAAATATCATGGCACAGGGTCATTACTTTCTTACATCCTCTGGACTCTGCGTACAAACCTTCATGTTTCCCTTTTGATTGTTATTTCTTTCCACAATCTTGAAATGGCATATAAAGGTAAAGTTGGCTGTCGCATTAGGGAGAGGTGGCAAGTTTACTCTGAGGGTCTCCAGACCTCAGGACTCGGGCAAGGCTCAGAAAGCAGGTTCTCCATGGTAACCTCAGTCAGTGTGGGAATTGAACTCACTCCCCAATACAAACCAGCTGCCCAGACAACTAGGCTAATTGCCACCCTGAGGATGCAGTGAACCTCTTTAGATCATATACTTAATATGATGTGTGTAGCAAATGCAATGAAGGGAAATTGAATTGCATCATCATGGTGTTGGTTTTGCCTCTGTTAGGGTATTATTACCTGATGCAGCAATGCTTACATTAGCTTGAGTAATACATGAACTGGGTGGCAATGCTGAAAGATTCAGAGAAATTTCATGTAGCTTCTGACATATTTATATTTAAACACTCATAAGCACTTCAGTAACAAAACACAAATTGCTGGAAAAACCCTGCAGGTCTGGCAGGATCTGTGGAGAGAAAGCAGAGTTAACATTTCAGGTCTAGTGACCCTTCTTTACAACTTCAGTGGCACTTCACAGACGCGTCAGTGTCTGGGCTAGTATTAAGGAGTTGGATTACAAATGTAATCCGTGCATCATGCTTCATGTGGCTTCAGTTAAGACAGAATCTGAGACCTTCATATCCTCAGGTAACATACAATGATGATAAACATGAGCATGTCTGTTAAAGATATACTGCATGCTAACTGTATGCTACAAATTACTAACATACCAACAGGGGTTACATTTAAAGCCCAAAGGGGGCATGATTTACCCTGGCTAATTTTTGGATACAGGATGACAATGCAATCTGTGTTGGTCACCTGAAGTCAGACAACACTCAAGTTAAACGTTACCCCTTCAGCTCAACCATTTGACCATGCAGAGCAGCAGAGAATGTGCTACTGACCATCTTCCTGTTCAACACGGAGGCCAGCAGCAAATTTGGTTGTCACATGTTTCATGCAATCCGCACTTTTTAAAAGTAGCTGGCCTCTTTAGAGGAAGCTATACACCTTCTGCAGAAGTTTGTGCGGACTATCTATGGCAGACTTGGAGAGAAGCAAAAGTACTCAAAAAATGGAAGAACGAAAAGGAGAGAGTGAGACAGAGAGTGCTCCCAGTTTTTCTGATATCGTGCTAGAGGCATTAGTACTGGAGGGGGAAACAGGGAAAATGTTCATGAAGGGGACCAGGATGATCTTGAAGCAAACACTTGAAGCACCTATGTGGGTGGCACGGTGGCACAGTGTTTAGCACTGCTGCCTCGCAGCGCCAGAGACCCGGGTTCAATTCCCGCCTCAGGCGACTGACTGTGTGGAGTTTGCGCATTCTCCCCGTGTCTGCGTGGGTTTCCTCCGGGTGCTCCGGTTTCCTCCCACAGTCCAAAGATGTGCAGGTCAGGTGAATTGGCCATGCTAAATTGCCCGTAGTGTTAGGTAAGGGAAAAAGGGGTATGGGTGGGTTACGCTTCGGCGGGTCGGTGTGGACGTGTTGGGCGAAGGGCCTGTTTCCACACTGTAAAGTAATCTAATCTAATCTAATCTAATCTAATCTAATCTAATCTAATCTAATCTATGAAGTGCCACTGATGTTCTGAAGAAAGGTCAATGGGAATATAGAGCAAGGAAAACTTATTCCTGGATGCTAGCACCAAAAGGGCTGGTAGTATATGGACTTCTTAATTATCGGTCGAGGTGGATCATTCAGCCTTCATACCATTCAATAAGATCATGGCTGATCTGTTGGTAGTCCAAATTCCACATTCTCATTCTCCCCCAAAAACCTTTAATTCCCTTAACCAATAACAATTCACTTGCATTTTCTGAGCCAGACTGTAGCAAAACCCACAGAAGATAATAATCTCCTTATTTGTGGCCTGAAAGGGTAACCCCAAATTTTAAACAGTGTCCCCTAGTTCTGGACTCACTCAGAAGAATTAACATCCTTTCCATGTCTACTTGTCATGACCATTCAGGATCTTATCAACTTCTATCAACCTCACATTCTTTTCAACTCAAATGTAAACAAACCTAGTGAAATGGTTGCACAGAGGCTGGTATCCAGCCACCAAGTCCCCTTTTATTTACTTGTGTACAGTACACAGGCTGTGGTCAGCCATCTCAGAGTCAGTCCCTTGAACTGAGGAGATTTTCATCTCCTGGTTGTATTAGTCAGCCAGCACTCTACTGATTAACTCAGGTTAGCAATCTCAATCAATGACCTCACAGTCAATGAGGCCAACTTGGTTCCAATCACTACACCTAGCCTGTCCAGTCAATTCTCATCAGACAGGGAGAAAGTGAGGACTGCAGATGCTGGAGATCAGAGTTGAGAGTGTGGTGCTGGAAAAGCACCTGATGAAGGGCTTATGCCTGAAACGTTGATTCTCCTGCTTCTCAGATGCTGCCTGACCTGCTGTGCTTTTCCAGCACCACACTCTCGACTCTTTCCTCATCAGACAACCCACTGATTTCAGATATAAATCTAGTAAATTGTCTTTGAGCTGCCTCCAATACATTTGTATTGCTTAAGTAACTAAACCAGAATTGCAGAGTACTCAAGATGTAGGCTCACCAATTCCCTGTACACCTGCAGCTTAACATCCTTACTTGTGCTTGATTTAATTTTTAATAAAGCAAAGGATTCCACCAGCCTTCTTAATCACTTGTTGTACCTTTATGCTAACTTTTTGTGAATCATGCATATGAACACCTAAATTCTTGAAATTCTGCAATCCCTCTCATTTAAATAATGCTCTGCCTTTTTAATCTTCCTGCCGAAGTGAACAATTTCACATGTTCCCATAAATATACTTTATCTGCACAATTTATGCTCACTCACTTAGCATGTATTGGTCTGAATCTGCATTCTCTTTACTTGAGTCCACTGGAGGATCCAATGATGTCCAGCTGCAGCTGTCCATTACTGATGATGCTGTTTCTGGAGTTACAGAGATCATTGTGGACGATCGTATATTCCTTCCTTCTCAAAATCATCTTTATCCTGGCAATGATGTGTGAGTGACAGATGGTATGATCATGAACTTTTTTGCCTTCCACTTTCCCAGACCCTCATTCCCTCACCAACTCTCCTCTTCTGCTTTCCTGTTTTCAGACACCCAAGAGCTTTCACAATCCCAAGCCACTTTTGCATCACGGAGTGGGATTTATTACTCTTATTTCAGAGTTTTGGTTAAGCAGATGCTGCGATGGTGTGGAGCATATGGACTGAAAGACTGGGAATTGTAGAGCAAATGTGATGTGGGAAGGTTTTTTACAGAAGTCTCATTATCCATTCAAGACAACTCATCTGGAGTTGAGGGACCTGGGATGCCTCATGCCTATTTCTTACTCCCTTTTCCCTCTGTGCACTTCTTATCCTGTCTGTTTTCTGTATCTATTTCAAAATCATACTACAACTCTAGAGAAACTACGATTGTAACCTTGACAGGCTTTACAACTCATAGATTCCCTACAGTGTGGAAACAGGCACTTTGGCCCAACAAGTCCACACCAATCCTCCAAACAGCACTCCCCAAATCATTCCCCATTACTCTACATTTACCCCTAACTAATGCAACTAACCTACACCCCTGAACACTATGGACAAATTAGCATGGCCATTCCACCTGACCTACACATCTTTGGCCTGTGAAAGGAAACTGGAGCACCCAGGGGAAACCCAGGCAGACATGGGAAGAATGTACAAACTCCACACAGACAGTTGCTTGAGGCTGGAATCGAACCAGGTCCCTGCCGCTGTGAGGCAGCCGTGCTAACCACCGAGCCACAATGCTTAACTCCGCCAAGCTCCTTGTGTAGGTTCAAAACTAGTCCCTGAAAATCCAAGGTCAGAAGTCACATGACATCAGGTTATAGTTCAACAGGTTTATTTGAAATCAGGTCACCTGATGAAGGGGTTACACTCCGAAAGCTTGTGATTTCAAATAGGCCTGTTGGACTATAACTGGGTGTCATCTGACTTCTGACATTGTCCACCCCAGCCCAACACTGGCACCTCCATATCCTGAAAATCCAAGACAGTGGGCATGGACTAATATTTGCTTTGATGGAAGGATCAAGAAACAGAAGTTATAGATTTAAGGTAATTGGTTAAAGGTCTGGAGTGCCCTGCTTGAGAGAATGGTTGAGTCAGAACCCACTGAGAAATTCAAGAAGGAATTGGATTGTTATCTGATGTGGAAGAATTTGCAAGATTCTGGGGAAACAGAGCGCTGCTCCTTCATTGGGGGTTGTGGAGTATTAGATTATAAGACTCCACAGCCAACTGATGAAGGAGCAGCGCTCCGAAAGCTAGTGCTTCCAATTAAACCTGTTGGAACTATAACCTGGTGCTGTGTAGTTAAGCATATGCACAGCCCTTCTGGCCAAGATCAGACCATCAGGGTATGTGGCCACAAGAACTTTAGTGGCTGTTATTTTTCTTCAAGGGTTCCATATCTGGCAGCGGAGCTCAGTTTTACAGTCACAGTTCCATGTAAATATTTAAGAAAATCAACAGTATATTTGAAATATTTCTGAAACTGTGAGGAGAAATCAAGAACTTTGCAATCAATGAGATTTGTTGCATGAGCATCAGAGTGTAATGAGGCTTGACATTGACATTAGGACCTTAACACTCCAGCAATTGGGAAGTGGACAGTTCCATGGAAAAAAAATTGGAGATTACTGCTAAGTTGAGGCATACATATTGCACTGTGATAAATTAATGACATCTCACACCAAGTCTAATCATAATGTACTCCTTAAAACTGATACAGGCATATTTACAGACCATCTTTAAAATGAAAAATGACTTTAACTGTATATTTCAACAGAGCTAATTTTGGCATAATTGAATAAATTTGATTGAATTTAAACTTGAGACTTGTCTGAAATAAGTCGCTAGAAAGGTTTCAAGTGGCTGAAATGCTTTAGGTTCCGATTAGGCGGCTGTGGTCCTTTCAGGAAAGCACGGAAAAATAAAAGATGGGAGTCGGCCATTCAACCCCTCAAGCCTGCTGTACCATTCATGACTGATCATCAAGTCTAAAACTCCCTCCAAATCCCTTGATCCCTTTGGACATGAGCTATACCTTTCTCCTTTTTGAAAACAACAATTGGAAGTTAAATGTGATTTGAGCTATTTCAAATCCTTTCTCCAGTTTCTACACAATTATTGAAAAACATAAGTTTGTCTGTGAATCTTACTATATGTTTCTGTGTCAATTTTGTCTTACCTTTAAGTATGTAGGGGATGCATGTAATTGTTACAAAGCACAGAATTTCTTTGAACAGCAAATATTTAATTCTGGATCATAGTTGATGCCAATTGGCAATGGATGTGAGTTTGAGCGCTGTATACAGCATCGTGTATCATACATGAGAGCTTTCCCGTCTGTAAATTATATAACTATCTTCTTTTCACTGCACCTTGATGGAGAACTATCTGTGTTTTTGTAAGGGGACTTGGTTATGTTTGATGCAATTCAGCCAGACTCTTCCAGAAATAGATTGTCTGATTGTTGTTTAAACAGGTATTGTTATAAAGCTGATAGTTTTCTGTGAATCATGTAAATGAGTCCCATTCTATCTCCAAGCCACTGGTCAATACATCCATAGGTATACTGAGGGTACAGCTGCCATCATTTGGGAATTTTTTAAGTAAAGGAAGATGAATCAACTCAGAACCTCAAGAAATGGCAGGAGGTACACAACTAGGATCGGAAATTATTCCGGGCGGAATCTTGGGTAGCGAAGGAGCTCTACTTAGGCTCAGCCTAGTACCATCCAGTGTGCGGACTTTTAACGATATTTTCATTTTAATAATGTATCGACAAGCCACCAGATCTTTCAACTTTTATGTTACTGTTCCTTTCCACGAGATCATAGGAGCATATCAAATTATTCTGCACTGATTCCTTAGTATCTGTGAATAACAACAATGCTGCTATTCAATCCTCACTTATAGAGTGAGGTCTCAAATTTTCACTAACAGATTGTGAATGCAAAAGAAATGCAAAATCCCTGTTACATATTGTGAACAGAGATTTGTGTCGGTAAAGGTGTTCTGCATGTGTGAATGAAGTGTTCACACATGACTAATTCAGCTAACTTCAATGACCTTCATGTTGTGATTTAGGTGAAAGGATTCAAATCAAGAAATCAAGATGCTTTTCAAAGGCTGCATGTGCATCTCTGCAAATAGTTAGCATTTGTGCCCTAAAGACAATCTAAGCAGTGTCCTCAATCAGTATTTATAAGAGTCACCACAGTTGAATTGTTTCATCTGCATATTTTTCCCAGGTTTCAATTTTGTAATACTCCAATATGCCTTTGTGTTTAATCCCCAATAAAATTTCATGTAGATTTACATTGCCTTCATTTACTTCTTTCTGAAGAATTTAAACGTGTTATTTGACCACAGTAGTCTAATAGATTGTTTGACATTTGTTTAATAAGGAAATGTTGCCATATTTATCATTTATTCCCTCGGTAATTCTTCAGCAACTGATCACACTTGCCCAGAGACAACTGCTCAGATTAAATTGTGATTATCCAGTGACATGACATCCCCAGGATGCTGATAAACCTTGACTTGAAGCAGCTGGCCCACCAACATATTATTTTCCAGAATATTCAGATAGCTGTACACAAAGGCATCCATCAACGATTCTCTATAGAAAACTGAACAGGAACCTTTCCCTTAAGACAGATTCTTCCCGACCAGCAGAAACATACCAGATGGTTCATTTCCCAAAAACAGCTTGGGGCCATTGACTGTATTCACATGTAACTTAAACAGTACATCTTTCCATCAAGAACTTTTTTCACCATCAGTAAATGAGTATGCTTATGCACATGTAAATGTTTTCAACTTGGGTACAAAATAGGTTTTGAGAACCTACCATCTCTTCTTTCTCTTGATGCAACTGCCTTCAATTCCCTTTAATAGGAGCTAAAGGAAACAAGTTGCTGGCTCATTCATGTTATCTACCATATTTCAGCAATACATCAGCTTTGTATCAATGAACTGCTTTCTTCTGGCAGGTTTCCTCAGGAGCTGACATGCTAACTTGGGTCTTCCTGAAGGTTGGAAACAAAAGCTGCTCTTTGGGACACCAGATCTGCCAATGTATCAATGACAAAGCTGTTCTCCAGCTTCCGGTGGTCACGCTGCAAAATGAAGCATGGATTTCTCACACTATTATCATTCTCTCTGCCTCCTCCTGCCCCAAGTAGACTTTTGCTACATAACATGAGGGAAAAAGAAACAAAAAGTGTCTTTTACAATCATAGGATACGATATAGGCAATGAAGTACAGTCACTGTTTCAATGTAGGACAAGTACCAGTTGATTTGTGTATAGACCAGTCTCACAACAGCAATATTACAATCTTTTCTGTAATATTAATCAAAGAATAAGCATTTGTAAGAGCAATATACATGACTCATCCATGCAATAATGCTAAAGGATTTTTTTTAGCGTGTTATTTTATGTCCAACTGCGAGAGCAGACTAGGCTTTGGTTTAATATTTTGTCAAAGATGGTATCTCTGACCAAATAACACCCTCTCACTAGTGAAATAGCTTGTCAGTCTTGATGTTTGTTATCAAATCCTATAATATGAAGTTGACCCCACAATATTTGGCTGTTCATGACTAATTGTGGGAAATATATCAGTTCTTGCTCTACCAGGAAATGATGGAAGGCCATAAACCTGAAATGGATTATTCAATTCCTCCCAGTGCATTTGAGGGGGTTCAGCTCAAATTTCACCAATTTGAGCCCTCCAAGCTCTTTCTGAAATTTTACTGGAGTGAGAGATGTATGACTATCTATCCACTTTGGACCAATTGAGGTCCCTTTTTCTCACATTAGGACTCCATGTACTCATCTTACAGATTTGGAAGGGAAAACAACTCTTACTCTTGACTTCAGCATTCAACCATTTGTAACAATCTTCCAGAAGAGAGATGATTCATGCTGTGAGATATTTCCCTCTTCTCCATAGCATGGAAAATCATGTCATGCATCCTCTTGTGCACCTGTTTCCTATGGTTAAAGAAAATTCTCTCAGGGACCACAGTGTGTCACTAGACTTTTCAAAGGATCCTTTGAAGTGATCTCTGTTCTAGACAACTCTCGTATGTAATATTGGACTGTAGTTTCTGCAACCCCTCCAGTGCGATTGAAGGCTGGGGATCTCAGACTCTAGTGGTAGCCCTCCCATGCATCCCACTCTATCTGGGTGGGGGTGGGAGAGGAATTGAATGGCCAGTGGCCCTTAAGTATATGGGCAGCACAGTGGCACAGTGGTTAGCACTGCTGCCTCACAGCACCAGAGACCCGGGTTCAATTCCCACCTCAGGCGATTGACTGTGTGGAGTTTACACATTCTCCCTGTATCTGCTTGGGGTTCTTCCCGGTGCTCCGGTTTCCTCCCACAGTCCAAAAATGTGCAGGTTAGGTGAATTGGCCATGATAAATTGCCTATAGTGTTAGGTGGGTTGTGCTTTGGCCGGTCGGTGTGGACTTCTTGGGCCGAAGGGCCTGTTTCCACACTGTAAGTAATCTAATCTATATTGATACTCTTAAGTGGTCTAGTTCTACCACTTTCAGTCCCTTGACTCTAGTGAAGTTAAGACACAAGTCATGTGGAAAGCTCGATAACTTTCAACTTACAAGCTTCTATCAGGCAAAGAGTGATGGGACATGAACTCCTTTGGAGTCACTGTGTCACTGCACCATAAAAGCCCTTATTCTGCAACGATATCATTTAGGGTTAGGCTCACTAGCCAGTGGAAATATCTTATTTACACCCATCCCTGTAAGAATTTTATACTTTGCAATGAGATCACTTCTCATTTTTCAAAACTCTACAGAATACAGGTCACATTTCCTCAGTGTCTCTTCTGATGTGTTATCCGTACTTTGGACACTTTGGTCAGCTTATGCATTAAAAATGCTTTACCCAAAGCTGTTGTGAGTGAAGCAGACAAGGAGACACAGAATTCAGTTTGTATTTCAACATGATTTTATCAACAAAATATTCCTTAATAAAAACACCACAGACTCTCACAATATTCACCCTCTGTCCAGTTCTATCCTTCTGAGAGGCTATCACCCACAATGATCCATGTGTTTGAGCTGGACAGTTGGAATCTCCTTTCTCTCAAATGTAGGGATGGCTCCCTTCCATAAAGGTCGTCTCACAGGTCTCTCAGGACAGATCTTGTCATGCGTCTTCCTGGTTTGCCACACAGTTTTCTGTCACAGGTCTTGGTGTGAATCGTTACTGAGAGAGTGGCTTCCAGGCGTGAGTTCTTATCTTCCCTTGTCCCAGACCTTCCAGAATGTTCTGTGGCATTCATCCAATCAAGTCATTAGCTGGGTTCAAAGCATTCAATGAGGTTGCATAAACAAACTTCACTGTTGCCGTGCCAAAGAAGTATAAACATACTCAGGCATTGGCTGGAAGTCAAGGTGCCAGAAAGTCTAATCAAAATGTTTCCAATACAAAACCCTTAAGATGGTTGCAACTTGAATCTTCTTAACCTCTTTGACCTTTGTTTCCAATGTTTGCTGTAGCCAATGGCTGCTGGTTGCTATTTAATTTAGTTTGGTCAATTTTCTCTCAGGCCCAATTTCTCCGGCCGCAGGCCAATTAAGAATGTCCAATTTTGGGTCCATGGTTGTTTGACCACAGAAGATAATCCCGTCAACCCAGAAAATAGTTTTGTGAACTTATGTTGCATTTGCTATATGACGAGTATATCCTTCCTTAGATATGGAAATCAAAACGATACACAACATACGTAAGGTTCACCAAGACTCTATGCGATTGTGGCAAGATATCTTTACTTAAGTCTTCTTGCAATGACGATAACATACCTTTGCTTTGAGTGATTGTATAAAAATAGAACAGAGATAGAGCAGGTGGAATAGGTTTTGCTAGTTTGCAAATAAGCAAGATAACCCATCCTACAGCCAATTGATCAGTAATCATGCCATCACTTGAGAAAACAAATAATTTAAAGTTGAAGAAAAACCTGAAGACCAATTTGTGGAAATTCCCCACCAGCCTTCAAAATCAGCCTCCACTGGGCAATAATAGCTACCTGGCCCAACGTCCACCACCTTCCAATTACAGCAGAACATGTCCACTATGCATGTCAATGTTTCAACCCTGTGTAAACTGGGGAAAAATAAGAAAGAACATTCTGACAGATTGAGGAAAATAGAATAATCATCTCACTGTTTGTTATAAAGCAGGCAATCACAGACTCAATTGTAAAGGGTTAGGTTGCTGATACAATTTATTAGAAAGGCTATTCAAAAATGAATAGCGAGAACGCAAATACAAATATGGAACAAAAATATGTATGTGATAAAACTCATAAATAAAATGGTGACAAAGAATGGACTAGCTCGGGAGTTTTTTTTCCAGATGATCTACATGCCTCATAGCAATTGATAATTCACTACAATGTAACAAGGGATCCTATCAATTCTGTTGGTTCCAAAGCTGAGGTTGAAAGGTACAAATCTATTTATTCTTGGTTCGGTTCCTGTTGTTCAAGTATACCCAAACCGTGAATGATTTCATTGCATCCTATGGAGTTTCTTGTTAATGAGCTGTCAGATTTGGGATCGGCAAAGATGACTGCAAACTGGGCAGACCATGTTGTTGTTGCCTCAGGCAACTGTCTGTGTGGAGTTAGCACATTCTCCCGGTTTCTGTGTCAGTTTCCTCCGGCTGCTCTGGTTTCCTCCCACAATCCAAAGTTGTGCAGGTCAGGTCAATTGGCCATGCTAAATTGCCCATAGTTTTAGGTACATTCCGGATAAAGGGCTCCGGCCCGAAACGTCAATTCCCCTGGTCCTCAGATGCAGTCTGACCTGCTGTGCTTTTCCAGCAACACATTCTCAACTCTCACCTCCAGCATCCGCAGACCTCACTGTCTCCCTGTTAGGTTCATTAGTCAGGGGGAATCGGTCTGGGGGGGGTTACTCTTCGGAGGGTCGGTGTGGACTTGTTGGGCTGAAAATCCAGTTTCCATACTGAAAGGAATCTAATCTAATCTTGTCAGTATTTGGGCAAACCCCTGTAGCAGTGCTATTTCTGGCCTAGCTCCGGGCATGTTAGATGTTGTGAGTTTGCTGTGGATGATCTGTACAATCATGTGAAAAACAGGCCAGTACTCACCTCTGTTGGAAAACAATTGGCCTGAAAGGATTAGCTCTGAGACCTTATCACAGCCCTGCCCACTGAGACATAGCTCTTCTCAGAGGGAGTCAGTTTGAGATATCTATTGAAGTTGTTCGAGTCTTTTGTTCTTACCGGTATTATTAACAACCATCTAATTCCGGTTAGCCTGATATCTGTTAGGAAATGTCAGTATCTTTTAGAAAATGTAATATCATTCACCAGTCTGACTGATACATTGTGAACTACTTCACATAACTCAGGTCCATGCCTTTCTGCCCAAGACTGATTCAGAGTTAATCCTTCACTGAGAAGAATTTGTTAGCAGCAAATCTACCGAAAGATAGTCCTAGCAGAACCAATGAAGGATATCTCTTACAACAGCATCACTGTTGACCGGTCAGTTGCACTGTTTTTTTTTCTAGCAGAGATGATCAATGTAATGCTCTTTTTTAGGGATTCCTTTATATCATTTCATGGATCATGTTGATGGTGTTTGTACTGAAATAGTTCACCCAGCATGGCCTGCCAATCTGCAATGCATTTTCAGCGAGATGTTCTCCATGCTTCTACCTAACATGATTAGATTAGATTACTTACAGTATGGAAACAGGCCCTTCGGCCCAACAAGTCCACACTGACCCGCCGAAGCGTAACCCACCCATACCCCTACATTTACCCCTTACCTAACACTATGGGCAATTTAGCACGGCCAATTCACCTGACCTGCACATCTTTTGGACTGTGGGAGGAAACCGGAGCGCCCGGAGGAAACCCACGCAGACACGGGGAGAACGTGCAAACTCCACACAGTCAGTCGCCTGAGGCGGGAATTGAACCCGGATCTCTGGCGCTGTGAGGCAGCAGTGCTAACCACTGTGCCACCGTACCGCCCACGAAAACATGTTGGAAAACTTTTGTTATTTATGATCCTGTCACATTTTATGAATTTTATAATGTTAAGACCAAGTTAGGAGGGTTACATAGACTCCTCTTTTCAGTCCAGTCCTGAGATGAGATGAACAGAATTAGTAATTAAAGGGGTGATATTGTCAAGTTAATAACTATACGTTATATATAATTCTGTGAATAACTTGGTGTAAGAAATAAGCCTATCATCTTCTTTAGCTTATGTAAAGGAAGAGCTCTATTTCCAAAATAAATTACTCACAAAGTTTACAGTGTATAACTATATCCCACTAGCCATTAAGACAAAAGCAATGCCCAATCCCTCAAACATTCAATAATGGGAATAAAACTTCACATGATAACCAGTCTGAAAACTTGCTCAAACTACAATTAAAGTTAGGAAATAAAATTGTTCAATGATTTTCGAGAGATTTGCTTACAGCTCAAAGGTCGCTTTTCAAGCAATAACTGCAGGTACTGGAATTTTTCACTGGGACAACCACTCTGGAGTCATGGGTTGACTGATTCTTTTGTCTGTTGGAGACAGTGAGTTAACCCAAATCCCCCTGAAGAAGTTGCGAGTTACTGCAATAAAGTCTTCTGGTTGACTTTCAAATCGACATTAGTTTGATAAGCGAAGTTTTAAAGAGAGAGGGCATGTCAGACTATTTCCTAGCTGTTATGTGGCAGCCTTTCTGTCTACTTAAGATCAAAAATCAATCATTTGTTTGTAGCCCAACAAATGGGTCATGTGACCACTCGGACAGTTTCAGATATTCTGCATCCCACAAAAAAATCTTCACAAAAGCAACATTTTTGCTCCCAGTAAAGGTGTCTTTTATTTTGAAAATAATGTTCTTTTCAAGTATTGCATCGATATACATATAAAATATATTTCTCACCAACTGATGAAATTATAAATCGGTGTATTAGATAACACATCATTATAACAATATCTACAATGAATTTCTGATCTTAATAAAAGCATGACTTCTGCATTCACACCTTGTTAGCTTTCTGAATTATAAATTTCTATGTGTGCATTTATAATGAAGTGAGTTGATCTAAATGTGATAAGATGTGATTATAACCATGCTATCAGTGACAATATTATAATGCATCTCCCTGTTCTTTGAGCTGCACTGCAGTGATATTTCCAGGCTCCAAGCAACTCTAATTTGCTCCTTCCTAAATTGCCACAGGTTTTGTTATTTATTGCTGAAGAGATAGTGTATCACTGAAGCTTTCATTTTGCATTCACCAGTACAAACAATGCAAGCACGACAATTTCAAATGACCACACAAGTCTACTAATTGACTGACCAATCAACTCTGAATGGCCAAGGTACAGCCATGGAGAAAACAATGAGAAATTACAGGCTCCCCAAGTTATTAGATAGTGGAAAAGGCGGAATTGAAATGTTTGAGCTCACAGAAAAAGTTAAGATCGCCTCAACAATAAGCTTGAAAATAATACTTTTGTTTGCAGAGAATGAGTCCAGACCTAGAAATGTATGTCACTTGTAGCACAAGTATATGAGCCATGTCATGAGTTTGAATTATTATCTTAAATATTATATGCATAACCAACAATGCTCCTTTTCCTCAACCTGCTAATTGAGAAATTTGCTATTATGTTCTCCATTTGACAATGTCTCTCTTCCCAGCAGTTTTCAGGTTGTATGCGAAGAACCAACTACTCTGCCATTAAATAATGTACAATTACAAATGACATACATCGCATTCTGGAGTTTCAAGCAAGTGAGCATGTCTTATAAATCAGATCTAGGCCATGTAGGGTTGATGTCAGTAGTATTTCTTCACACAAAGAGAAGTGGAAACCTGGAGCACTCATCCTCAAAAAAAAAGCTGAGGAGGCTGAGGCTTCATTTGGAAATTTCAAAATTGAGATTTTCGTTAGGCATTAAGTGACGATGAACCAAGGTGAGTATATGGAGTTAAGATGAGAGACACTCACTACTTCCTGTTCCTATTAAGATGTGATCTACATTATCTGTGCCTGTCCTGGCCCAACATCCCTCCCACTCAACCATTTTGTATTTCAAACCCTGCCTCCCTAAAGTTTACAATTAGTTTTGAATCTCTGCACATAAGAGCATGAGAAATAATCTTTTAACCTTTTCCACATATGTTTTGCCAATATGCACTGATTATCCTCTAATCCTTAATATTTCATGTAATGTCAATTCAATACACAAGTGAATGAGAGCTCAGGTACTCATAAGGATAGATTTTGTGAAATTGCTTCCCAACTGAAGTGCATATGTTGGGATTGATACCAGATCCTTCAGGAGCTTATGCCCTTTAAACATAATCCATAAACATCATTTCATAGCCATTTTAAAAGTACTTCCCATTTGACAGAATGGCAGTCTGCTACCCATTGTCTGCATGATGAAAGTGGCAACTTGGTATTATGGAATGTTGCAACAGGTGAAACTGTTATCAATGCTGTCATCATACTTATTCCACAATGTATTAACATTAGAACAATAAAGTATGAGGTAAATTAAAACAAGGAATAGAATGGAGTGAAAAATGGATGCAAATTTGCTATTGGCCTGATCCAGGAACCTCAACTGAATGAATCTATTCAAAAAGGTGCTTATCTCTAAATTATAACTGCAGATGCGATGTGTTTACATAATATAGAATGCAAAAGAGTGGAAGTTGGGAGTTGGAGTAGGTCATATAATCCCTCAAGCTGGCTTTGTATTTCAATTAGATCACAATTGATATGCCCCTCAATTCTATTCAAGAGTTTCAGCTTCATTTCCACTGAAACTCTTAATAAACCCGATGAATTCAGAAGTTCAATTGGATACAACTCAGAAGAAAGACAAACCTTCAAGCAAATTCAAACATAGTTATACTTCAGCATTAGACTGAAGTAGATAAGTTCCCTGTGAATTTAGACTCAAAAGTATGATGTACATCTATCCTTATGGCATAGTTATCGAAGTGTTCTAATCAAACTGATCAGAAATGCTATCACGCATCTCTGGACAGGTGGGATTTCAACCTGCATCTCCTGGTTCAGAGATCATAGAATCCCTACACTGTGGAAACAGGCCCTTCGGCCCTACAATTCCACACCGACTCCTCCGAAGAGTAACCCACCCAGACCCATTTCTCTCCCCTACATTTACCCCTGACTAATGCACCTAACCTACACATCCCTGAGCCCTATGGGCAATTTAGCATGGCCAATTCACCTGACCTGCACATCTTTGGATGATGGGAGGAAACCGGAGCACCCAGAGGAAATCCACGCAGACATGGGGAGAATGTGCAACCTCCACACAGACAGGCACCTGAGGCTGGAATTGAACCCAGGTCCCGGTGCTGTGAGGCACCGAGCTACCATGCCGTACAAGATAAGGATGCTACCACCACATCACAAGAATCGTGGAATTTCATCATCTGCCATTGTAGGATTTGAACCCAAATCCAACAATGGGTTGGATATTACACCGAATTATACTGAAATAATGTTCCCACTAAGTCACCACCTCCCCATTGCACAATTGTACCAAACCTTTTCCGGAAATCTGAAGCAACTTCAGCAAATTGTGTTTTTGTGAAAGCTTTAAGGTAGTGAGAATGTTTAACATACTTCACAGGCAGGGGTTTGTAATAAAAAAGATACACTTCAAACCAAATATGCAATATATTTGGACCAGTGATATAAATGTTATTCAAAGGAGTGGTCTCTAAGTAGAGCTCCAAAGGAGCTGAATAAACTGGAGGAATAATGGCCAACAAATGGCAGAGTGTGAGGTGTCATCATCTGAAGATATGGCAACCAATGGGAGGGTAAATTGAATGGAATATGCACAAGAAACTAAAGTTAGAGGGTTGTTATAATCTCAGTTGATCTTAATGCTGGACCAGTCAGATCCCAGGCTGAAATCAGACTTGATGGATTATATTGTTTGCTTTTCGTTTAACAAAATGGTCTGAAATATAAGCACTCAATGCTCAAAATTTGGCTTTAGCATGAAAACATACATTAATGACAGAAAGTAAATGAAGATCATATTGAACATATCAAGCTATGTATATGTAAATCAATTTGAAAGATTTTGAAACATATCGGAGAATAGCATTTCATATGTCCTAACACCACCACTTTGCAGTATTCAAATATCAAAGAGTGAGAGAGTTCTCTTCTCTATGAAATCAAAAAGTTTGTCTGGATTGTTTCTTTCGATTTTCAGTCTTAGAGCTTGGTAACCTTTAACTTTGTTACTCACACAACTGAGCTTAAACCTTCTTAGCTTCAAATATCATTTACAGTTTTCTAGCAAAACACTTCTGGAATTTTCAAGCTAAAAGCCTTACATGAGATGACCTATTTCTTAACTGTTCTGAACTAACGCCTATCTCCAGGAGAATTTGTTATATCTGACTCTGAGCCAGGTATTCTACAAATTGAAACAAAGGTTTTCCAATCTGTGGAGCTCTCCAAAGCAAAAAATATTCTTTTTTTCTTCTGAAGAAAAAGCAAACAAATCCTTTTCACTATTTGCTCTCTCTGATTATAACATTCACAAGCAACTTATGTTATTACTCTGGAAGGGACTCAGTCAGCTGCTCTCTGACACATATTGGGTTAAAGTTGTTTCTTAAAATTGCTTGTACACATAAACCAAAACCCATATGCCAGTACTCAAAATCCAAACTCTATAATAGATTGTGTTAACATATTATGTATAAATCACATACCTTACATCACAGGATGGAGGTCTAGAGTGAGGGCAGTAGCTGTCGAAGGAGGTAACAAATACGAAGATGGCTACTGGTTGGGAACTGGTAGCACTCAGTCAGAACATTTGGAAGCCCTTTAAAAAGATTACAATGCCTAATGTTTTCACTTTATTTCTTGTTTTTTAACTTATATTTATCCTAAATCTGTAATGCAATGTATCTGTTTTCTTTATTTCTCTTTTTTTGTACCTAAGCTTTGTACCTTGGTATTCTGTATTTAAGATGACAGCATGTGTTGGTGACATTGTACACTCTTCGCTGTACTCTGTTTTTTTGTAACTTGAGTACATGTGACAATAAATCTCATTCAAATTCAATTTCAATTGAAGCACTGTTCAAGTCAAGGCCTATGATGTGTCTAATCACAAAAACAATTCTCAATCTGTGGCCTTCAAAATCTATGTGGATCATGAAGCACAAAAGTGATGAGTGAGTGTGATGGAATAGAATGAAATATGAATATCAGGGGTTTTGATAAAGAAGGAGAAGAGAAAACCAGTCTGAAGCGGGAGTAAGCATGAGAGAGATGAAAGTTGCCTGAGAGGTCTTGACTGTGATCAAGACAGTGAGAGTATCAATATAAATTCTATGACTGCAATTTAACAAGAGGCATATTTCCAGCCCAGCCACTCCACATAGGGAATGTATCACTGTCAATCACTGCAGTCAGTTAATGCTCCAGAAATAGAGGTATGGCTTGGACTATTAGCAGTCCCACCAGGTTAAGTGCTACTGTCTATAAGATGCCCAGGGTCTTGCATCAGCGGTTGATGGGAAGCTCAGGTGGAAGGGAGGGATCTAGTGACAAGGTCAATAGAGGAGGCAAGTGCCTCAAAAATAAATGAGAAGGCAAGGGGTGACAGTGACATAAAGTGTCTGCTGAGGGATCCAAGACTATGTACTTTGTCAAGAAGAATAGAAAAGCTGAAAACTATTTAAATGCAGAAGACAGCAGCTGAGACGGATTGGAGATTCCTTGCACACATATCACAAAAAGCTAGCATTCAAGCTGAGTATGTAATTTGGAATTAGAGAATCATAAAATCTCTACTGTATGAAAGCAGGCCATTCAGTCCACCAAGAGCACACCAACCCTCCAAAGAGTCACCCAGACCTCTTGTGGGGGCTTTGGGTTGGTGAGTGGGGAGTGGTGGTGGTGGAGAGAGGTGGTAGAGTGGAGTGAATGATGGGCACTGGGGAGGGTGATTTGGTTCACAAGGTTGTGGGGAAGAGAACAGGCTTGGCCAACCTTCTCACCACACTCCCCCAACATGGGTTTGTTTTCTCTCTCTTCGCACCCTGCCCCAAATTTGTCCTCTCAGCCTGTTTTAGCTCAGTGACAAAAATGTGCATGTGGGCACTTGTTAATAATTCTCAGTCATCTCAAGCATGCACAAGTTTCCCCTGAAGCATTCTGCAGATGGTATCAGCAAATGTAGCTAGTATGTTTAGGAATCAACCAAATCACTGTGGGTCTGGAGTCACTTGTGGACTAGACCTTGTAAAGACACCTTCCCTTATGGATTTTAGTGAACAAAATAGTTTTTGTTATATAACAAAAGAATATCCTTTTTGTCACATGTACTCAATTGCAGTACAGTGAAATGCTTTTACAATGTCTTACGGTGCCATCTTAGGTACAAGTACCGAGGTAGAAATCTTATGTACAAAAGAGGAAATAAAAAATAATTGCATCACTTTACAGAGTTTAAAATAAGACATTGATAAAGGATTGACAGTCAGGTTAAAAAAAAAATATTGATGTTCAGCATTAGTCTAATTTTTAATTCCAAATTTATGAATTGAGTTTAAATTCCACACTCTGCTGTGGTAGAATTTGAGTGTATATTTTTACAGTATTTGCATGGGACTCTGAATTACCATTCTGATGTAATCACTAGTAGACCACCAAGGCCCATAATGCATTGAGGTGCATTTTTGTTTTCAGGAATCGCAGTATCAAATCCACACCGATGAGGTAACAATGACAATAATATTTTGGGAAGAAATAGTCGGCTTCATTAAGAAAGAATCTAAATCACGCCTGGAACTGCACATGCTGTTAAGGAATGGATTCCTTTCTTCTTCTAGACTTTCTCTGATGGCGCAAGTGTTGTAGTTTTAAGCAAACTAAATGCACATTGCATTTTTCAATACGCTAGAACACATTTTTTCTCTGTTTTCTACATTTCCAGGCCTGGCCACATGAACTGGATTCAACAATTCTTTGTTTGGTTTGCTGAGAAGCTTTAAAATTAAAATTGTAACAGAAGTAAAAATCTGCATGACTTTGCACTCTATTTTTGCTTGTGCTCTGTTGTCAAAATTAACATTGAGAAAATATTCCCCAAGAATATGAGGAATGACAATTTATTCAGATAATTGGCATCAATTTCAAAGTAAAATAAAATTATGTTGTAATTTCCTATATCTGTTATACAGATATTTACAAATGGGAGAACATACTTCACTGACATTTTGGTCAGAACTGCTCTTAACATTTTGAGTTTAAGCGTTAGTGTCTGAAATGCAGGAATGTGTTAGAAATATTTTATGGGTCTAAGTTTGAAGGCTGTGAATTTAAGCCCACTCCAGAGACTAATAATCCACACTGGTGATTCAGTGTAGCTTTGAGAATGTGTTTCACTGTCAGATATATTATCTTTTTGAATGAGATATCTAGATGATCCCTATCTGTCTCTCCGATATGGATGCAAAAAGTCACATTTACAGAAGAGGAAAAGAATTCTCCACTATGTGTTGGCCAATGATCATCCTTAAATCAACAGTATTACAGCTGATTATCTGGTCATTAGTACATTGCTATTTTATTGCTATTGCATTATAACTAACAGTAGCTGCACTGCACAAGTACTTCAATATGGGTGGCATGGTGGCTCAGTGGTTAGCACTGCTGCCTCACAGCACAAGGGTCCCTGATTCAATTCCAGCCTTAGTGACTGTCTGTGTGGAGTTTGCATGTTCTCCCTGTGTCTGTGTGGGTTTCCTCTAGGTGTTCCAGTTTCTTCCCACAGTCCAAAGATGTGCAGGACAGGTGAATTGGCCATTCTCAATTGCCCATAGCGTTAGGTGCTTTAAGTCACAGGGAAAGGAGTCTGGGTGGGTTTCGCTTTGGAGGGTTGGTGTAGACTTGTTGGGTCAAAGGGCCTGTTTC
>NC_057715.1:19607769-19610943 GCF_004010195.1 Chiloscyllium plagiosum
CAAGTATGCAAGCACCAGACAGGCATACCACTGTGCGAGCAACAGACAGGCACACCATTATGCAAGCAGCAGACAGCCATACCAGTATGCAATGACCATCCAGGCACACCAGTAATCAAGCACCAGACAGACATACAAGTATGCAAGCACCAGACAGACATACAAGTATGCAAGCAACCGACAGACATACCAGATTGCAAGCATCAGACAGGCATACCAGTATGCGAGCACCAGACAGACATACAAGTATGCAAGCACCAGACAGGCATACTAGTATGCAAGCACCAGACAGACATACCAGTATGCAAGCACCAGACAGGCATACCAGTATGCGAGCACCAGACAGACATACAAGTATGCAAGCACCCGACGGGCATACCAGTATGATCGCAGCAGACAAGCAGACCAGTATGCAAGCACCAGACAGGCACACCATTATGCAAGCAGCAGACAGCCATACCAGTATGCAATGACCATACAGGCACACCAGTAATCAAGCAGCAGACAGACATACAAGTATGCGAGCACCAGACAGTCACACCAGTGTGCAAGCACCAGACAGGCACACCAATATGCAAGCACCAGACAGACATACCAGTATGATAGCACCAGACAGGCATACCAGTATGCGAGCACCAGACAGACATACAAATATGCAAGCACCAGACAGAAATACCAGAATGCATGCACCAGACAGGCACACCAGTATGCGAGCACCAGAGAGGCATACCATTTTGCAAGCACCAGACAGACATACAAGTATGCAAGCACCAGACATACCAGTATGCGAGCACCAGACAGGCACACCAGTATTGAAACACCAGACAGACAAACCAGTATGCGAGCACCAGACAGGCACACCAGTATGCGAGCACCAGACAGACATACCACTATGCGAGCACCGGATAGGCACATCAGTATGCTGGCACCAGACAGGCATATCAGTATGCAAGCACCAGACAGACATACCAGTATGCAAGCACCAGACAGGCATACCAGTATGCGAGCACCAGACAGACATACAAGTATGCAAGCACCCGACAGGCATACCAGTATGCAAGCACCAGTCATTCACACCAGTATGCAAGCACCATACAGGCACACCAGTATGCAAGCACCAGGCAGACAATAACACCAGTATGCAAGCACCAGACAGGCACACCAGTATGCAAGCACCAGACAGACATACCAGAATGCAAGCACCAGACAAGCATACGAGTATGCGAGCACCAGACAGACATACCAGCATGCAAGCACCAGACAGGCACACCAGTATGCAAGCACCAGACAGGCATACTAGGATGCAAGCACCAGACAGACATACCAGTATGCAAGCACCAGACAGGCACACCAGAATGCAATCACCCGACAGGCATACCAGTATGCGAGCACCAGACAGGCATACCAGTATGCGAGCACCAGACAGGCACACCAGAATGCAAGCACCCGACAGGCATACCAGTATGCAAGCACCCGGCAGGCACACCCGTATGCGAGCACCAGGCAGGCATACCATTTTGTAAGCACTGACAGACATACAAGTATGCAAGCAGCAGACATACCAGTATGCAAGCACCAGACAGGCACACCAGTATGCAAGCAACAGACAGACATACCAGTATGCGAGCACAAGACAGGCACACCAGTATGCAAGCACCAGACAGGCATACCAGTATGTAAGCACCAGACAGGCATACCATTTTGCACGCACCAGACAGATATACAAGTATGCAAGCACCAGACATTCCAGTATGCGAACACCAGACAGGCACACCAGTATGCAAGCACCCGACAGACGTACCAGTATGCGAGCACCAGACAGGCACACCAGTATGCGAGCACCAGACAGACATACAAGTATGCGAGCACCAGACAGTCACACCAGTATGCAAGCACCAGACAGGCACACCAATATGCAAGTACCAGACAGACATACCAGTATGATAGCACCAGACAGGCATACCAGTATGCGAGCACCAGACAGACATACAAGTATGCAAGCACCAGACAGACATACCAGAATGCAAGCACCAGACAGGCACACCAGTAGGCAAGCACCACACAGGCATACCAGTATGCAAGCACCAGACTCACACTCCAGTATGCGAGCACCAGAGACGCATTCCATTTTGCAAGCACCAGACAGACATACAAGTATGCAAGCACCAGACATACCAGTATGCGAGCACCAGACAGGCATACAAGTATGCAAGAACCAGACATACGAGTATGCAAGCACCAGACAGGCATACCAGTATGCGAGCACCAGACAGACATACAAGTATGCAAGCACCCGACAGGAATACCACTATGGACGCAGCAGACAAGCACACCAGTATGCAAGCACAAGACAGGCACACCAGTATGCAAGCACCAGACAGACATAGCAGTATGCAAGCACCAGACAGAAACACCAGTATGCAAGCACCCGGCAGACATACCAGTATGAGAGCACCAGACAGGAACACCAGTATGCGAGCACCAGACAGACATACAAGTATGCGAGCACCAGACAGTCACACCAGTATGCAAGCACCAGACAGGCACACCAATATGCAAGCACCAGAAAGACATACCAGTATGATAGCACCAGACAGGCATACCAGTATGCGAGCACCAGACAGACATACAAGTATGCAAGCACCAGACAGACATACCAGAATGCAAGCACCAGACAGGCACACCAGTATGCAAGTACCACACAGGCATACCAGTATGCAAGCACCAGACTCACACACCAGTATGCGAGCACCAGAGACGCATTCCATTTTGCAAGCACCAGAAAGACATACAAGTATGCAAGCACCAGATATACCAGTATGCGAGCACCAGACAGGCATACAAGTATGCAAGAACCAGACATACCAGTATGCGAGCACCAGACAGGCACGTCAGTATGCGAGCACCAGACAGACATACCAGTATGCAAGCACCAGACATTCACCCCAGTATGCAAGCACCATACAGGCACACCAGTATGCAAGCACCAGGCAGATAATAACACCAGTATGCAAGCACCAGACAGGCACAACAGTATGCGAGCACCAGACAGACATACCACTTTGCGAGCACCAGATAGGCACATCAGTATGCTGGCACCAGACAGGCATACCAGTATGCAAGCACCAGACAGACATACCAGTATGCAAGCACCAGACAGGCATACCAGTATGC
>NC_057715.1:19611283-19629338 GCF_004010195.1 Chiloscyllium plagiosum
AGTATGCAAGCACCAGACAGACATACCAGTATGCAAGCACCAGACATTCACACCAGTATGCAAGCACCAGACAGGCACACCAGTATGCAAGCACCCGACAGACATACCAGAATGCAAGCATCAGACAGGCATACCAGTATGCGAGCACCAGACAGACATACCAGTATGCAAGCACCAGACAGACATACCAGTATGCGAGCACCAGACAGACATACAAGTATGCAAGCACTAGACAGGCACACCAGTATGCAAGCACCAGACAGACATACCAGTATGCAAGCACCAGGCAGACAATAACACCAGTATGCGAGCATCAGACAGGCACACAAGTATGCAAGCAACCGACAGACATACCAGAATGCAAGCATCAGACAGGCATACCAGTATGCGAGCACCAGACAGACATACCAGTATGGACGCAGCAGACAAGCATACCAGTATGCAAGCACCAGACAGGCACACCAGTATGCCAGTATGCAAGCACCAGACAGGCACACCAGTATGCAAGCACCAGACAGGCATACCACTGTGCAAGCAACAGACAGGCACACCATTATGCAAGCAGCAGACAGCCATACCAGTATGCAATGACCATCCAGGCACACCAGTAATCAAGCACCAGACAGACATACAAGTATGCAAGCACCAGACAGACATACAAGTATGCAAGCACCAGACAGACATACAAGTATGCAAGCACCAGGCAGGCATATCAGTATGCAAGCATCAGACAGGCACACCAGTATGCGAGCACCAGACAGGCATGCCAGTATACCAGCACCAGACAGATATGCAAGCACCAGACCGGCATACCAGTATGCAATCACCAGACAGGCACACCAGTATGCGAGCACCAGACCGGCATACCAGTATGCAATCACCAGACAGGCATACCAGTATACAAGCACCAGACAGACATACAAGTATGCAAGCACCAGACAGGCATACAAGTCTGCGAGCACCAGACAGACATACCAGTATGCAAGCACCAGACAGGCATACCAGTATGTGAACATGAGATTAACGTGTCAGTACTCGAACACCAGTCTTGCACAGACAGCCGCACCAGAATTGCAGTTAGTTTTTAAACCCCTCGCTTGTATATTCCTGACAAGGCACACTTCAATATTGCCCTTTTTCCAGGCTAATTTCTGTTAGCTACTGTTATATCCACTCTTTGTGATGTAATTCACAGGAGCTGATTCAGGATTTTACATTGAATCCTTCCCTTTGAAGTGTTTCTCTGAAATTCCCTGACATCCTTCCTGGTGATGTTCCAGCGGATCTGTGAAGGCCAAGTATAGGCTACACAGGTACTTTTCAAACAGTCACAGAATGACATTCTGAATCATCTCTGATTTGTACATAATTTTATTTCCTTAAAATGACTGTTTTAATTAAAAGTGCTTCATCTCTATAAACAAATTGGGTCTATGACCTGTTGACATGTTAAATTGGATCAAATGATGTTGCAACAGGTTAGACAGTGTCTTTGGGAATTTGATTTGAAGGTTTTGCTCAATTTGAATATAAATGGTAGACTGGGTGTGTATGTAACTGTTACTAAACGAAACATATTCTTTCACTTGCAAAAGAGCTGATCATTGACTTCAGTAAGAACAGAGGAGGATGCATCAACGGAGCTGAGGTGGAGAGGGTCGAGTGCATCAAGTTCTTCGGAGTGATGAGAACCAACAATCTGTCCTGGTCTTCCAGGGTAGATGCGACAGTCAAGAAGGCTCAACAACAACTTTTCTTTTACAGGCAACTTAAGAAACTCAGCATGTCCATAAGGGCCCACACCAACTTTTACAGATGTACTATAGAAAGCATTCTATCTGGATGCATAACGGCCTGGAACAGCAACTGCTCTGCCCAGGATCATAAAGTACAGAACATTTTGTGCACAGCCCCGACCATTACAGAAGCCAAACTCCCATCCATGGATTCCATTTACACCTCTTCTTGTCTGGAAACGCTAACAACATCATCAAAGACCCCTCCCACCCCAGTAATACTCTCTTCCAAACTCTTCTGTCAGGCAGAAGATACAGAAGCTTAACACATGCACCAAGAGGTTCAAGAACAGCTGTTGTTAATAGACTGTTGAATAGACCTCTCTAATTTCAAATCTAATGTTGGTCTTGCTTTGTGCACCTCCTCTGCAGTGTAATCTTGTATACCTTTGCTCTGTCTAAGCACCCTATGATCTGTATGTCCTTGTTTGCTATAATCTGCCCATACTGCTCGCAAAACAAAATCTATCACTGTACTTAGGTACATTTGACAATGATAAATGAAATCAAATCAAATCTTTCCTCATATGTAGTGAAATGCAGTGTGTGAGTAGAGATGTCTATGAATATTCTACACTGCTCCTTAACCTATAGTTGCAAAAGAGGGCAACCAACCTTGGGGACCCATGGAACACTCTGGCTGATCACTGACCAAAATTAAAAAGGTTCATTTGGGATGGTACTGAACACACCAAGAGTCTTCCTCAGAAATTCACTGAGGCAAATATGAGACATTACAGTGAGCCAAGAAACTCATGTATCCTTCAAATATCTGAGCCTGCAGATCTCCAAATGGGGAGATGGACTGGTTAAGAGAAACAATTACTAAAACATTGGAATTCTCTCCTGAAAAGATTTTATTTTATTTTATTTTATTTTATTCACACATGGAATGTGGACATCGCTGGCTAGGCCGGCATTTATTGCCCCTCCGTAATTGTCCAGAGAGCAATTTAAGAGTCAGCCACGATGTTGTGGGTCTGGGGTCACATGTAGACCAGACCAAATAAGGATGGCTGTTGGCTTTACGAAAGGACATTCGTAAACCAAATGGAGAATGGTTTCCTGGTCATCATCTTTTATGAAGCCCATTCTTTCTGCTCACTCTGTTTGGCCAATTCGTAGTTTACCAGATGATGGGCGCAAGAACAAGATCCACAACTCAACTCATTAGCAACTACTGCTAATGACTTGGTATCAGTCAGTTACTGTATTACTTGTGTAAAAGGATGGAAGCTTCACACTCTTAATGAGACTGGGAGCAGAGGTACATTATTGATCCAGTTTTCTTCTGGGCATTCATGGAAACAAGCTTCACTCAGATGGAAAGACGCTCTCAGAATTTGGGTTCATGGAGCATGCAACTTTCTGAATAATAAAGTGATTACAATTAATTGAATTTCTTGTGTTTTCTCCAAGTGGGTGAGACTCCCCTTCAGCAATGGAAAGTCGGAATATTGTCCCCAATGGACAAGGACCGTTCTTCACTGTCCTCATTTATTTTATAGACAGCTTGAAGCTGGATGAACATATTAGACTGACATCCCTCACCTTAGAGGGGAAAGAAAGCACAAATTGCACATAAAAGTATTCACACACTAGCACACACAAAGAAATATTCCCCAGCAAATAAAGCTCTGCAGCAGTTTCGCATGCTGCGGTTATTACTCAGCTAGCAGGGAAAAAAGAAGCTGCAGTGACTAAACTCAACAATTCCCAGCAGCTGTGGATGAAGTTAATGGGACATCAATAATCCATTACTGTACTACATCACCGACATTTAAAATCGACACTCGCTCCCAGCAAACTCAAGAGTGTAGTGGTTTCAGTACCCAGATTTTAATTGGTAATAATAATGTTAGAAAAATCATTTGCTTTCATTATAATACATATTTATACGTATTCAAAAAATTTCTAACTGATCATCGTTATTCATTAGGGTGGTATATGCATATATTAATCCAACACTTATTCAGTAATCTTGCATTGATTTCCACCTGAATATTTCTTCTAAGTTGAAAATATGATACTAATTCCAAGTTGTGTATTTAAAATATGTTTAACTCTATGTCAATGTTGGAAGTTATTTGTAAATTTTCACCAGTAGTAAGTGACTGCTTTTGACTTCGAGGCAACATTGGAACGAGTGTGGCATCAAACAGCCCTAGCAAAATTGAAGTTAATGGGAATCAGGGGAAAAGCTCTCTACTAATTGGAGTCATACCTAGTGAAAAGGAAGATAGCTGTGGTTGGTAGAGATCAATCCTCTCAGCTCCAAGATATCACTGCAGGTGTTGCTGACGATGAAAGAACTTCAGCTGCTTAATCATTGATCTTTGTGTCATGGTGATACCAGAAAAAGAAATGCATGCAGATGAGCAGGTACTGAAGTAGGCCATGTCCATGAGCAGCCAAACCTGGACACCAACCTAGCTCTGGTAAGTAACTCACTGTCAGGAAATGTCCATCACCAGTGAGAAAGAATCTAATTATCTTCCTTTGATATTCAATAGCACTAGAATCATAGAATCCCAACAGTGTGGAAGCAGGCCATTCAGCCCATCGAGTCCACACTGCCCATCCGATAAGCATCCTGCCCAGACCCATCCCTCCTCCCCGATCCCTGTAACCCTGCATTTTTCATGGCTAACCTACTTAATCTGCACATCCTTGGACACTACAGACCAATTTCCTATGGCCAATCCACCGAACCTGCACATCTTTGGACTGTGGGAGGAAACTGGAGCACCCAGAGAAAACTCATGCAGACACGGGGAGAATGTGCAAACTCCACACAGACAGTCGCCAGAGGGTAGAATTGAACTAGTGCCCCTGGCACTGTGAGGCAGTAGTGCTAACCACTGAGCCACCATGGCACCCCAAATATTATTATTGCTGAAACCTACATCATTAATATCCAAGTTTTTGATGAGAAATTGAAATGGGCAAATCAGATAAAAGCTGTGACTACGACAGTAGGTGAGTGATTGGGAATTCTGTCATTAGTAACTGCCCTTGTGTCTCTCCAGTGTCTCTCCACTATCTACATTTGGCTATCAGAAATGTGATAGAACACTCTTCGCTTACATGGATGGGAGCAGCTTGAACACTCAGCAAGCTCGAGACCATCGAGCAAAAAACAACCTGCCATCTATTGGCACCCTATCCATCACCTTAAACATTAAATTCCCCCACTTCCTGTATAGAGTAGCAGCAATGTGCACCAACTACAAGAGCACTGCAGCAACTCACTTAGCCTCCTTAGACTATTGAAAAGTTACCGCACTGATAGAGGTCATTCAGTTCTTTGTGTCTGTAGTATCTGAATAAAGCAGCTAGCCCCACTTGCCAGCACCTGGTCCATAGTCTCATAAGTTACACACTTCAGTTGCGGGTCCAAGTTCCTTTTAAATGAGTTGAGGGTTTCCATCTCAATCGCCAAATTAAGCAACAAGTTCCAAGGCAGCCTCCATCCTCTCATGTTCCTACTAATTTTTCTTTGAGTGACCCTAATTCTGCACTCCTTGCTAATTAAACTTTGTGTTCTGGTAAACAGGTTCCACTCTATCGAAGTCCTCTATTATTTTATACACCTCAATAAGCCAACACTCAGCCTCCTTTGTTTCAAGCGAAATAACCCTAACCGATCTAATTTTTCCTCATAGCTGAAATTTTCAAGCCTTGCCTTGGAAACAATTTTGTAAATCTCCTCTGTACTTTCTCTAGAGCAATTATGTCCTTCCTATGATGTGACCAGAATTGTACGCAAAACTCCAGCTAACCAGTATATTACAGAGATTCAGCATTATTTCTCTGCTCTTGTATTTAATTCCTTGCTTGATAAAGGAAAGCATCTGTATCCTTGTTTACCACCTTATCTATGTGTCCTGCAACCTTCATAGACCTGTGGATATGCACTCCAGGGTCTCTCACTTGCTTTAACCCTCTCAATACCCTCCCATTTATTGCTTGCTTTGATTGCTCTCCCGAAGTGGATAACCTAACATGTCTTCAGATTGAATTCTGTTTACTGCTTTTCTGCCCACCTTTATCTTTATAGGGAGCATCTACACTGTGCCCATGGAATCTTGCTTTTGAGGACTTCCCACTGAGTCTCTTTCAAGTCGTTCCAACTGTTCACATTTTGCCAGATCATTTCACAGATTTGTAATGATTGCATCCCGACTGTTTAGAACTTGGACTCCTGTTCTATCTTTGTTCCTTCCCATCAATCTAACTTTATTATGATAATTATCTGCACAATGCTCATCCACTGCTACCTCATTCAACTGCCCAGCCTCATGTTCCAAGGCTAAATCTAGAATTGTGTCGTTTCTTTTGAAATTGGTATATGCTGACTAAAAATAGTTCTTTCAATGGAATTCAAGATTTTGTGCCCTTTGACCCTTTCGTACTGTTTGTGAGGCTTTGGTGGGCTGGAGTCTTGAATTATTATTGCTTGTTGTTTTTGGACCTAGTTGATTTTCTACCTCTCTTCTACGATTTGGGAGTCTACAGTTTACAAACAGCAGTGTGGCAGTCCTTATTTTGTTTCTGAGCTCACCCCAAATGATGTCATTTGATGCTCATTTTCCCTCCTCACAGCTGTGATTGATTATTTAACCACTAATGCAATCACCACACTTTTAAATAAGAAGCCCTTTTTTTTATTCTGCCTGAAAATGTTATATTAGGGATGTTGAATATTCATCCTTGCAACTCTTTCAAACAAATTTCTAATTTGGCAATGATGTCATGGTGCCACATGGTATGTCTTTGCTTCCAGCTCATCAGCTTTAATCATTCCTTCCTTCTAATGCTGCCAATTTGTTTCAACCATTGCTCCTGCTGCCTGTCAAAGTTACTCATTGAGTTTCTGGTCTTCTGCCCTGAATTTGCCCTCAGGTTCCTTTCCACCTGTTAATCTAATTTAAGCCTTCCCAACATCACTCGCTAATCATCCTACAAGAATATTTATCTTAGTCCTGTTCAGGTATAGGGCATTTGGCTTCTACATGTCCCATCTTTGTTTGTACTGGCTAAGATAGTCCAGAAATCTAATCCTCGATCAGCTTTCCAGCCAATTATTCACTTGCTCAATTCAACTATTTCGATGCAGATTAGCAGTTGAGACTGGTAATAATCCTGAGATTGTGCTTCAGGAGTATAGCTTTCCAATCTTCTGTCTCGATCTCTGAAATCCTATTGTTCACTGCTGAACCATCCATGGTTTCATAGGATTTGATTCTTGTTTTACTGTACAGAGAAACTATTACCCTCACAATTACCAAAAATGGAATACTGATTAGCTCGCATGATATGTTGTCTTTCATGCATTGTCTGCCAGATAGACTTCGATAGCCTGGCAGTTACCCATTCTCGCGCTGCCTGTATACTTTAACCCATAGTATAAGCCTGTCCCTGCAATGCAGTCCTTCATCTTGCAGATGTTTAACAGTGACTCAAGACTTAGCTAAAGTCCCAAAACCCAAAGGTCAAGCTTATACAGTCAATGGCACTTCCTGCAGATGTGTCCATGACTTCACATATACTGCAGGATACATAGTCGAAGAGTATGGTGCTGGAAAAGCACAGTCAGTCAGGCAGCATGTGAGGAGCAGAAGAATCAACATTTCGTGCAAACGCCCTTCATCAGAAATGGCTAATGCCCGAGACGTCGATTCTCCTGATCCTTGGATGCTGCCTGACTGCTGTGTTTCTCCAGCACCACACTCTTCGATCCCAATCTCCAGCATCTGCACTCCCCACTCTCTCACTGCAGAATATGTAGTCAATTTGGCTGAACTGCCCTGCCATTCCATAACTTTAAAAACTATTTATGACAATCAAATTAGTCAAAAACCTTATCTGTCTTCACCAGTCAGCCTTTTCCTCCATACCAAAAAGGCAGCTTCCTGTTTAGACTCTCCTCACATTGTTTTTGTGCTCGCAGACCACTCATCTCTCAAAATGATGCTGACTGCCTGCCTCAGGACCCTCATCTCATCCACTCCTCTAGCAAAGAATAGTACTTTCTAAAGCCATGATGTCTACTATTGGGAAGAAGGAAGGCAATCGACACATGAGAACACCACCATCTGCCACTTCCCCTCCAAAGGCACACATTATCCTGACTTGGAAATATACCGATGTGTCTTCACTATCACTGGATCAAAAACTCCCTTCCTAACAGCACTGTGGGTGTTGGTAAATCAGGTGGATTATAGTAGAATGCTGAAATGTTAATCCAAGTTCCCACCCCCTTTTCAGGCATATGTGTACAATACCAAGGAGAAAAAGAACAGCAAAGTTTTGTTTGCTGTCTTGGCTAATAATTATCTCACAACTGACAATGCTGAAGGAGATTATCTTGCAAAGTCTTCATCAGTCAAAAACAACCACTTAGCCATTCTAATCCAATTTTCTAACACATGGCCTATAGCCTTGTATGTCTTGGCATCACAAGTGCGCATTTAAATACTTCCAAAATGTTATGAATATTTCTGCCTCTACCAACCCTCCATGCAGTGAGTTCCAGATTCCTATCACCCTCTGGGTGAAAGACCTTTTTCCTCAAACCTTCTCCAAACTTCTGACCCTGACCTTAAATCCGTGCCTGGGTCATTGATCCCTGCACCAAAGCGAAAGGTTCCTTCCCCTCTACTGTGTCTAACCCCTCCATAATTTTATATATCTCAATCATGCCTCTTCTCTCAGTCTCCTCTGCTCTAAAGAAAACAATCCCAGTCTGTCCAATCTCTCTTTATAACTAAAACACTCCAGTGCAGGTAGCATCCTTGTAAATCTCCTCTGCACCCTCTCCAGTGTAATTATATCTATCTGACAATGATTCCAAAACTGAACACAATACTCCAGCTGTGGCCTAACCAATATTTTATTTAGTTCCAGCATAACCTCCATGCTCTTAAACTCCAAGCCTCATCTAATAAAGGCAAGTATCCCATATCCCATTTTAACCATTTTGTCTACTTGTTCTCCTACCTTAACAGACCAGTTGATGTATCCACCAAGGTTCCTGTGATCCTCGGTTCTTCCCAGGGTCTTACCATTCATTGGTATGTCCTTGGCCTCCTCCATCGCCAGACCATGGCAACACGACGCCTGGAGGAAGAGCGACTCATCTTCCGCCGAGGAACCCTCCAACCACAAGGGATGAATGCAGATTTCTCCAGCTTCCTCATTTCCCCTCCCCCCACCTTTTCTCAGTCCCAACCCTCAGACTTCTTGACCTGCAATCTTCTTCCCGACCTCTCCGCCCCCAACCCCTCTCCGGCCTATCACCCTCACCTTAACCTCCTTCCACCTATCACATTCCCAATGCCCCTCCCCCAAGTCCCTCCTCCCTACCTTTTATCTTAGCCTGCTTGGCACACCCTCCTCATTCCTGAAGAAGGGCTTATGCCCGAAACGTCGATTCTCCTTCTCCTTTGATGCTGCCTGACCTGCGTTGTTTTTTCAGCAACACATTTTTAAGCTCTGAACCCCAGCATCTGCAGTCCTCACTTTCTTCAAGTAGTCAGAGAATAACTAAACCTTAATACCAGAAGGTATAAGAGCAGAATTCAGCCATTTGGCCCACTGAGCCCACTCCACCCTTCTATCATGGCTGATATGTTTCTCAAATCCCATTCTTCTGTCTTCCCCCCGTAATCTTTGATTCCCTTACTGATCAAGAACCTATCTCTGTCCTAAATACACTCAATGACTTGATCTTGACAGCCTCCTGCAGCAAAGTTACCCAGATTAACTACCCTCTGGCTGAAGAAATTCATCTTTATCTCAGTTCTAAAAGGTCATCTCTTCATTCTGAGGCTATGCCCTCAAGTCCTAGTTTCTCCTAATAGAGGAAATATCTTCTCCACAGCCACGTTATCTAGATCTTTCAAAATTCTGTAAGTTTCAATTTGATCCCTTCTCATCCTTTTAAACTCACTCGAGTACAGACCCAGAGTCCTCAACTGCTCCTCATATGATCAGCCCTTCATCCCCAGGATCATTCTTGTCAACTCCTCTGGACCCTCTCTAAGGTCAGCATATCCTTCCTAGGATACAGGACCCAAACTATTCACAATATTCCAAATGCAGTCTGACCAGAACCCCATACAGCCTCAGTACTGTATCCTCGTATTCTAGCTCTCCTGAAATGAATGCTAACATTGCATTTGCTTTCCTAACTGCCAGCTGATCCAGGATGTTAACTTTAAGTGAATCCTGAACTCCTAAGTCCTTTTGTGCTTCAGATTTCTGAAGTCTTTCTCTATTTAGAAAATAGTCTATGCCTCTATTCTTCCAAGGTGCATAACCTCACATTTTCCCCACATTGTATTCCATCCGTCACTTGTTTTCCCCATGTCCTTCTGCAGCCTCCTCACTTCCGCAATACTACCTGTCCTTCCAACCATTTTTGTGTCATTGAGCAGCATCCCTATCGCTTGAAACAAAATGGGTACGTGGGTTAGAATTGAGATTATTTTTACTTTTGTTGGGATGTAGAGACCTCCCAGAAGCATCATGTACAAACGTTAGAACCAGTAATGCAAGTATTGTTTTCATCCAATTGGTTTAGGCAGCTTGAAAATAGATATCCACACAATAACAAGGCAATCCAATAGTGCCATATGTCACCTGAAGGCATAATGCACTTTACAGGCAGTGAGGGTTTTCTGAAGGTGGTTGCAGTTGAATGTAGGAAAGCCAGCAGCCAAATTGTGCACAGTGAGATCAAACAAACATCAAATTAATAATGACCAATCTGTTTAGTGAGATTCATTGAGATATTCTGTTGGCCAAGACAGTGGTGATAAATTCCCTGTTCTTCTTTAAAATAGTATCATGAGATATTTTACATTGAATTGGAAACATCAGTTTAACATCTTATCTGAAGGACGATGCATTCAACATTGCCCAGACCCATTTGGTACTGTGTTGGAATATTTTTGCAATGATGTCTGTCGAAAAGGCCATAAACTTACAATCTTTTGGTAAGGAGTTGAAAGTGTTCCCAACCAGGCCATAGCTATTGGGTCATTTATTTTATTGCATTTTGTAGGATTTGCACTGAATACATTGGTTCCTGTGTGAGTGATGTTACATGACCACTTACTTCAAGGTTTTTATTACTGACTTTAATATGCTTTCGGATTTCTCAAGATCGTGAAGGGTGTCACATAAATGCAAGTTCTACTCCTTTTTGAAATCCCTTCTGAACAGACTCTGATTTTGAAGTGAATATGTGTGGGAATCAAAGTGAAGGCTCCTAGAACTGTAACTCTCTCAGTCTGTCTTAGAAGGGAAGAATATGCAATCACACATTGGTAACTTCACGACAGGAATACAAAGTAAAATATACAAGGGAGACTGGGATTGATTCTGATCTCTGGTGGATTTGATTCTGATCTCTGGTGGATTTGATTCTGTTCTGCACTAAATGGCTTTTGGAGGGCAGAGGACAAGTTTCTACAATTGACTGGAGGATAATGAATGCTTAGTTGAAACCAAATTCTCACGTGGACGCAACAGATTTGGAAAAAGGAATAAAATTGGTCCCATGGTCAGTGGTAACAACAATTCATTTTTCCCTCGTTTCGCAATAGATATATTTAAATTAGCCCTCATATCCCTCAGGAAAGCAGGAGAAAATGGATTTAAGAAACAAATTGGACATGCCTTTGTTCAATGGTATCCCTATGATTGCTGCTGTATGCGCTCAGGATGTGGAGGTGCTGGTGTTGGACTAGGGTGGACAAAGTCAAAAGTCACATGACACCAGGTTATAGTCCAGCATGTTTATTTGAAATCACAAGCTTTTGGAGCACTGCCCCTTTGTCAGGCAAAGTGGAGGAAAGTGTACAGACACTGGCCTGATGAAGGTGCGTGCTCCGAAACCTTGTGATTTCAAAGAAACCTGTTGGACTCTAACCTGGTGTACTTGAGCAGGGCTGGCTGGAGTTTAGATTGAGTTCTGCTTTAAAACTCAAATATGAAGGTTCAGTCTTTGGATTCGGTACAAGAAGAATGTTGTGACTGTGGCATTGTAACCCAGAATGAGACATCATTCAAGAGGAATCGGAAACATTAGAAAACAAGAGCTGCGGTTCAATTGGATTAGATTAGTTACATTGGATTAGATTACTTACAGTGTGGAAACAGGCCCTTTCGCCTAACAAGTCCACACCGACCCGCCGAAGCGCAACCCACCCAGACCCATTCCCCTATATTTACCCCTGCCCCTAACACTACGGGCAATTTACCCTGGCCAATTCACCTGACCTGCACATTTTTGGACTGTGGGAGGAAACCGGAGCACCTGGAGGAAATCCATGCGGACATGGGGAGAATGTGCAAACTCCACACAGTCAGTTGCCTGAGGTGGGAATTGAACTCGGGTCTCTAGCGCTGTGAGGCAGCAGTGCTAACCACTGGGCCACTGTGCCGCCCACAATTTGGATTTGCTGAGGCAGGTCATCAGAAAACGGAGTGTGCCTGATTGCACAGCAGATGAATCAAATCAAAACTAGAATATTCCATTGTTTTTGAGCTATATTGAGCTTCTGAAAAATGAGTAGAATGCCTGCTACTCAATTTATGCTCCGATTAACTTTAAGGTAACCTGGGAAGAGTTTCCACTTTTCCAATATTGATTGGGAATTATGTAGGGAATAGAAGGAAGGAACTTGCTCCTTTTCATTTTGATATATCCTTTCATTCCACCTTCTCATTGTACCACTTTGCCCTTCTCCTTTGCCCAGTCAAGTTTGTTGGTAATAGAAGACAGGAAAGATTAATTTTACTTGCCCTTATATAACATCTTTAACAAACGCAAAGGTTTGACATGGTGTATGACATAACAATGATCAAAGGATAATCAGAAGTTCACCAAAAGATTTAATTCTAAGGAAGAGCTTAAAGGCAGAAAGGAACTGCTGTGTATCATGAGAAAGTATCAAAGCTAGGGAACACAAAAGCTATGTCATTCAATCTCCTGAGCCTGCTCTACCTCAGCTTTTGGCATGGGTGCTACTTTGGAGTTCAAATCCACATTTGGAAAAGGGTCCTTAATTTCTGGACTCTTGTTTGATGTCACTGCCTTCTTCTTGAGCTGTACATTCTGGAAATGGCTGGTACCTTCCAGCTCAAATTATTGAACCTGTGATAAAGATGATTCTATTTCAATGAAGCATGCTTTATGATTTGGCACTGTTAAAGATTGCAATTTTCTTTTCCATTAGCACATCTGGAATAGTAACTACACGGTGGCTTGTAGGGGTCAGCAGATTTATTTTCACCCCTTTTAAGGTGCTAAGCTGTGATTATCATGGATAAACTGTCATTAGATGTCAATTTGCAGTTGGCAACATCAGAAATTTCTGCTGATCAAAAAATGTCACATTCAGCCCCATGGGGAGAGATATTCTTGGAAAACCTTTTGGATAAGGAGGTCTTACAACTCACCTGACTGAAAATCATTTGTTAAATACTGTATGCAATTGAATAATAGTCAAATTTTTAAAATCTACTTTTTAAGGTTAAATTGATGAGGTCGACTATTACTCGGATACTCTTTTTGAGGGGCAGAAATTAATGCGAGTCAAAATTCATACCATATCATTAGAAGAAGCCCAATTGATCTTGAAACAAATAAAGGAAAGAAATGAATTACGGTAATTTGGTAAACCCAGAATGGATTAGAAGACCGGGAGTGGAGCAGAACAACCGCAGACTGGAAAGCTGGGGTGGGACGTGACGGCTGGCACACTGACTCAAAAACATTGATCTGTTGTCTGTGAAGAACTAGGGTCAACTTTTACCCAAGGTATATGGAAAATTCCAGATTATTTGGCCAAAAATAGGGTGTCGACGTTTACATGAGATCAAGTATTACTCGAATATATATGGTATTATTTGGAACTTAAAAACCTGCAAGTGTTTTAACTACACCACATGTCTTAATAAAATTAATCATGGCAAATAAAAATCAATTCGAAAGTCATAAAAAGCAGGATAGAAATGAAAACACAACATAATAGACTTGAATAAGTATATCTGTGAATCTTGTGAACTAGCTGTTGTAGAGACAACCAATTAATTGCAGTAGGAGCCTTAATTATAAAAAAAGCATTTTTGCATTGGAAATCTAGCAATTTGACCAATAATATTAAGCTATGGATGGTATTGATTTAAACTCCCTATGTATATGTGGTTTCGCAAGCGACAGAATGAATCAAGAGTTAGATAAATTAAATGATACACTAGCTCAGTGGTTAGAACACAGAATGTAGAACAAGAACACTACAACACAGTACAGGCCCTTCAGCCCTCGATGTTGCACCAACCTGTGAAACCAATCTGGAGCCCATCTAACCTACACTATTCCATTTTCATCCATATGTTTATCCAATGATCATTTAAATGCCCTTAAAGTTGGCGGAGCAGGCAGAGAATTCCATGACTTTACGATTCTCTGAGTAAACAAATTACCTCTGACACCTTTCCTATGTCTATCACCCTTCAATTTAAAGCTATGTCCCCTTGCGCTAACCATAACCATCCAAAGAGAAAGTCTCTCACTGACCACTCTATCTAACCTTCTGATTATCTTAGCACTGCTCTCTGACAGCACCAGGGTCCTGGATTCAACTCCAGCCTTAGATGACTGTCTGTGTGGAGTTTGCACATTTTCTCTGTGTTTGCGTGGGTTTTTGCCAGGTGTTCTGATTTCCTCCCACTGTCCAAAAGCATGCAGGTTAGGTGGATTAGCCATGCTAAGTAACTCCATGGTGACCAGGAATGTGCAATCTAGGTAGATTGACCATGGTAAAATGTAGGATTACAGGGAATAGGATGGGGGATGCATCCGGGTGGGATAGTCTCCACAGTGTCAATGCAGACTTGAAGGGCTGAATGACCTCTTTCCACATTGTAGGGATTTTATGATTAAGTGGCTTATGTGAACTGATTTTGAATCATCTTATTCCCTGAAGCATCCAATATTTGATTGACATCCAGATAAATTTGACATCACTTATTGATGATTAGATTTCACCATTGATGGCTAATGACATCTGAGTATGATTTCCAGTTGTAGTAATTTCCAGTCAGAATTAACAGACATTGGCACAGTAAATTTCATTTTCCTGGTGCAACTCATTCAAGGGACACATTTGTTATGGAAATACATATTGAGGTGCTTCAAATTTGAGAAGGCCATGCATGGACACCTTCATCCATGTTGGGAGGTGGCATCAACTATATCAATGTCTTTAAAATATGCCATTGAATTAAATAGTGTTGCAGCAATCATTGCAACAGGGACTACTTCTAGCCAACAGCATTAAAGCACAAAACATAGGAACAGAAGTCGGTCATTCGGCCCATCAAGGAGGAGAAAGTGAGGACTGCAGATGCTGGAGATCAGAGTTGAAAAGTGTGGTGCTCGAAAAGCACAGCATCTGAGGAGCAGGAGAATTGATGTTTCGAGCATAAGTCCTTCATCAGGGATGAGGCTTGTGGGCCAAGGGAGCTGTGAGATAAATGGGAGATGGGTGGGACTGGGGGCAAAGTAGCGGTGAATGCAATAGGTTGATGAAGGTGGGAGTGAAGGTGATAGGTCAGAGAGGAGGGTGGAGCAGATAGGTGGAAAGGAAGATGGACAGGTAGGACCGTTCAAGAGGACGGTGCCAAGTTGGAGCTTAATGCTGGGATTAGGTGGAGAAATGGAAAACTGGTGAAATTCACATTGAAACCATTTGATCAGAAGGTCCTAAGGCAGAAGATGAGGCATCCTTCCTCCAGGCATCAGGTGGTTAGAGTTTGGTGATGGAGGAGGCCCAGGAGCTGCATGTCCTTGGCAGATTGGAAGGCTGTGGTCTCCTCAACATTGGGGAGACAGGACACCAACTTGCAGATCATTTCAAAGAACACCTTTGGGTTCACCCTGTGGCTGAATACTTTAACTCCTGCTCCCACTCTACAAACCTCATTCCTGATGAAGGGCTTGCACCCGAAATATCGACTCTTCTGCTCCTCGGATGCTGCCTGACCGACTGTTTGACCACATTCGACCCATCAAGTATGCTTCACCATTCCGTGAGATCATAGAACCATAGAATCCCTACAGTGTAGCGCCAGAGACCCCGGTTCAATTCCCGCCTCAGGCGACTGACTGTGTGGAGTTTGCACGTTCTCCCCGTGTCTCCGTGGGTTTCCTCGGGTGCTCCGGTTTCCTCCCACAGTCCAAAGATGTGCAGGTCAGGTGAATTGGCCATGCTAAATTGCCCATAGTGTTAGGTAAGGGGTAAATGTAGGGGTATGGGTGGGTTGCGCTTCGGCGGGTCGGTGTGGACTTGTTGGGCCGAAGGGCCTGTTTCCACACTGTAATGTAATCTAGATAGATGCCATTTGGCCCTTTGGGTCCACACCAACCCTTCAAAGAGCATCCCACTCTATCCCTGTAACGCTTCATTTACTGCAACTAATCTATCAAGCCGACACATCTCTGAACACCAAGGGGAAATTTAGCATGGCCACTTCACCTGCACATTTCTGGACTATGGAAGAAACCAGAGCAACAGGTGAAGCCCACGCAGAGGTAGGTAGATGTGCACACAGACAGTCTGCCAAGATTGGAATCGAACCCAGGTGCCTAGTGCTAAGCACTGAGCCACTCTGCCACCCATTAAAGTTCGCCATCTGCTGTGATGGGATTTGAACTTATGACTTTGGAATGTCTTTATTTCTGTTGAAAGCAAAAAGCTAAGATCTGAAGGGGTCTTAACAGTGTAGATGTGGATGAGGGCATCGCTGGCGAGGCCAGCATCTGTTACCCATCTCCAATTGCACAGAGGACAGTTAAGAATCAACCACTTCGCAGTGGGTCTGGAGTCACGTGTACACCAAACTAGGTAAGGACAGCAGTTTCATTCCCTAAAGGCGTTCTTCTGACAACTGGCAATGGTTTCACGGGTCCTCGTTAGACTCTCCATTCCACGTTTTATTTCATTGAATTCAAACTTCATCATCATGATGGACCTGATAATCAGATATTGCAAACTTACTACATGAGAACATGCAAAAATGTGAATTGGGAGCAGTGGTACATGAGCCTGCTCTGATAGTTGATAAGACCATGGCTCATCTGATTGCTCCAAATTCTTGAATGTCTTAATAACCTTTCACCCCTTTCTTTTTATTAGGAATCCATCTACTTCTGCTTTAAACAATTCAAATTTTCTGTTTCCATCTCCTGTTAAGCAAGTGAGTTTCTAAGACCAACCTCTGAGAAAAAAAATCTCCTCATCTCAAACAGGTGACCCCTTAATCTTAAATGATGGCCCCTAATTCTAGATTCTCTCACAAGAGGAAACCTCCATTCCACATCTACACAGTTAAGACCCCTTGGGATCTTAATCAAGTCATCTTGTACCCTAAGCTTGAACAAGTGCAAACCAACATTTCCTCATAAGAAAACCTGACCATTCCCAGTATTAGCTTGTTGCTTTCGACAGATTTGCTTCCTTTTATAAATAAGGAAACTAATACTGTGCTCAGTACAGAACAAGTCTTGTGTTTATATAACACCTATCATGAACACAGAATGTTGTAAAATATTTTACAGCTGATAAAGTGCCTTCAAAGTCGAGCTTTCATTATAACATCAGTAATGCATTGGCCAATTTGCATGCAATAAGCTGCTGCAAATAGCAGGTAATAGTTGTGTTTAAATCATTTTTTGTCTCTGTTCTGTAAGTTTGCAGCTGTAGATAATACTCGTGAGTTGGCCACAGTTTTTCTGTTAATTGTTCATCATTCTGAATGGGAGAAAGTGAGGACTGCAGATGCTGAAGACCAGAGTTGAAAAGTGTGGTGCTGGAAAAGCTCAGCAGGCCACGCAGCATCCGAGGAGCAGGAGAATCGACGTTTCGGGCATAAGCCCTTCTTCAGGAATGAGGCTGGTGTGCTAAGCAGGCGGAGATCCGTCGCAAATTCACCTGCACCTCCATACACATCATTTACTGTATCCGCTGCACCCGATGTGGTCCTCTACATTGGGGAGACATGCAGGTCCTTGGCCTCCTCCATTGCCAGACCCTGGCCACGACAAATGAAGGAAGAGCGCCTCATCTTCCACCTAGGAACCCTCCAACCACAAGGGATGAATGCAGATTTCTCCAGCTTCCTCATTTCCCCTCCCCCCACCTTATCTCAGTCCCAACCCCCGGATTCAGCACCGCCTTCTTGAC
>NC_057715.1:19629603-19642629 GCF_004010195.1 Chiloscyllium plagiosum
CCTCCTCACCCCCACCCCATCTCCAGCCTATCACCCTCACCCTCACCTCCTTCTACCTAACGTCTTCCCAGCGCCCCTCCCCCAAATTACCCCCCCAAACTTTTATCTCAGTCCGTTTGGCACACCAGCCACATTCCTGAAGAAGGGCTTATGCCTGAAACGTCGATTCTCCTGCTCCTCGGATGCCGCCTGGCCTGCTGCGCTTTTCCAGCAACACACTTTTCAAAATCATTCTGAATGGTAAAGTGTAAGCACTCACTGTTGATTATTTACTTTACTGAATTTCAGGGTAAAGTTTCTTGGTTTAAAATAGTGGAATCACATGTATGAATGCTCATAGCAAGTAACTGGGATTGTAAATTTCATTTACATAGCAACTTCGATTATCCAAAGGCCACGGGTGGGGAGTATTTCATCTGGTTAATCGAATGCTGGATAATTGAATGTTGGATAAAATAGTTTAGCCACGCACCAGGACCTTGAGATCGTGTTTGGATAATCCGAAATTCAGATAATCAAATGCCGGCTAATCGAGGTTCCGCTGTACTTTGAACAAAAGGTTATTGGTCCCAACAAAAAACAAACTGTAATGAAATATCTAGCTCTGTAATCACAGCTGAATTAACCATCTTCTTGCTTAGATGTGTATATTCTAAACTATAAAGCATGATTCCTTCCGATTTCGAAATATAATTGCTTTTATTTTGAGGAACTTTGGCAAGACAAATTAAGATGGACAGCAATTATCATTTTGCTTCAGAAGATTGCAGGCATTTTATGAAAGAAGCTCAACAATCTGATTCACTTACAGTCCTGCAGTTTTTACACTTCATCCCATTTTGTCCTTCCATACTCAAGCTCCTCACGGTTTGTATCAGTGCCCAAGTGAAAATTAAAAATCTTTTACTCCTTTCTGATCACTGAAATATACCCCTGAAGTAGTTAACTCAATTCTCACATCTCTTCATCATTTGATTTTTCCTTGACTTCACTTTAATAAGGATTAACCGTCTGAAGAAGCAATTTTCCTTGGTCAATGTGGAATGATGTTTTAACAATATAGCAAAATCACTGGAGGATATGAAACTGGAAGAGTATTGTTATCCAGTTTGAATTGGTCTTGCCACTTCACTTGCATTTGCCTTTCATTAAATCTAATCAGATTCAACCCTACAACTCCTAAAATAACTTACAGGATACAGGTGATGATTTAACATCAGCAATAAGACAGGATGGGCTTATGTTATTTGGACAAATAATCCTGCTGGCTGAACCAATGATCTGGACAGCTTAAGAGCCACCATGCGAAACTTAAATTCAATTGATTAAATACATCTGTAATACTGTTCTTGAAGTGATCTATCTGATTCATTCATACTTTTAGGGAAGGAAATTGTCGATAATGTTACATTTGGTCAAATGTGACCTTAAGGTCAAGGGATGTCACTGTCACCTCACTTCTTTGCCTCTTGGTAATTTCAGGCCACCAGTGGAGACCAGGGTGGGAGAACCTAGCACATCACTACATATAGATTGATATTAGGGTTCAGTGAGCCTAGAAATTAATTTCCATAATGACAGCAATCCATTTGGAAAATACCAGAAGCCTTGCAGCCATAGCTGATTTCCCAAGGATACAGGGGTCGTTGATGATATCTGTCTAGCTGTCAAGGCACCAGTTGGCGGCCAATGGCTTTTATATACTCCACTGACACACAGATTGTGTGCAATGCATCCTGCAGGTTTATACAAAGTACCTGAGAAACAGCCAGACTGTATATCTTCAGTCACTGTCAGTTGCCAGGGATGTTTACAGGTCTGGAACACACTGCATGGATAGCTGCTTGGTGATAAAGAGATAAAGACTTGAATAATTGCCTCCAGATCAAAGAACTTGAATGGTGTTACAAGGAACACCACATAGCAACCAGACTATCATTGAGAGAACTATTGGTCTTTGGATGCCTGGATGGTTTGGATGAATTTCTCCAATAAACAGTGGCTATTTAGCCATAGTCAGAGAGTGACAGTGCACGGAAATAGACACTTTGATCCAACCAATCTACAACGACCGTAATCCCAAACTAAACTAGTCCCACCTGTCCGTGCCTGGCCCATATCCCTCCAAAACATATGATTCTGCTCCACAACCGCCTGATGAAGAAGTAGCGCTTCGAAAGCTAGTGCTTCCAAATAAACCCATCGAAGTATACCCTGGTGTTGTGTGATTTTTAACTTATTCATGTACTTATCCAAACCATTCTCTGTGTAAAAAAAATGCCCCTTACGTCTTTTTAAAATCTTTCTCCTCTCACCTTAAAACATATGCACCTTAGTCTTGAAATCCGCCATCCTAGGGAAAAATCCCCTGCCATTTACCTTATCTATGCCTATCATGATTTTATAAACTTCCATAAGGTCACCCCCAGAATCCTACATTCAGGTGAAAAATGTCCAAGCCTCACCAGCCTCTCCTACTTGCTCAAAGCCTTCATTCCTAGTAAATCTTTTCTGAACCCTCTCCAGTTTAAATAATATCCTTTTGAAAACAGGGGTGATGATATTCTACTTAATCGCATTGATATGCTACTCCAGACCCACAGCAATGTGGGTGGTGCTTTACTGCCCTATGATATGGCTTAATAAGGCATTACAACTAGATTTTCTGAGTGTGCAAAATGCAGATCACCACCATTTTTCTAAGGTCAGTTAGGGATAAACAATAAATGTCTGATTTTCCAACAATGTCCACATCCTGTGAATGAATACATTTTTTTAAAAATCACTATTGTTAGCTCAGCAGTGACTTCAGTCTTAATGTTTTTTTTCCTAAAAGTATTAATCTTGCTTTGTATGCAAGGTCTTTTAATAAATAATGTCTGCTAGGCACTGGAACAAATAAGTGGAAAACATGGCTCGAGGAGTTAGTAGAACATCAGAGAATCCTCACAAACAAAAAAAAAATCACATCTATTTGTCAGCTTCAAACATGTCAATGCTCCACAAAATTTGTATGTGCCATCAAATATTGCGAAGTTGTTTGGCAGGCCCCTCAGAAAATCTATTATTCCTCCAGGAATCAGTGTCATTCAAAGACCTGAATCAATGGATATGCTGAGACCAGCTTACGTCATATTACAGTCTCCTCTCTACTTATCAGCAAGAGTTCTGTCACTAAAATACCATTACAAAAGATTTATCATTCATAACTGTTTACTTTGTTTCCAAAGAAAAACCTGGTCTGTATTCCATATCAATTGGGAAAAGAGAAGCCCATAGAAGTGAATTTTTATTCAGAGCATACCATGTCCAACCCAGATTTCAAAACATGTAGGACATTGTCCTATGTGTTTGAATGGAAGAGCCATTTAATGACCATACTAACTTCTTTATAAAACAGAAACCCTGCCTGAGAGAAAGGCATTCATATGTAGAGGTGATCCTCCATTCCCTTCAATTCCATAGCAAGATGTTGTTAGGTTGGGCACCATACTTAATTCTCTAACTACTCCTTTAAAAAGTCTGATGGTTATCATTACCGGGTGAAGTCGTTGAGTATTTCAAAGAGAGAGATGATATCTTCAAGGAGTCCTGTGACTTTGTTCCATGATTGATCTGTTATGCACCAATCATGCATACAGAAGTAGTAAACTGCAATAGGTCTTATACATTTGAAGACTTGACATATAATACATATACATGCCACAAGGCAGCTTAACAAAAAGTCTACACTAGTAAGTCAACACACACAACAGCCACCAACATTAACAGCAACACCATGGGCTGTTCATGCAATTCTGTAAAAACAATTTCATCCCATAAACTTATATGTGTGCGTGTGTAGGAGAGATGGAGTGAGTGAGTTCAGATAAGGAAGAACGTGATGGACACTTGAAAGTGCTCAAGGATGCCCTTATAAGAATGGGATACAATGCCAACTCATCGACCACCAGTTCTGACGTGCCACAGCAAGAAACCATTTTAACCTCCTCAGGAGACCGACACAGGCTGCAACAGACAGGGTACCCTTTCCTGTCCAGTACTTCCCTGGAGCCAAATGGCTACACCATGTTCTTCGCAGCCTGCAACACATTATTGATGAGGATGAGCACCTCGCCAAGACATTCCCCATGCCTCCACTTTTCACCTTTAAACAGCCACCAAACCTCAAACGGATCATTATTTGCAGCAATTTGCCCAGCCTTGAGAACAACAACACTGTAATACCCTGCTACAGCAGCTGCTGCAAGATGTGTCAGAGTGTATATGTGATGAGTACTCATGTGACTCAGTCAACATTGTCTATCTCATACACTGCAGGCAATGATGCCTTGAGGCATGGTACACTGGCAAGATCGAGCAAAGGCTGCGGCAATGGATGAATGGACACTACACAACAATCACCAGGCAGGACTGTTCCCTCCCAGTGGGAGAACACCTCAGCGCTCCAGGCCATTCGGCCTATCATCTCCTGCTTAAGCCAATCCAGTCAGTCATTCTGTCACTCATTCAGTCTGCAAATCTTGGATGATACAATCACTTCTCATTTTCATTATGCTGGGATTACAAGGATGTTGAGGGAGGAATTGGCTAGTAATAAATAAAATTAGAAATGCTGCACTTCCACAGCATTGTTGGAGAGAGAATATTTCAAGTGTGGGCCGGTAAGGATCAAAATCTCATGATTTCAAAATTACACTCCTATCCCCCTCCTATGAGCACCATCACCCTGGAAAGACTATGCCAAAATGAATAAATACTGACTAACTTAGTTATTCAGCATGAAAATATTGAGTATTAGAAATATTCAGCAAGTCAGGCAGTGTCTATGAAGAGAAAAGTAGAGTTCATATTTCAGGTCAATGATCTTTTTATGAAAATAGGTTATGACAGAGGTGTCAAGTGTTCCAAGTCAGTAAAGCCAACAGCTTGTGAGGCCTTAGGTTTTTTTTTACAGTTTGAATAATAGAAGCAACATGGAGGGGTAGGCACAAGATCCCACAGAACCAGAATTTATATTTAACTTTCATTAGTTGTCAAGATTTGGAAGCTGAAAAATGTGTTGCTGGAAAAGCGCAGCAGGTCAGACAGCATCAAAGGACCAGGGAAATCGACGTTTCGGGCATAAACCCGTTTTCAGGAAACTTCAGATTTGGAAGCTGCTTTACATCTTTCCCTGCTACAACAAAAGGCTTAACTTTTCTCTCTGTCTCAGAGTTTGCTTTTGGTGGTCTTTCCTCTTGGACAAACTTGCATGTGATACAATCTATTTTACTGAACTTGCCTCTGCCATGGGTGTGGTTATGGAATATTACTATTTTGGAACAGCTAATCAGTGGCAGTTTTATGGCACGGCAGTGACCCCCTTTGTTAATTATACCAAGCATCCATAAAAGCTCGCCTCATCTCGTGATCTGTTAAAATATGAGTGACAGAAAACTCCCAAATTCCACTGGTTGAAGGAAATATCATTTTATTGTTTAATTCGAAAAGTGAACATTGAACAACAGCTATTCACAACTCTAAGCCCCCCTTTCTCTTAACTGCTTATTATCTGCCTCAAACTCTATAACAATATATTATTCCAATAAAACACTTATTAAAATTCCATCAACTTAATTTCAAAACCATACAGCGACTGTTGTCTTTCTTCTTCCAGCTGAAGATCTCCCTGGGTCATGTTCTTTCTGTTTACTGTGAAAATGTTTCATATGGAAAGATACCTTTGACAGAGAGTGTTACAAATGGCAGTTGCTCTGTCTGACTTTCAAACTGCCTGCCATTTTTATAACCCTAACATTAGGTCATCTCATTAGTTCAATGTTCAGAAAACAATAAATTCAAACTCAGTTGGGTTTTAGAATCCTGGGCATAATTTGAACTGATTGGTTAAATTTGAATTGTTGTCAAAACAGCAGCCAGCTCAGGTCTCTATTTCATAGCCAAATGTTACATATTTTCCTTTTTCCAATATATTCTGGGACTGCTAGTTAGTCATATGATAGGTGCTTGTGCTCTCACTGCAAAACACTGTTTACACTCTCTTAAAGGTATAGTACATGTCTTCAACTTCATAACAGTAGTCAATTTATATATTATCTTGTAAGTAGATTAGGTTAGATTACCTACAGTATGGAAACAACCCTTTGGCCCAACAAGTCCACACCGACCCTCCGAAGAGTAACCCACACAGACCCATTCCCCTACCCTACGTTTACCCCTAACTAATGCACCTAACACTATGGGCAATTTAGCATGGTCAATTCACCTGACCTGCACTTTTTTGGATCATGGGAGGAAACTGGAGCACCCAGAGGAAACCCACGCAGACATGGGGAGAATGTGCAAACTCCACACAGTCGCCCGAGGCTGGAATTGAACCCGGATCCCTGGTGCTGTGAGGCAGCAGTGATAACTACTGAACCACCGCGGTGCCCCTAGAGTTAATTTTTTATCCTTATTTTGTCTGTATTTTAACTATAGTGTAAGTATAAAGTATGTTTTGCTTCAAGCCTGGTAATTTGACCAATTGAATTGCATCTGGAACACAATGTCTTACATTTGCTTTTAAAAAAATAAGAAAAAGTTGGGGTTAAGGCTATCTTCTTAATATATTTTGAAAGGATATGATCTGGTCCATAACACAATATTGAGGCAAAAAAGGCTACTGTCACTGTTATGATTTGGAGATGCCGGTGTTGGACTGGGGTGTACAAAATTAAAAATCACACAACACCAGGTTATAGTTCAACAGGTTTAATTGGAAGCACACTAGCTTTCAGTGCGCCGCTCCTTCATCAGGTGGCGACAACCACATGATGAAGGAGTGGCGCTCCGAAAGCTAGTGTGCTTCCAATTAAACTTGTTGGACTATAACCTGGTGTTGTGTGATTTTTAACTGTCACTGTTGAATATTATCAATAGCCCTATTCAACTGTGATAGAAGATCCCCTTTTGTTCATTGTTTTCAGTTTTTATTGTTGACTTTGCAAGATAAGCATAGCTTCATTCAAATGTAATAACCATTCTTGTCTGAATTACATTTGATCTGTTGCCAGTTTCTCAATCAGATATCCACTTTTAACAACATAAGCTCCTAACTAAGTGTCATAATCTAAACCATGCAAAACATAAACCAAATTTTCCTAACAATAAATTATCCGGATGTTGGGCAATGAAGAGCAAAAATAACACTGAGCTTGCTAGCTTGTGAAATCAGAAAAGCTCAGTTGATAGTGAAAAAGTCAAAGAGACATCATGCTTGAAATCCTGAAAATCGTCCAAATCTGAATTAGGTTCAATTACGATCAAGACATTGACTCGTAGATATAATTTCAACTGAGGCAGAGATTACAATATCATTTTAAGCCTTATATTTAATTTAAAAAAGAGCATTAAGTATAGCATTTAAGGAAGAATGGACAAATTATTACCTCTTTAATTCTCAGAAGTATTGTAATGCGGAAATAGAATGCAGTCCTGCATGGATGTAGTCCACTGCATGAAACAATATTTTCTTCATGCCCTCTGGCTCTGTAGTTAGGAAAATAATTGATTTATTTGGCGATTGCATATGAACATTTCATAATTATTTTGAAGTTCACAACAGAATCAAGATTACAAATCACACAACACCAGGTTATAGTCCAACAGGTTTAATTGGAGGCACACTAGCTTTCGGCGCGACGCTCCTTCATCAGGTGATAGCAGACTATCACCTGATGAAGGAGCATCACTCCGTGATGTGATTTTTAACTTTTTACACCCCAGTCCAACACTGGCATCTCCAAATCAAGATTACAAATAGTTGATTCTTTGGAAAATAAATCATACATTCCAGCAACATTCAGACTGAGGTTAACAAAGATAATGTTTAATGAACATATGGTAAAAAGAACAATAAAGTATGAGTCAACAAGCTGACTCCACACCAAAGGTTTGCCTGATAACTAGTTTCAGAAACTATTGTTAGATCATTTTTCTCACTGTTAGATGATTAACGATAGATAGACTAGAGAAAATCAAATGTATAATATCTCAAATTACTAAACGGTCTTCAATAAGTTACCTGTGTTAACCAAGAGCAATTTACCCATTGCATGCTTTAACAGCTGACTGGAGAGAAGTCCCATCTAATTTAAACTCGGACACATGTCCTTTTTAAAATAATTTCAGTGTGAACTAAACAAGTTGGACCCAAGGGACCTCTGCTGCTGCACGACTATGGACACATTGAGAACTTAAACACAAATTTATCAAAGACCTTCCAAACTGCTTTGTTACCCATAGTTTGACTGGTAGTATTAGTGTTGATACAGTGTGTGATGACATCAGTGCATTTGAATGATTGATTTGATTAAAGTCACAGCAGATCTTTGTTGACCCCAGATGAAATTGCTAAACTGATGTATTGTATGACACCAGATTATAGTCCAACAAATTTATTTTAAATCACAAGCTTATGGAGCCCTGCTTCTTCGTCAGGTGAACGTTTTGTGTGATGAAGGGGCAGCGCTCCAAAAGCTTGTGAGTTCAAATACAGAGGAACCTCGATTATCTGAATGAGATGGGTAGGCACTATTTCATTCAGATAATTGATTATTTGGATAATCCATTTTACCTTAAACAAGGGAAGCCATACTGATTTAATGCCACGCTCTACTGGAAAATTTGTTTAAATCTATAATTTTAATGAGTCTGCTATTTAAACAAACTAATCTTTGCATTCTGCAAATTGCAAGTTAAATGGAGAAGCATTCTCCTGCTCCTTGGATGCTGCCTGACCTGCTGTGCTTTTCCAGCAGCGCACTCTCAACTCTGATCTCCAGCATCTGCAATCCACACTTTCGCCTGAGAAGGACTAAACCCTTACCATCACATAAACACTGTATAGGAAATCCCAGCATTAAACAAGGCCCCGAACAGTTTCTATGGTCACAAAAGCATTTGTCGGTTTCCGGGAACTCTGTGTCACGATAGAAAGACAGACGCACGCGTTTACATTCTCAGCCATTTTCTTCATGAACAGCTTGGTAAAGTGACAGAAATACTGTAAACCACTTACTTTTGCAAAGGCCTGTGTAACTAACCTTACCTAAAAAAAATCCAGTCACTGATGCTTGAGGTGCTTGTGTTTCTTTATTTTTGCCAGTGTTTTCACATGTTTTTCAGTACAGTTCATCTGAATTCACTTACCTCTTTGATGTCATGTTTTTGCAGGACTTTGAGATCCTCTTCAGATAATCTGAAACTCAGAGCATTGATATTTGGATAATCGAGTTCTTCTCTAAACATGTTGGACTATAATGTGGTGTTGCGTGACTTCTGACCTTGTCTACCCCAGTCCAACATTGGCACCTCCACATATGATTTATTGTAGGGTAGCTGAGAACTGAGTCTCATATGAACTGCTGGAAATGGTCAGCATGGCATGAAGCGTAGGTGCAGAGGACAACAGAATTAACATTTCAGGTCTCACAACTTCTGCTTGATTTGCTGAGTATTTCCAGCATTTTCAATTGTTAGTTCAGATTTCAAACATCTGCAGTGTATTGTATTTGCATTGGAGCTGACAGGAGGGAACCCTGTAACAGTATTGATGGAGTTAAAGAGTTGGAAAATGCTCTGTGATGGATAAATTTTGCGCATTTAAGAAGTTGTATGTCTTTCATTACACAGTGGAAAATAATTTGTTGGACTGCAATTAAGTGGAGTCGCAGGTAGACAAACTGGTGAAGAAAGCATTTGGTCTGCCTGCCTTCATTGGTCAGTGCATTGAGTATAGGAATTGGGATGTCATGTGGCTGCTGGACATTTCTATAGGACATTGGTTCGGCCACTTTTAGAATACTGCATTCAATTCTGGTCTTCCTGCTATAGGTTTGATTTGATTTAGTGTCATGTGTATTGAAGTACAGTGAAAATCTTTGTTTATGAGTAATACAGGCAGATCATAGTAAGCAAGGAATGTACTGATTAAAATGACTTAGGTAGAGGCATTAAGGTTACATTGCACAGGGTCTACGCTAGGCAAGATCAGCATTAGCAAGATCAGCATTACTTGAGGCTAGAGAGTCCACTCAACTGTTTAATAACAGCCAGGAAGATGTTGTTCCTGTACCTGCTGGTGCATAGGTTCAGGCTTCTGTATGTTCTGCCAGACGGAAGAGGTTATAGGAGATCATTACCGGGACTTGATATTGTTGGCACCGTTCCAAAGCAGCAAGCCGTGTAAATGGAGAGCATGGATGGATGGTTGGCTTCAATGATGTTGAAAAGTGTGGTGCTGGAAAAGCACAGCAGGCCAGGCAGCATACGAGGAGCAGGAGTATCGATGTTCGGGCATAAGCCCTTCTTCATGAATGAGACTGGTGTGCCAAGCGGGCTGAGATAAAAGGTGGGGGGGAGGATTTGGGGGAGGGGCGCTGGGAATACGATAGATGGAAGGACCGTCACCTCCTTCCATCTATCGTATTCCCAGCGCCCCTCCCCCACATTCCACACCCCCACCTTTTTTCTCAGCCCGTTTGGCACACCAGCCTCATTCATGAAGAAGGACTTATGCCCAAAACGTCGATTCTCCTGCACCTCGGACGCTGCCTGGCCTGCTGCTCTTTTCCAGCACCACACTTTTCAAATCTTGTCTCCAGCATCTGCAGTCCTCACTTTCTCCTGGCTTCACTGATGGTCTGGGCTGTGCACTCAACCTTTTGTAGTTTCTTACAGTCCGGGGCAGAGGCAGCTACCATACCAGGCCATTATGCACTGAGGCAGTATGCCCTCAATGGTGCAACTGTAAAAGTTGGTGGGGGTCCTTATGGACATGCCAAATTTTCTGAGCTGCCTGAGGAAGAAGAGGCATTGTTGTGCCTTCTTGACTGTCACATCTACATTAGAAATCCAGGACAGGTTGTCAGTTATTTTCACTCCGAGAAACTTGACGCTCATCACCTTCTTCCTGAAGTCAATGTTGAGAGAGAAGTTGTTCTCATTGCCCCATGTCATCAAGCCCTCTGTCTGCCTTCTGTAATTTGACTCGTCATTGTTAGTTATCTGTCCTACTATGGTGGTGTTGCCAGTGAACTTGAAGATGGCATTTGTTTGGAATTTGGCAACACAGTCATGGGTATACAGGGAGTACAGTAGGTGGCTGAGGATGTAGCGTTGAGTGTTATCGTGCAATTACCTATCTCCACTGATGACGGTCTGTGGATCAGAAAGCTACAGATCCAGTTGCAGGATTTGATGTGGGTCTTGACTGGCCCCTCGATGCACGACATGGTTATTGAGGTCAGAGCCACTGGGTGATAGTCATTAACGCAAGTTGCATGTGCTTTCTTACTTATGGGAATGATGGTAGTCCCTTTGAAGCAGGTAGGGGCTTTGGCTTGCAGGAGGGAGAGGTTAAAGATTTGAAATTTGGAAATTTGAAAAGGTTCAGAAAATATTTACAAGAATGATGCTGGAGTCGAAAGGTTTGAGCCGCATGGAGAGGTTGAATAGGCTATGTTTTTTTTTTCCCTGGAGTGTCAGAGGCTGAGGGGTGACCTTGTAGAGGTTCATAAAATCATGTGAGGGATTGGATAAGGTAAGTAGCCAAGATTTTTTTTTCTGAGGGCAGGAGAGTCCAAAGCTAGAGGGCTTAGGTTTTGGTGAGAGGGGAAAGATTTAAAGGGATCAAGGGGCAACTTCTTCACACAGAGGGTAGTGCATGTATGGAAGAAGCTGCCAGAGCAAATAGTGGAGTTGGGTACAACCACATCATTTAAGAGGCATCTGGATGGGTGCATGAATAGATAAGAGGGATATGGACCAAATTCTGGCTGATGGGACTAGATCAGTTTAAGATATCTGGTTGGCATGGAAGAGTTGGACTGAAGGGTCTGTTTCTGTGCTGTATAACTCTATGACCCTATAGCAAAGCTACCTTTGAAGAATTTGATGTGTAGATCTATGTGCTTGTTCAGCAGTTGTTGCAGGTCCCCCATGGGCATGTGATAATTGTTGAGACCTTGGTATCCCCATTACCAGACCTGAAGCTTTTCATTGATAGAATAAGGAGGATCAAAATTCACCACTAAGAAAACCATTCAGTTATGCATTAGTCTCTGCTTTGTTGGACTCGCAGTGCTGATTTTCCGGACACCACTGAACATTTTCGTCAAGATTTTGCTCCAGCACAGAAATTAGAAACATTTGTCTCTGAGGGTTTGCTGAGTTTGACATTCCTTTGCTATATTGTTATGTCAGCTTGCTTTCAAAGGGTATGCAATGAGACAATCGTTGACAATGGGGATTGAAATTATGGACTTGCTATGCAGCATCCACTGCTAGAAGGCAAAAACGTTTAGAGATTTCATTGACTAACAAGATAGAATGCTGAATTTTACTTTCGTACTTATCTTTGAATACTTCAATGAGACCAACTCGGAGCTCCAGGGAAGATACTTGGACTGAAATCCAATGGACAAATTTTGAAATGTCAGCAGTTCTTACAGAAAGATGCAGCATTAAATATGTTACACCACTTTTCAGAATTTGCTGACTAGATGTGTTGATGCAAAACACCAACTTTGAGCTTTTCTTTGACCTCCTGTGCTATCTGAATGGACAATCTCACTCATTTCAGGGGTTCAGAAAAGATTTACAAGGATGTTGCCAGGGTTGGAGGATCTGAGCTACAGGGAAAGGCTGAACAGACTAGGGCTGTTTTCCCTGGAGTGTTGGAGACTGAGGGGTGACCTTATAGAGGTTTACAAAATTATGAGGGGCATGGATAGGATAAATAGACAAAGTATTTTCCCTGGGGTCCGGAAGTTCACAACTAGAGGGCATAGGTTTAGGGTGAGAGGTGAACGATATAAAAGAGACCTAAGGGGCAACTTTTTCATGCAGAGGATGGTACGTGTATGGAATGAGCTGCCACAGGATGTGGTGGAGGCTGGTACAATTGCAACATTTAAGAGGCATTTGGATGGGTATATGAATAGGAAGGGTTTGGAGGGATTTGGGCCATGTGCTGGCAGG
>NC_057715.1:19642873-19645476 GCF_004010195.1 Chiloscyllium plagiosum
TGGTGGAGGCTGGTACAATTGCAACATTTAAGAGGCATTTGGATGGGTATATGAATAGGAAGGGTTTGGAGGGATTTGGGCCATGTGCTGGCAGGTGGGACTAGATTGGGTTGGGATATCTGGTCAGCATGGACAAGTTGGACCGATGGGTCTGTTTCCATGCTGTACATCTCTATGACTCTATGACTCTGTGTCGATCTGAATTTGGTGCCTGTCAGCCAAATGACACTTTTCACTTCTGACCTCGAAAAATGCAAGCTCTGAAAGGGGAATGGTTCAGTGGTGGAGCCATTTGTCATTCCCATGAATTCCGAGTCTTCCTGGAGCAGGCAAAGAATGGTGACAAACTTGATGGTGCAACCAAAGTGGAGAAGGACGCTCCGTAATGCTTCCTGATTGACGGCGTCAAAGGCCATCTACAGGGGCAGATTCTTTTCTTTACATTTCTCTTGTGGCTGAAATGTGGTGAAAACCATGTCCATTGTGCCTCTCCATGGTCAAAAGTCACACTGCAATTCTGGGAAGTGTTCCTCAGTGACAGGGAGAGAATGGCTGAGGGCGATGACTTTTCCAATGGGCAACAGTAGGGAGATTCTCCTGTAGTTACCACAGTCGGACTATTTGAAAATGTTCATGACTGTGGCATTTTGGAGCTCACCTGATATGCTCTCCTCCTTCCCAATAAGCTATACAAGAGCATGTAGCCACAGCAGGAGCTCTTTAACCCTTCAATACCTCAGCAGGGATACCATCTGCTCTAGCAGCCTTGTTGTTCTTAAACTGGAGGATGGCCTTCTCTATTTTGTGCAAGGCTGGGGTGTTTCTGAGCTCAGAGTGTGTAATATGCTGTGGGATGCATTCAAGAACACTTGGATTGATGTCAGAGCCCTGGTTAAGGAGATCTCAGAAGTGCTCCCTCCAGCGTGGTTTGATGGTTTCTTTATCGTTGACAAGGGTTCTTCCATCTTTGGCCAACAGTGGGGTGGGGCCTTGGATGTTTGGTCCATATGTGGTCTTGACACCATAAAAGAAACCTTGCATGTCATGGTAGTCGTCTATTCTTTGGACCTCCAGTGCTTTCATAGAATCCCTATGGTGTGGGAAAAGGCCATTTGGCCTAACAAGTCCACAGCAACCCTCTGAAGAGTAACCCACCCAGACCCATTCCCCTACCCTATTACTCTACATTTCCCCTGACTAATGCACCTAACCTACCCATCCTTGAACCCTATGGGCAATTTAGCAATTCACTTAACCTGCACATCTTTGGACTGTGAGAGGAAACCCATGCAGACACGGTGAGAATGTGCAAACTCCACACAGACAGTTGCCCAAGGCTAGAATTTTAACTGAGGTCCCTGGCACTGTGAGGCAGCCCTGTCAAGGGGCCCATTGTTGGACTTCGGCCTACATTTTCTCTTCTGAGTACAATTGTTGCTTTACACTGAGGAATGCCTTGCACTTCCGGCTTAACAGTTGTTGAATCTCCTGATCATTCTCATCGAACCAATCATAGTGTTTCTTGGTTGAGGGGCCGGTCAAGTTTTTGCAGGCATTGATAATGATGGCGGTCTTAAGGGAGGACCAGAAGCTGGTGGATCTCGCATCTCAGTGTCGCCGAGAGTCGTTAGGTTTGTGGAGAGGAGTTGGTTATATAAGGCTATTTTTTTTCTGAGTCTTTGAGTGTCTCAGTGTTGAATTTTTCATGGCACTGCGTCTGTTGCCTTCACTGTGGTGGGGTTATATTTATGTGGATTTTCACTCAGATCAGGGGATGGTCCATCCAGCAATCATCGGCTCCTGTCATGGTGCGTGTAATTTTCGCATCTTTCCGATTCCTCGCTCTGACAATGACTACTCAAGGAACTGCCAGTGTTCGGAGTGTGGGTGCTGCCACGTTGTCTTGTATTTGTCCCTTTGGTGGGACAGTGTGGTGGTGATAAGGAAGTTGTATTCTTCTTGGTTAGGAGAAGAGTACCCAAGGGAGTTTTCCTTCCCTATTTTCTCTTTCCCAATTACATTGTCCCAAAGGTCCAGACTTTTGGCAAGTCTGGCATTGAATTCACCAAAGAGAATTATTTTGTCCATTCGAAGGGCCCGTGAGAGAGATTGGTCAAGGGTGGAGTAGAATGTCTCCTTGTCCTTAGCTGTTACATTGAGCTTTGGTGCATATGCACTGAATACTGTGACATACTGGTTCCAAGCAAGGGTGACTCGGAGTAGATAATAGACAATAGACAATAGACAATATGTGCAGGAGTAGGCCATTCTGCCCTTCGAGCCTGCACCACCATTCATTATGATCATGGTTGATCATCCTCAATCAGTATCCTGTTCCTGCCTTATCTCCATAACCCTTGATTCCACTATACTTGAGAGCTCTATCCAACTCTTCCTTAAACAAATCCAGAGACTGGGCCTCCACTGCCTTCTGGGGCAGAGCATTCCACATAGCCACCACTCTCTGGGTGAAGAAGTTTCTCCTCATCTCTGTCCTAAATGGCCTACCCTGTATTTTTAAGCTGTGTCCTCTGGTTCGGGACTCACCCATCAGCGGAAACATGCTTCCTGCCTCCAGAGTGTCCAATCCTTTAATAATCTTA
>NC_057715.1:19645657-19712777 GCF_004010195.1 Chiloscyllium plagiosum
ATCTGCCATGCATCTGTCCACTCACCTAACCTGTCCAGGTCACCCTGTAATCTCCTAACATCCTCCTCACATTTCACCCTGCCACCCAGCTTTGTATCATCAGCAAATTTGCTAATGTTATTACTAATACCATCTTCTATATCATTAATATATATTGTAAAAAGCTGCGGTCCCAGCACTGATCCCTACGGTACCCCACTGGTCATTGCCTGCCATTCCAAAATGGAGCTGTTTATCACTACTCTTTGTTTCCTGTCAGCTAACCAACTTTCAATCCAAGTTAGTACTTTGCCCCCAATACCATGCGCCCTAATTTTGCTCACCAATCTCCTATGTGGGACTTTATCAAAGGCTTTCTGAAAGTCCAGGTACACTACATCCACCGGATCTCCCTTGTCCATCTTCAGAGTTACATCCTCAAAACATTCCAGAGGATTAGTCAAGCATGATTTCCCCTTCATAAATCCATGCTGACTCTGACCTATCCTGTTACTGCTATCCAGATGTGTCACAATTTCATCCTTTATAATTGACTTCAGCATCTTTCCCACCACTGAGGTCAGACTAACTGGTCTATAATTTCCTGCTTTCTCTCTCGCTCCTTTCTTAAAAAGTCGTACAACATTAGCCACCCTCCAATCCGCAGGAATTGATCCTGAATCTATCGAACTCTGGAAAATAATCACTAACGCATCCACGATTTTCAGAGCCACCTCCTTCAGTACCCTGGGATGTAGACCATCAGGCCCCGGGGACTTATTAGCCTTCAGACCTAACAGTCTCTCCAACACCAATTCCTGGTAAATATAAATTCCCTTCGGTTCAGGTCCTTCAGCCACTGTTACCTCTGGGAGATTGCTTGTGTCTTCGTCAGTGAACATAGATCTGAAGTACCAATTCAACTCTTCTGCCATTTCTTTGTTCCCCATAATATATTCTCCTGTTTCTGTCTTCAAGGGCCCAATTTTAGTCTTAACCATTTTTTTGCCTTTCACATACCTAAAAAAGCTTTTACTATCCTCCTCTATATTATTGGCCAGTTTACCTTCGTACCTCATTTTTTCTCAGCGTATTTCCTTCTTAGTAATCCTCTGTTGTTCTTTAAAAGCTTCCTAGTCCTCAGTTTTCCCACTTATCTTTGCTATGTTATACTTTTTCTCTTTTGACTTTATATGTTTCTTAACTTCCCTCGTCAGCCACGGCCACCCCTGCCTCCTCATAGGATCTTTCTTCCTTTTTGGAATGAACTGATCCTGCATCTTCTGCATTATACACAGAAATATCTGCCATTGTTTCTCCACTGTCATCCCTGCTAAGGTATTGCACTATTGAACTTTGGCCAGCTCCTCCCTCATAGATCCATAGCTCCCTTTATTCAACTGAAATATTGTCACTACCGATTGTACCCTCTCCCTTTCAAATGCAGATTGAAGTATTATGAGGCTTGCACTTCTTCCACAGTAAGGAGTTTCCGAGTTGGTCGACCAGCTTGTTTCTGATGGTGAAGTTGACTCCATGAATGCAGCATGCTTCTTTGGCCTTGCCCTTCCAAAAAAGGGTATGGCTGCCACATTTCTCTGTGAGTTATCCTCCCCGTGCCCACTGGGTTTCACTCAGGGCATCGATGTCAGTATCATAGCGTCTGAGTTTCTGAGCAATGACGGCGGTGCAGCATTCTGCTCTGTCACTGGTAGGACTGTCCGTAGGGATCCTAATGTTCCAGGGTCCGAACTTCATCCTGAAGGGATGTAAGGTGACTGTCTGAGAGTTCCTTAATGTGGAGAAGCCTTTGTGCTGAACGGGGCTAAACACCACAAGGTCTTGGTTCAGTGGCAAGAGGGATCCAAGACAACAGGAGAGCTGGCACTGCTATTTGGCCTGAGATTGCCTGCGGTGGAGTGCAGTCAGAGAGTTCAGCACTGGGCAGTGCCTCCCACTAGTTAGTATGAGGTTCGAGGTGAGGAGAGTGGGAGGAAGGGGAGAGGACAAGAATATAAGGACAAGTAATGGACAAGCAATCTACAGCTTGATCGACTTCCCAAAAACAAAAACAAAAGCATTGTCACGTTTAGACCCAGTTTCATTTGAGCCTAATTCATAGATGACCTGCTTAACAGAAAGAGAATGTCACTTGATATTAATTCTGTGTTAATAAAATGGTTTACCCTGCCATTTTACATGGAATTACCAATCATTTTCATTAAATTTAATGTGTTGTCATACTCAAATATGAAGCATGTAGAAACTTCAAATTCCTTGGCCTTATTTAGTTTCTTAATTAGACTGCATTTAAACCAACCCACTCCACATCCTGTGCATGTGCATCCATAGCTGTCTCACTCAATGCAATTGAATAACTCTGTGACTAGTGCTTTCACTACTGGGTTGAAGCTTCTTGTGACCAGTACAATTCATTGTGTCTGATTAGTATCCCATCTTCTCCTTCCAAAACTTTGGTATTGTACATGATTTAGAAATCCTTGTTGTTTGGTTTAAGACAACTCGTTGCATAATGATATTTAAATTTGTAACCAAAGCATCAGTTGACTAATCCTCAGACATTCATGGGGTTCATTCATGAGGTATGAAAAAAACATACTGCATTTTAAAAATTTCTGACCATTTACTGCCTGTTGAAATGAGAGTCCTAAGTATAACTCAAAACAAACACGGAAAATGCTGGAGAAACTCAGCATCAGCATCTGTCAAGAGAGAAATAAGAGTTCATATTTCAAGTCCAGTATGACACTTCTTTAGAATTGATTTGGAGGAGCCGGCATTGGACTGAGGTGAACAAAGGTAAAGATCACACAATACCAGGTTATAGTCCAATAGTTTATTTGGAAGCAGTGACTTTTGGGGCACTGCCTCTTCATCAGATGGTTGTGGAACATGACCATACAACACAGAATTTATAGCAAAAGGGTTGCAGTGTCATGGAGTTGTAGTGATATAGTAAACAACTTTAGTTAAAAATCACACAACACAAGGTCATAGTTCTTAAACAGATTTAGATTAAGTCTTTCATCTTTTAGAATAGGATATGGTGGTTTAGGTTCTTTAATAGGTAAATCCCAGAATTACATTCTCAAGGGGACGTCAGCTCTTCTAATAGTAGGTGTCACCTCAGCTCAGACAATGCATTAAATGTGTGAAGGTAAAGTCTGCGTCAATGTTGAGTCAATTCTATTTCTAAAGTGGGGCTTACGGAATCTTACATGGATTTGTACAGTTTTTGAGCAAAATAAAATGTAATTCTGCAAATACAAATTTACCCCATAATCTTCTATGTGTGCGTATACAGGAGAGACAGAATGAGTGTGTGTTTGTGAGAGTGTGCATGTGGGGTAGCACTTTAAAAGCTACTGATTCCAAATAAACCTGTCAGACTATAACCTGGTGTTGTGTGATTTTTAACTTCTTCGGAAAGCTGCTTTTACTCTAAGTTTAATTGTCCTCATTCTGTGCTAGAGAAATTAAGTAGCATGGCATGGAAAGAGATCTCATCAATTAGTGAATCCACATATTGTTGAGCACACAGCCCTGTCTTTCTCTGGTGAGCTCAATGATAATTAATGTGCAACGACCACAATTCCTTGATGGTCACAGGAAGGTTAACTGTAAGTGGGAGTTTGTGCAAGACAATTCAGAAGTTTAATGTTCCTCACCAAAAATTGCTGACTAATTTACACTGTAGTGATGAAGAGAACTGTTAAACTTTGATATTTTATGCAACAAAGTGTGGGCTATTTTGCATTATTTCCTTAAGGATCATAAGGTATTTTATGCATCACAATTGCAAATCCATAGCGCCATGCACGGATAGGTTTGATCTCGTCGTTATTTTAATAAGTGTTGGAGTTTGCACGTTCTCTCCATGTCTGTGTGGGTTTTCACCAGGTGCTCCTGTTTCCTCTCACAGTCCAGAGATGTGCAGGTTAAATGGATTGGCTATGCTGAATTTCTGTAGTGTCTGGGCACATGCAGGATAGGTGGGTTAGCCATGGGGAATGCAGGGTTACTGGGACAGGGTATGGGGCTGGGTCTGAGTGGGATGTTCTTGGGAGAGTCCATATAGACTCAGTGAGCCAAATCTGTTCCCTCACTGTCGGGATTCTATGATTCTATGTATATGTTGCAGTTGAATAATGTCTGATTTAATATTCAGGTTGCATATAATACACATAAAATCATATAAAAACTGTATTTTACTTAAATTATTTGTCAGCAGAATTAAACTCCAACTTCTGTAGCACAGAGGTTTTCTGTGAACACTGTTCTAATGCACTGTCAGTGTCAAGCCATAGATTAAACTGTTCTTTCCGCTGGCCATGCATAGTATTCTTAAAATGCAAGGAAACATTCTAACTTGATACATTTCATCAATGTAATTACTAGTCTAATTGTTGTTTAATTACTTCAGTGGCAATCTTTATCACCCATAATAAATTATACGGCGACTCCAATTAACATAAGAGCCAGATATAAACTATTCATTTATAGTGCCAAATATAAACAATTAGTTAACCCACCCACTGCTCAACTACCTCCCAAAATTACACTTCATTAAAATTTGTCTCTGATCTTTAAAAGCTGGCTAATAGCTGAATAAAACAAGCAAATAAGGAGGATATGTTAAAATGAGATTAAACTACTCTTTTGTGTATGGGAGAAATGTATTCATCTGAGCAAATGTGACAAATGTAATTAACATTGAAGGACAATATTGGCTAAGGTACTTGGGAGAACTCTCTGCCCTTTTTTTGAATGATGCCTTGAGATCATGAGTATCTGCTTGATCAATGGGGAAAATAAGATTAGTTTACTCGATTAATGTCATTCTCAGTGCCTCCAGCAAAGTAGCACTCTCCACAATGGCAAAAAATGGCAACATGACAGGACTGCCTTATATTACATAAAGTTACAATTAATCCATGCCAGTGTTTCTGCTCCACTTGAGCCTCCTCCCATCCTTCATCATTTAAACCTAACATTGTAATCAACTATTTACTTCTCCCTCTAGAGTTGTCTTATTTCCCCCTGACTACAACTGTGCTATTTGCTTCAGTCACTCCCTTTGATAGCGAATTCCACATTCCCACCACACTTTGGATGAAGTATTTTCTTCTCTTATACCCTGTTGGGTATACGCTGGAATATTTCCCACTTGCCTGGATGAGCACAAGTTCAACAAGTCGAGAAGCATGACACCATCCAAGACAACAAAGACCATTTAATTGACATCGCATCCACAAACACTTGTGCCTTTGACCACTGGCATTCAGCAGCAGCAGTATGCAATATCTACAAGACAAACTGCAGAAATTAACTAAGGCTGGCTTGGAAACGTATCACCATTATTTCATTGCCGCAGTGTCAAAATCCTGCCCCTAACAGCGTTACCTACAGAACATGGACTGCAGCAGTTCAAGAGGACAATTCACCAGCAACTCCTCAAAAGTAATAGGGATGGGCAATAAATACAGGTGCAGCCAGTGACAGTGCTCTTCAATCACAAACAACCTCCCTTTGTAACATAAATTCCCAATAACATAATGCCTATCGCTAATCATTTGTAGGAAGTGTTCCAAATAGATTTACTTTCTCAAATCAAAAAGTAGTATTTGTGATCACACGTCGAGCTTTTTTTTTCAAAAGCATTCATTTCATTATTTTAGTTGCATATTTTTGATTATATTTAATTTTAATACAAACAGATAGCACACATCGCATAAAATTAGTTAGCTGTTAAGACAATTTTTCATCTAGTGAATCACCAAAAATAGTTTATTTTTATTTTGCATGCCAGCTTGTTAATGTAATCGTAATGTCCATTTTCTGCTTTCTTGGGCAATTTAATTCATCCCTTGTCTTGGAAACCAAAATTTTATCCATGACTTGTAATGTTAATCCTATAATCACCCATTTAATCGCTTTAAATGGAACAGACGCCTGTTGTGCACAAAGCCAGCAAGCAGAATTCATGCAAAGTCAAAATTAGCTACTAAAGCAAATCCCTTGCGATGTTAATTAACTTGAACTGATAATTGATTAGTCCACTTACTGTAGCAAATATGAATGTACAGAGTGAAATTTGCAGAAAGCTAAATAAGCTTCTGTTAACACGATGAAATGAATTTTGGAGTTGTTTAATTGACTACTGTACTTTCCAGAAATTTTGGAAGCTGTAAATCAAAATGACTGCAAATAATACTACAGACAGGGGATATCTGAAACAGAAACACAAAGAGATGGGAAAACGCAGCAGATTTGACATCTGTGAAGAGAGAAACAAAATTAACATTTTGAGATTATGAGTCAGTAGAGTCAGAGACATTAGGGACATTTAAGCAAATGCTAGACAAGCACATGGATGGTAGTAAAATGAGGAGTGTGTAGGTTAGGTTGATCTTAGATTAAGATAAATGCTCAACACAACATCATGGGCCGAGGGCCCTGTACTGTGCTGTACTGTTCTATGTCCTATGTTCTATAGTGTACAGCCCAAAATTGCAAATGATACTCCAACTTTGTGAGACTGAAATTCTGTACAGATTCCAACCTCAACTTTCATGTTCGATCTGATGGTCCATCTGCTCTAAGACACAAAATCGATTTTGTGTCTGCCTTTTGGTAACTCATGGCACTATTTGAAGAAGTACCTGACAAACATAGTAAATTTTTTTTGAGGAGATAACCAAGTGTTTGAATGAGGGTGAGGCAGTTGATGTAATTTAAATGGATTTCAGCCTTTGACGAGGTCTGACCTAGGAAACTGATAAAGAACGTAAAACCTCGTGGGATTCAGGTATCTTGGCAAGTTGGATCAAAATTTGCTTTAGTGACTGGAGACAGAGGATGATGGTAGAAGGCTGTTGGTGTGACTGAGCTGGGTATGCAGTGGCATACCACAGGAATTGATGCTGGGTCCCTTATTCATTGATTATCTCAATGAGAATGTGGGAGGGATGATAAGTACATTTGTGGATGACGCAAAGATTGGCCGGGTGGTTGACAGCGAGAAGGAAGATGTTAAATTACAGGAGGATACAATCCTCCCGTACAATCCCTGATAAATGTAAGGTGAAGCCCATTGGAAGAACGAACAAGACAAGGAAGTACTCAATCAATGGCAAGACACTAAGAAGCTCAGAGGGGCAGAGGGATTTTATGTTGCTTGTCCACAGATCCCTGAAGGTGCAGGATAGGTTCTTAGGGTAGTTAATCAGTGTAAAATGATGCTGATGATAGGATACATCCTAACAGTATAATCAATGTCAAAGAACCTAAAATAAAACCTTGTGGACTAATGTAGGTGGTAGTATATTTTTGGCAGTATCAATTTGATGAGCTGAAGGGCCTCTGTTATACAATATGATTCAATGATTCTCTGAAACACAGGGGAGTTCTTCTCTGTCTCCTGGATAGAATTATTTATGCCACAACCAACATCACTGGCACAGATTATTTGACAAACTTATCAAATTGCTGTTGATATGAGCTTGCAGTAAGTAATATGGTTATTTTGTGCCCCTACATTAGAACAAAGACAAATTTCAAGGGTTCTTAATTGGTTGTAAAGCACCTTGGAATCTCCTGAGGTGCAAGATATGATAAAATAATAATCTTCATATTATGTTCCATGGTTTTGGCATTTGGATTGTAAAGGATCAAGACCAGAGATCTGGGTGAGAGGAGTTTGTAAATAGAAGTTTTTTTTTTCATTTCTTTGTGATTGATTATACTGCTTAGGATGCATCCTATCATCAGCATCATTTTACACTGATTACTTCTTTAGCTCATCTGTGAAAACAGTACATTAATAACAGAAAAATGATTAACCACAAAGTAGACTTGACAACAAATTTATCATCTTATTCTGTAATAATATTAAAGAGACAATGCAGCAGGCAAAAAAAGAGTTTATCTCAATAATCTGATGAATGATTCCCTTGATATTAACTAGGTAAGCTGAAAATCAACATATCTCAGTGCACTATACAACACGACTGCCTCAGAGTGTTCAATATTAATAAACTGAAATTGCAACTATTGCCCCAATATTCTGGACCCAAATTTGTTCAAAAAGAAAGTAGTGAGTCAGTAACACAAATCATTATTAATACACAAAATGCCCAGCAAGATTCAGGAATAAATTGCATATCTTTTGACCTTGCAGCATTACTCCACTGTTTATTTTACCTACACAGAATCTCTCACCAAACTTGCCTGTCATTTTGTTTTCACATAATAATTTTCAGTCAGCCTTTAAGGCATGATATGATACATGTCTGGAATTAAATGGCCATTGTGGATTGTTGGAAAATCCCATCTGGTTCACTAATGTTCTTTAGGGAAGAAAATTGCCATCCTTGCCTGGTCCGGCCTACTTCTGACTCCAGGACCACATCAAAGTAGTTGACTCTTAACTGCCCTCTGGACAATTAGGGCTGGACAATAAATGCTGGCCTAGCCAGCAACACCCTCATCCCACCAATGAATTTTAAAAAATGTTTGGAACAGATAGGACCTGAACCCAGGACTTATGGCTCATGGATAGGAACACAACTTGGGGTGGCGTGGTGGCTCAGTGGTTAGCACTGCTGCCTCACAGCACCAGGGTTCCAGGTTCAATTCCAGCCTCAGGTGACTGTGTGGAGTTTGTACATTCTCCGTGGGTTTGCTCTGGTTTCCTCCCTCAGTCCAAAGATGTGCAGTTCAGGTGAATTGGCCATGCTAAATTGCCCATAGTGTTAGGTGCATTAGTCAGAGGGAAATGGGTCTGGGTGGGTTACTCTTCGGAGGGTCGGTGTGGACTTGTTGGGCCGAAGGGCCTGATTCCATACTGTAGGGAATCATATCTAAAAACAACTTCTGCACCACAAAAGCTCACCTAAGTATTGTTAACTCTGATAAATTGGCATTCATGCTGTTCATTAATAACATAATAATTACTACTTTTATGCTAATCAACTTAATTGATTCAGAGATTAAACATTTTAAATGGTTGATCTTCATTCATTTAGGCTGTGCATTGCTCTTAAGAGGTTTTCAAATCTCAAATTAAATTTTTCTTTCATTGTAGTTTTTCTGTTTCTCCCAATCCATTCCTTTCCTTTTCCTCTCTTTATTTCTCTTTCTGTTGCTGATTTGACTCCAATTCACCCAATGTCCTCCTCTTTCACTATTCTGATTCTTCCTTAATACCGAATTCCCATTGGATAAGGTGATAGATAGTTGGTCTTGTTTTTTCACTGAAGTCTCAGATGCCCTGATGTCTGCACTGTTATCAAATCACACTCATCGCTAAATTTGGTGAAGTTTTATTTTTCAGTTCAATTCTATGGAAAATTGTCTAATTGGCAGGTCATGAAACAAGATGCTTTGTTTCAACAAAATATGGGTCACAATTTAAGGTACAAAAGCTAATGCCTAAAATTGCACTATGTTGAAAAATGTACCGAATGGAAGTTATCTAAAGAGGAAACATTACATTGCAAATAAGGCTGATAAGCACTTATTTTAAACACCTTGCTGCAGGATTCATAGTCATTTGGAGTTCTTTAATTGAATAGCCTTTGAATGAGCTTTGAGCAATTATAGTCCCTCTTACGCCCTTGTAAAGGAGACAGCTGCCTTCTTTAACTGACATTCTCTGTATGTATCTGGTCGATTCTGTTGCTAATTTCAACATTATTACAATCAATTCTCATTACATCAGTTCTGTTAAATAATGAAATTCATTGATTGCAAATGAGGTTGTCTTATCTTTTTCGAAATTGGTGATGAGTTTTGAGATTAGATTACCAATACAATGTGTGGGAGATATATGGCTGTCCCACGCCCTGAGAATAAATAAGTCTTGGCTCTTTATCCTATAAACAGATTGTTTCATGTACTGCTTGTAGGTTCTGTGTGTAAACTGTTAACAAAACTGGACAGGGGCTGCATGCTTCAAATACAAAACAAAAGATGTATTTCACCTGAAATAACATCTCCAACTGAAAGGAACAAATGTCTCTGCATAAGTTCTTAAATAAGACACTTGTTAATAATAGATCAGGACCGAGGCTTACTTATGTAATTGCCTTAGGATGTTGTTCAGAATCACAACATTCACTCTTAATACTTTGTGAAATTCTAATAATATCATTAGAAGGAAATAAACTGGTAGGCATCCCTGCAGTTCCATATATTGGGCATGGTAGCTGGTTGAAAAGTAAGGAGGTGTGTCATGAAGTGAATGGTTACTCACAGAAATTAGGACTGTTTCTATATTTAAAGGCACGAGATGGTTGAATATTATCAGACATCAGAGGGCCCTACAATAGTGAAAATGTTGGCTGGAAATCCCAGACCCTCACACTGCCCCAGCCACATTGTAAGTCCATCCTGCAGCTCTTCACTCAATAGAAGAGAGGAAATCAATTCCCATTCCCATCATCAAAGTGCTGCCAGCAAACATAGAGTCAGCAGCTCTTCTATCACAGCAGTGCTACCAAAAGTCATGTCTGCTGTGGGGATGATATCAGTCAGAAGACCAAGAGACTGATGCCATCCTTAGAAGAATTTGAGGTGAGATGGGTTGAGGAGCATGCAGATCTGTTAGCCAGACTAAACCGTTGACTCAGAATGGGTTAGAAGTGAAGTTTAAAAGCTTAGTCAATAAACTTATTACATCATGAAACAGCACTCACAAAGTGCTTAAAGTCCCCATGGAAATTAAGGAACAAAACTACCAAGTTTACAGCCAAGAACAAACCGATGGACAAAGAACAAATAAAGAACAAAGATGGATAAGACATCAATTGTTATAACTTATATTTCAACAATCAAATTAAAATCAATATAAATTAAATGTGAATTAACAGAGAAATCATGATCATGGTAAAGTATAAAGTGCCCATTACATAGCAGTCACAACAAAAAATTATCTTATGGATTTGTTGAGCAGTCAGCTCAATTCACTGGCACAAATTTCAGTCACAAAGTCATTCAAAGTTCTGAATGTCCTCAAGTGGAATTCTAGCTCCTTTTTTCTCAATGGTTTAGTCACTGAATCACATCCAGCAGCTGATTGCAATGAGCCTGAGTTCGATAGGCACTTCCTCAGAATTTCCTAGTTTTGCTTGCAATAGTCTTGATGGCAGGTGTTCACCAGAGCAACCTTGACCTGAACCCTCAACATCAGTCTCGTGCATTGTTCAAGTGTGTTATTTTAAAGTCATAGAAGGAGGCTACAGCAACACTGGTATTTGTCTATTTCTAGCACCTGATTCCACTCTTCACTTTCCTCAACTTGCCTTCAATTCACAATTGACTATTCTGAACTCATATTTCATCTGGTTTCAATCAATTGTAGTTTTAGATTCCTTGAGATTGGCTGCAAAAAAATGCCAGAATTTGAAGTTAATGTCAATGCACCCAACAAAAAAAAATTGACAACTCATCTGTTCACGCAAATCTGCACACTAACTTCCCCAGCTCTTCCACAAGCCATGTGTTCCATCCAGTTGACATCAATGTAACAGAACAAAAGGGCTCCAGAAAGGAGCTCAATAGGATTATAAATTAAGATAGACCCAACAATGCTTCATAATAATGTCCGTATAGCTGAGTCTCATTTCATTTCACATTATGGAGCAAGTCTGTAGATGTAATAGTGAACTTTACCGTGCAGCGGTAGTGTCACTGCCTTTGAGACCAAAAGACCCAGGTTCAAATCCCAATCTGCACTAAAGGCTTGTGCGATAATGTCACTGAACAAGTTAATTAGGAAAATATCTTCAAGGTGAAAATTGGGGCTCCTGCTCTGCGATGGTAGTGTCTCTACTTTTGAGCCCAGGTTCAAGCCCCACTGATTCCAGAGATATGTAATAATACCCCCGAACAGATTGATTCAAAAATATCTCAAAGATGAAAATAAAATTAGCCAGGCAGAGGAAGATGGTTACCATTGGTGACAGACAGGCCAGATTTACAATGAACAATTTGAAAATATCACAGGTGTCAAAATGAGGAGGAACTGACACCATTAATGGAATAAGAAAGCATAAATCATGAATATGACATTGTCAAAGATCTATAGCCCTCCCACTCCTTAGTTTTCTGTGAAGTCTTTGTCTCTTTGCTATCTTAATGCTTCCATGATTCCAAAGAATGATTCCTCCCTGGGTTCTATATGAATTTGCTTTTTTCTGTTGCTGTTTAATATTCAGATTTTTTCTTCTTGTCTTTCAGTTCTGAAGGATCTGAACTGCAGATATGTAGTCATTTATGTATTTATCCTCTTACTATACTGGCCTGTTATGTATTGCTGTGTCAATCTTTTCAGGTACTAAGTCATAAGACAATGTTGGGAAAGCATGAGCTTCCATGTACTAGTCCATGGTTAGACTTGGCAATTTACTGCGGGGCTGGCTTTTATGATTAGATTCTCTACAGTGTGGAAACAGGTCCTTCAGCCCAACCAGTCCACACCAACCCTCCGAAGAGTAACCCACCCAGACCCATTTCCCTCTGACTAACACTATGGGCAATTTAGGGATGGCCAATCCACCTGACCTGCACATCTTTGGATTGTGGGAGGAAACCGGAGCACCCGGAGGAAACCCACGCAGACACAGGGAGAATGTGCAAACTCCACACAGGCAGTCGCTTGAGGCTGGAATCGAACCTGCGACCCTGGTGCTGTGAGGCAGCACTGTTAACCACTGAGCCACCGTGCCACCCCTAATGTGCTCTCGATCTTACTGACCAAAGTACTTTTGCACTCTTATTGTCTACCATAGACATGTTGCAACGATTTGCAGATTGATAATCAACCTGTTTGGGCACAATATGATGCAACCTCCTTTGGCCATCAAGTCCTGGATTTTAATGTGGATCTTCTAAATTAGAGGCAGTGATGAGACCCATTGTACTACAAGGCACCCAAGACAGCACATCTGTCACAATTTGCTTTATTATTTCATGTTTTGTGTTTCAGATTATCCTTTGTGGAGTTTATTAAGGACTCAACTACCAGTTTGTAGAATGTGTTTTTGAAGACAGCTTTTGAAGAGATAATTTTAGTGCACCTTTAGTGGCAGGAGCTCAAACAATACTGTGCCAGGCAATTGTCATTTGCTAGAGTGATGAAGGCCCAACTTAATAAAAAAAAGTAGAAAGGACTGCAGATGCTCAAAGTCAGAATTAAAAACAGAAATTGCTGGAAAAGCTCAGCAGATCGAGCAGCATCTGTGGAGAAGAATCAGAGTTATCATTTTGGGTCCAGTGTCCTTCTTCAGAACCCCAACTTAACATTGTTCACTAGAGTTGATCATTTTCGTCAGCTGCACCTCACACTGGAACAGTCTTGATAGCAACTTTCCAAATGAAACATTGCAAACATGTATTTTTCATGTTTGAAGATGTGTCTAATTAAGATCTGATTAAACAGAAATGAGCAGCTGGAAGCAAGTTCCAGTGTGCCATCCTGGAAGCCTGCAAAAATAATGAGGCATTGCCATTTCAATCTGTTACCTCTCACTTCTTTCCATGCAAGTTAAAGAAACCATACAGATCAGAGAGAAGAAAGGTTTTTTTAAAAAAAAACAAGAGAGTACATATTATTTGTGTTAAAAAATAAGAAAACAAAAACACGTTGTATTTATATACCACCTATAGCATAGTAAACTATACCAAAAACTTAACAAAATAAAACTTAAATCTCGGATTTTCCTTGTTTGAGCCGTAACATCTCTCGTGGCACGACTAAGATAGAAATGGAGCTGGGCTAACTTCAGAAGGGGCAGGTTAAAAGTATTGCCTTCATTTCCAAAACATTACTTGGCCCAGATATCCCACATATGTATACAGTTGAATCTACTGACAACTTTAAACCCATCCTGTCAACTTCAGCACCTTGTCACCCTCATCTCCCTGACCCTCAACCTTAGCACTGCACCACCCCTCAATCTTCTCACCCATTATCCATTTTAAGAACAGATATCTTAGTTGTTATTAATACAACTGGAAAGCCTTGAAAAATAAAAAAAAAGTTTCCAAACAGGCTCCACAAGTCAGCTGCACAAACAACATCAAATAATTATAAAAGCATGAGGCAGCTGGATTAGAGACAAGAGTCCATAAAGTTCCCCAACTGAACAAATAGACTTCAGAACTGCTGACTTAACAGATGTCTTTTCTGAATACCTAATATCAATGGAATAATATTAAATATATATATATAGTTATCATTACTGCCTACACTTGTAAAGATATGACATTTTCTCTGTCTACAATCTATGAGGTGTAATTTTTGTAACTCTTCTGAGGACTTTTCTATAAAGAGTGATGACTTTTTTCACATGGCATGTTGTAAGTTAATAGGATCTGTTGAGCACATTGATAGTGGGAAGCTCCATTTTCCATTCATAGCTCTGTCATCATTCACTCTAGAGACCATCAACCAATTCATACTATAGCATTTCATCATGAATGCTAAAGAAAGTAAAATCATTGATGATAGAAGGTGGGCGGTATTTAATTTCAATTTTTGTATTTTGAATTAGTGACATGTAGGTTTCATATGTGTCTGAAAGGGTTTAATGATTAACTTGTAGTAGTTCTGTTGTCATGGTGATTTTTAAAAAAAAAAGTTGGAGAGAGGAGCTCAGGGAGGTTAATATAAGCTAATGAATGGTGGCTACATTGGGAGGTTTTCACGGACAAACAAAGTGAATCATTGTACATAAGATTTTAGGTTAAAAAATCAAGGACTGATTGATTTTTTTTCTTTCGATTCGACAAAGCACCCAAAGCTTGAAAAACAAAGACTTTAAAATCAGTTTGGCAGTTTCCAGAGGCATTGGCTGAGGATATGTAAAACAGCTGCTCCTGAGAAAGAAATGAAACTTAGGACTGTTGAGAAAATGTTCCAAACCAGTAGTGTTTGGATAAAACTCTGAAGGGGCAAAGCAACGATGAGAAAGTATAAGCTCAGTTATATGCTAATATCATGTCAACTTCAGGAAAATTACAAAACTAGCTGAAATTGTGCTTTTAATGAGTCCACAACATGGTTGATTCCCTCCTTAGGAGGAACAGATTGGTTCCGGGCCCAACTCCCTCACCATGAAAAAGGTCAAAGATAGAAATGGAAATAGGAACTCCAGGCTAAAGGTTTAGCAATAATTTTTTTCAGCCCCAAATCATTTTGGTCCTGATCATGGCAATGAAAATCCAACTTTTTTGTCAATTTTGAAAGCATTCCCTCAACTTTTGTATTCAATTATTAATACAATGAACAAGTTTGAAAACTCTCAATAAGAACTCTCAGTGTGTAAAATCTGAAAATATACCCTTTTCTTATTTACCTTCCATAACTCCTCAATTACAAATGCCATTGTTTCTTTTGTGTGTTTATTTGTCACTTATCGAACTGTGTTTTGAAGATCCACATGAACTATTCCCTTTATCCTTGGCTTTATCTCTTCCAAAGCACGGTCTAAGCTTGGTCACATGTAACCTGCTTTTGTTCATTTAAGCATCTCCAAATGCGAAGTAATTTTGTCATGCATTATAGAATCCCATATTTTCATAATTAAATATCAATAACACATATAAACACCTCACTGCTAAATATGTCAGTTTCTAATCAATGCTAAAATAATATTGACAATGACCATTAGAAATTTCACTAATAGTTATTAATATAAAAGATAAACTGAATCAAGGATTTGCACATTAGTTCTTATAAAGAGCTGTGGTGTGTTTATTTTGTGGCAGCAAAAGTAGTTTTATTCAGTGAATACCATTCTAATCACTGAGCTAAACTTTGGGAGTTACGAATCAACACATTGCTGAGAGAATATTGTATTTTTGGAGAGTTGTTATGTCATAGTGGGTAATATCCCTGCCATCCAGCAAGAAACTCGAGCCTAAAGCTTCACCCCACAACGTCTTGGCCAAGAAAGGTACATGACTATCATTGCCAACATGATTGAGTCTCCAATCTGCCAATCTGTCCAATACCTGCCAATGACAGGTAAGAGAGCTTCTTAGTCAGCCGTGTGATAGGGAATAAGTTGAAGCTTCTATTATCATTATCCCAACTCTAGCATACAACGTGCATGAAAAGAACATGTTACCATGGCAACCTGGACTTCCTGAGTGAACTGTAATACATCATCACTGTACTTTTCAAGATGTTGACATTTAATGCATTGTTAAACTGAGGCTGTTCATCTTTATTTAGATCAGCTCTTAAGACCTCAATTGAAGGAATGGAAGCAAATAATCCTTTCCTCTGGTCAATGTTCTTCTCATAAACAACATGAGAGAAGAAGAAAACAAGCCACTCAGCTTATTGTCATCAATGTGATCTTGCTGTATAAAATTGAGTTCCAAGAGTACAAATGCAGTTTGCATTTATATAGCATCATTAAATAACAAAATGTCCCAAGGCACTTCACAGGAATGATGGCAAAAAAGATTCAACACTAAATTACATAAAGACACAACAGGACAGATGGCCAAAAGTTGATTTTAACAAGTGTTTTAAAGGAGAGGAAATTACTAAGTTTAGAACATAGAACATAGAACATTACAGCGCAGTACAGGCCCTTCAGCCCTCGATGTTGCGCCGCCCTGTCATACCAATCTGAGGCCCATCTAACCTACACTATTCCATGTACGTCCATATGCTTGTCCAATGACGACATAAATGTACTTAAAGTTGGCGAATCTACTACCGTTGCAGGCAAAGCATTCCATACCCTTACTACTCACTGAGTAAAGAAACTATTTCTGACATTTGTCCTATATCAATCACCCCTCAATTTAAAGCTATGCCTCCTCGTGCTCACCGTCACCATACTTGGAAAAAGGCTTTCCCTGTCCACCCTATCTAACCCTCTGATTATCTTATATGTTTCTATTAAGTCACCTCTCAACCTTGTTCTATCTAACGAAAACAACCGCAAGTCTCTCAGCCTTTCCTTGTAAGACCTACCCTCCATACCAGGCAACATCCTAGTAAATCTCCTCTGCACCCTTTCCAAAGCTTCCACATCCTTCTTATAATGCGGTGACCAGAACTATACACAATTCTCCAAGTGCGGCCGCACCAGAGTTTTGAACAGCTGTAGCATAACCTCATGGTTCCGGAACTTGATCCCTCTATTAATAAACGCTAAAACACTGTATGTCTTCTTAACAACCCTGTCAACCTGAGTGGCAACTTTCAAGGATCTGTGTACATGGATACCGAGATCTCTCTGCTCATCTACATTACCAAGAATCTTACCATTAGCACAGTACTTTGCATTCCGGTTACTCCAACCAAAGTGAATCACCTCACACTTGTTCGCATTAAACTCCATTTGCCACCTCTCAGCCCAGCTCTGCGGCTTATGTATGTCTATCTGTAACCTACAACATCCTTCTTCACTATCCACAACTCTACCGACCTTAGTGTCGTCTTAGGTTCTCTGGAGTTGAAGAATTCAATGGTGGAGTCATGAAAATTATACACATTCAAACAGCCAAGATGCAGGAGTGTAAGAGATCTAAGGATACAGCGCTAGTGAAGAAAGAGATTGAGAATGTAAGGACATGAGAACTAAAATAAGGATGTATAGATACTTAAATATTTCATGATGAGATGAGATTTTTATTAATCATTAAGTGAAAAAGATTTTTCTTTCAGTGAGAATATCAGTTGCATAGACTCTGTAGAAATACTAATTTTATAATGGCATTATTAGACCATATGAAGTTGCCAATGCAAACTATCAGTCCCATGCTATCATTAATAATGTGCAGTGTGCAGAGACTGGGATTGTTCTGGCAAATAGCAGAGTTCATTTAATAAAGTGATCTCTTACTCTCCTGCGGCTCTACCTTCCACTTCTCACTTAAAATTAAATAATCCATATATTTTCAGCTTCATTTGAGAGTGGAAGAAGAGGCACTCTTTATAACGTGGAGAAACAGGACAGAATTTGAATGCTGGAATTTGAAACCTGTTAAGAGAATTGACTGGCAAAAATATTGATGGTTGAAACAAAAAGAAAACACCACTAAGCTGCTGAAATGAGAAGCTAAATAATTAAAACTTATTCATGCTCCATTTGTGGGATTAAATTCAACATGTAAAAAAATATGATCTTCAGTTAGGATACACCGAGGTTTAATAGGGCTCGTAATGACAAAACACCAATGTGTTTCCTTCTTCTAACAATGAAACACTGACAAGTAAGAATGAAGCAGCAGCATTTCAGTCTCACCACAGATGTGTGCCTGTTTTCCAACTGGAACCTGCTGCATTTGTACCCACTGTGAACATCAGTTCAATTCACATAAATGATTGCTTTCAAATACAGCTTCTGGCTGTGGGCTTAATGGAAATTGCTTGCTCACTTTGTCCAGCCTGTGCAGTTAAAAGAAGAAAATCAATTTCTACTTGTTTTAAGATTTTTTTAAAAAAATCTGATGGCAAAATATTTCATTTGCTTTTTGGTGGCAGTTCATGATTAACATCCAGTGAATTGCATGTTGCATCTTGGATTCCCTCCCCACTTCAAAATTGGTCACCAAATGTTCAATGTTAAGTGAGTTGTAATCCAACTCACTATTAACTGTCTCAAGGTCATGGTTGAGTTCAGAAGCTTTAAAAAGAGAACTGACATGGCTAAAACTGCCCTGTTTGTCTTGCAAGACGTATTTCTCAAGTGCCCGAGGTTAATCACCAAATCCACCTCATGCTGCTCCTTTCCATTACATCATAATTAAAGTGCAGCAGGGAGGAAGAGCAAAGCTTGCTGAAATTATTCCAACTCTCTCCCCTGGGAAATGAGTTTTTCTGGATGGATTTCATTTAATTCAGTGACAGCTGCAATAATGACCTGCATGCCGAGAGAGTTGACAGTGACATTGATAATAGCCCTAGAAAAGTGGCGAGCCAATCATTTTGCTTGTTTATGTCTTTGTATAAAGGAAACCTAACATCCACAGTATTGACCAAAGTCAAGATGCTATTCTTTCTTGAAACTGATGGTCCAACAATTACTATTTTAATCTCAGATGTTTTTCCCGTGCTCTTTGCCTTGTCCTTTCCTTTAACCTTTTCCACATATCAGTCATTGTTTAGGCTTTGTTACCCAGAGCATGACTTGCACTGAGTCTCACTAACCTATCACCTTGCTACACCGGCAGATTTCACAGATTCAATATTTTCAGGCAATGCTTCAGTTTTTAAAAAGTGCCTTCTCATTTTCAAATCACTCCTTGTCATCTTAGTCTCTCGTTCTGTGTCATCCTCAGCCTACAATCTTTCAAGATGAGAATAAAGGAGGCATGATTAGTAAGTTTGCAGATGATACCAAAATACTTGGTGCAGTGGACAGAGAAGAAAATTATCTTAGAGTACAACAGGACCTTAATCAGATGGAGTAAGTGGCTGAGGAGAGGCAGATGGAGTTTAATTTAGATTAATGTGAAGTGTTGCAATTTGGTAAGGCAAATCCAGCTGAACATAGAGACTTAATGGTCGGGCCCTGGGAGTACAGCTACATCAATGGTGCTATGTAAATGCAAATTGCTTGTGAAAGGTTTTTCAATGAGATTAAATAAATGTGATGGACCTTGCCACCATTCAATTGATGGTGTGATAAATATTTCTACACAAATTTCTTTGGATAAATCTGAAAGTATTTTAAGTGTTTGGTTTAGAAACTTGGATTTTATATTATATACAGATCATTCTGCTATAACATATGTTTTGCCAATGTGAATTGGCTATAACGCGATTGACGAATACGGGATGCTGTTTCTCAACACAGCATTCTGCTGTGGTATGTCTCACAACTTGTATGTCAGTATGTCTTTAAGAGACCCACTCATGACATGTGACCTGAGGGTATTAAGGTCTAAGATGCCATATTAACTTGAGTCATTTGAAGCATGCTTCTGTCTGGTAGCTCAGATGTGGATGTGCTTGTTAATGTAATATTGATATAGAGATATCAGTGAGCGGCAATAATTATTGGGTGGATCTTTCAATTCTACATTGTTTCTAATGTAATGAGGGGATGATAGAAGCCTAACCAATTGGGTAACAATACTGTGCTCGCAACAAAACACACATCACGGCCTTCTATCATAAAAAATCCAAGATCCAGGTAGTTGATACTGCCATAGAGTCATTGAGATGTTAACATGGAAACAGACCATTCGGCCCAATTCGACCATGCCAACCAGATGTCCTAAATTAATCTAATCCCATTTGCTAGGATTTGGCTCATATCCCTCTAAACTCTTTCTATTCATATAACCATTCGTTTGCCTTTTAAATATTGGAAATCTAATGAAGCTCAACAAGTCAACAGCCTTGAGCATCAAAAGACTAAGACAGCAATATCAGCTGATTGTAGATGCTGATTGTACATCTTTAAATAGGCATTGACCAGCAACAAACAGATTAGAATCGGTTATTTTAAGATAAAAGTGCTGTGTCTCTTTTGAGCAAAAATATGAAGGGGATTATGAAGAATAGTCCAGAAGAGATGCTTATATTGTTGAAGCTCGATGGTATCATTTTGAAATGAAGAAGTTTAGCACAGTAAATGTGGGTGAATCTCTTAAATCTGTATAATTACATGAAAATCTAGCATAAATCTTACAGCTATATGCTATTATAGAGCTAATATTGACAAATGTTCCACAGTTTCACCTGCACAGTTCTAATTATAAAAGTATTGCATTAATATTTGAAATTCTGTTTAAAATTTCTATTTAAAGTTTTGTAAGAAAAACTGTTGGTGAAATCATGGAGTGCTGTGAGAAGATTTAATTATGTAACATAGCATAGATAATAGTGTTTTAAATAAAAATGGCTTCAAATTTAGAAAATGAGCATCAAAGGGTTAAATCTTACCAGCAATCATCAAAGTGTCATTTTTATGCAATGTCTGAATGTTTTTTTCACATTATATTCCCAAATGTGCCTCTGTAACTCGGCACCACATTGCTATGATGTCTCTCTCCTGCAGTGCTTGGCCAATTCTCTCACTGGCCATTGGCAGAAGTACTCACTACTACTGGGACATCCCCGGATTCTTGGCACCAGTGCTCTATTTGAACAGCTGCTGTCAGAAGAGGCCATGACACTGGGACATGAGAGTCTAGAATGAGATTGCCAAACAGTCTCAACTGGCTGGAGGAATGTGTAGCAATGCCACAGTAAAATCAATGAATGTTTGAGCTCCATTAGGGTAAGTGCCACCATCTTCAGTTATCTATCTCACACACACTGTTAGTGCTCCCAACTTCTGTCAAGCACCATGCTCTACCATTGTCACTGTCACAAGCAACATCTTCTGTCACTTGCTCTCAGTTATCCAATCCCCCACACCACAAACTCTCGCATAGCCTCTCAACTCCTACTCACTAACTCTGGACACCTTACCCCAAGTACACCAGCTCTAACAGCTATGCCAACCACTTCCATCCCTCTCAATCCCTCCCTTTGTCTCATTTAAGGAGTATGGCCCCACAGTAAGGCTGAAAAACCCAAGATGGGCAGTGAGGTGTAATCAATCCAAGCAGCGACTGACTCTGCCAATAACTCTATATTGATATTGGATGAAGCACTTGACTGACTATTTTGAAACCGCCTGACTGATAGAAGCTTCCATGAATTAACTGTGGACTATATCCTTTGGCTTTGAGACAGAGCCATTTGGCTGATACACTATGTATTCCATTTAAGCTGATGGTACATGCTATCGGTGTGACAGTGAAATAGCAAGTTGCCATACAGCAGAGTGTCTACCCCAGTGACTGATCGCTACTGACAACCTTTCTATCTTTGCTGAACAGCAAGACAAGGCAAAGGTACTATGTACCTTGAAGCTCTGGTTGAGAGGGCAAAGCACAAAAAGGCAAGGCCAAGTAAGGATGCCATGAGCATCCAAATAGGCACAAAGTGAGTGGGTGCTAACAAAGGGAACAAGTCACCTTGAGATTCTTCCTGGTCCAGTCGGTGATCTGGGTGCACAAATTGTCCTTTCAATATTATTACAACATAAGGTGTCGGTGTACTCCAAAGTGCAGCTGTGTACTACAAACAGTTAGATGCTACATGTTGGAATGTAACGTTCATGGGCATGGGTGTCTGCAGCCACTGTCCACGGAGCATGCCCGTACATATTGATATTGTATTCAAGGTAGAGGTCCAGAGGAGCAAATGCGAGTCAGAATCACCACGCACACAACAAATTAATAAGGTGAGACCAAGTCATAATCAGGGTGATAATGAGTGACAATCTTGTTAATAGCCCTTTTACAACCTCTTCTGCACCTGCAACATTGAGAGCATCCTGTGTCAACATTTCACCAGATTTTCTCAACATTTGCATGAGGAATATTCCATTACCGTGTGTCTGCTTGGAACATGTATTCTGGGTGAGTGCAAGTGTGTGTGTGCGCGTGTGTGAGAGAGAGAGCGAGAGAGGGATAGCAATTTCTGGTGTCTTTATGAAAAGCTAAATGCCGAATTTTATTGTGGAAATGTTGAAATTCCTTCTCCCCTGTGAAACATGAATGGATTTATTTATCTATGAAACTGCAGTGTGAGGGGAACAATATTATTTCTTCTTATTTGCCTGCAGCATGGAGGGAAAATGCAATTTAGTTATTTTCCAGGAATCAATCATCAAATCTTTACTGCGCTGGCTGACTGCTGTTCTCACAAATGTCTTCTCAAATTGTCAGTAGTAATTTGCAACCCCTGTACCACTCTCCGAACACTAACTTTTCTGTATGCAAAGTCATAGGGAGACCCCATTAAGAAATATGTTAAATAAGGTGGCCATGGAGCTGGTTGGAACAAACTGAAATGCATTTGCATATGCTTATGAAAGAGCATTCAAGAAATCAGAAGAAGAAGAAATTTTTATGGATAGAGCACCCTCTTCGTCCTGAATGCTGAACCACCAATGAGGTATTTTGAAGTTAAATTATAGATTAGGAGTTGGAAATTTGCATGTCACAAACTCCCACAAACAGCAATATCATAATCTGCATCGGCTGAGGGATAAATATTGGACTTTGGATAATGCTGCTACATGTTTTAAAAATGGTATCCCACGTTAGATTCACAGACCCTATTTAGAGGTCACCAGGGCAATGATAGCCCCCATCCGGGTGTTAGTGTTTAGATTGAGCCTCCCTGGTCCTGTCATGTGCTCTCCACCCACTATGCAACTTCATTTTCCAAAAACTGATTTTCTGGCAGAGCATCTATCAGGGCTGAAAGATGCAGGTTGTATAGTTATCAATTCAGTTTATTTGGGCAAATCCAAATTTATAGTCATAGAGTCATAGAGATGTACAGCACAGAAACAGACCCTTCAGTCCAACTTGTCCATGCCGACCCCAGATATCCCAACCCAATCTAGTCCCACCTGCCAGCACCTGGCCCATATCCCTCCAAATGCTTCCTATTCATATGCCCATCCAGATGCCTTGTAAATGTCGCAATTGTACCAGCCTCCACCACTTCCTCTGGCAGCTCATTCCATATATGTACCACCGTCTGCGTGAAAACGTTGCCCCGTAGGTCCCTTTTATATCTTTCCCCTCTCACCCTAAACCTATGCCCTCTAGAGTTCTGGACTCCCCCAACCCAGGGAAAAGACTTTGTCTATTTATCCTATCCATGCCCCTCATGATCTTATAAACTTCTATAAGGTCACCCCTCAGCCTTCGACGCTCCAGGGAAAACAGCCCCAGCCTGTTCAGCCTCTCCCTATAGCTCAAACCTCCAACCCTGGCAACATCCTTGTAAATCTTTTCTGAACCCTTTCAAGTTTCACAACATCTTTCCGATAGGAAGGAGACCAGAATTGCACGCAATATTCCAACAATGGTCGAACCAATGTCCTGTACAGCTGCAACATGACCTCCCAACTCCTGTACTCAATACTCTGACCATGAAAGGAAAGCATACCAAACGCCTTCTTCACTAACCTACCTACCTGCAACTCCCCTTTTAAGGAGCTATGAACCTGCGCTCCAAGGTTTCTTTGTTCAGCAACACTCCCTAGGATCTAACCAGTAAGTATGAAAGATTTACTTTCCCAAAATGCAGCACCTAGCATTTATCTGAATTAAAATCTATCTGCCACTTCTCAGCCCATTGGCCCATCTGGTCAAGATCCTGTTGTAATCTGAGGTAACCTTCTTCGCTCTCCACTGCACCTCCAATTTTGGTGTCATCTGCAAACTTACTAACTGTTCCTCTAATGCTCACATCCCAATTATTGATATAAATGATGAAAACATTTTTGGATTTTCTGTCAAAATCTCTAACCCTGCCTACATAAACCACCCCAGTAAATATACAGATTGTGGTCATTGTTGTAATGTAGGGAAAATTGCCACCAATTTGTGAATGGCAAGTTTCCACAAACAGCAATGCAGTAATGATAAAGTAACTTGTTTTTCTGGTTTTGGTTGAGAAACAAATATTTGGACAAGATACTGTGCAGAAATCCTCTGCATTTGGTCATGTAGTACCATTGGCTGGAAGACAGTGAGGTCTGTAGATGCTGGAGATCAGAGTTGAGAGTGTGTTTCTGGAAAAGCACAGCAAGTCAGGCAGCATCTGAGGAGCAGGAAAATCGACGTTTCGGCCCAGAGCCCTGATGATTTTGCTATTCCTTGGATGCTGCCTGACCTTCTGTGCTTTTCCAGAAACACACTCCCAACTAGCACCATTGGCTGTTTGGCATTCACCTGAGAAGGCAGGAAAATTGGTTTAAAAGCAGCTTTGACAAAGGGTCAGTTAGACTTGAAATGTCAGCTCTTTTCTCTCCTTACAGATGCTGCCAGACCTGCTGGATGTTCCAGCATTTTCTCTTTAGGAAAATTGGTTTAACGTGTTCTTTGAGAAATGGTTGGAAAATGAAAATAAATACAGAAAATACTAGAAAATCTCAGCATGGCAGCCTCTTCGGGAGAGAAAAATAAATTGATGTTTCTGGTTGACATCATAATGGTAGTGTTGTCCCAGTCAAATTCATGTTGCTTGTCGTCTGCGTGTGTGGCTACTAGGGATAGCTGGTCGTGTTGTTTTGTGGCTAGTTGATGTTCGTGGATGCGGATCGTTAGCTGTTTTCCTGTTTGTCCTATATAGTGTTTTGTGCAGTCCTTGCATGGGATTTTGTACACTACGTTAGTTTTGCTCATGCTGGGTATCGGGTCCTTCGTTTTGGTGAGTTGTTGTCTGAGAGTGGCTGTTGGTTTGTGTGCTGTTATAAGTCCTAGTGGTCGCAGTAGTCTGGCTGTCATTTCAGAGATGTTCTTGATGTATGGTAGTGTGGCTAGTCCTTTGGGTGCGGCATGTCCTCGTTCTGTTGTCTCTCCCTTAGGCATCTGTTGATGAAATTTCATCAACAGATGCCTAGTAGCCACACACGCAGACGACAAGCAACATGAATTTGACTGGGACAACACTACCATTATAGGGCAAGTGAAACAAAGAACAGCCAGGGAATTCCTAGAAGCTTGGCACTCATCCACAAACTCCATCAACAAACACATAGACCTGGACCCAATATACCGGCCACTACAGCGGACAGCTGAAACTGACAACCAGAAGCGGCAGGGACAGGCCACTATAAATGCCAGAGGAAACACCACAGAAGCGCTTCACAGGAGGCTCCCAAGCACTGAGGATGTCACCTAGACAGGGGACGAAACGTTTGCAACAAAAACTTCCAGTTCGGCGAACAGAACCACAGCAACGAGCACCCGAGCTACAAATCTTCTCACAAACTTTGAATTCATCAAACTTTCATCAGAAATTATGCAAGATTATAGCTCTGAAAGGTTAGTTCAGTTTCTCTCCCCACAGATGCCACCAAATCTGTTGATTATTTCCACACTTCTCATTTGTATGTCAGGAATCTGGCACACACAATATTTCACTTCTGTAAATTATGGAATTATCTGGTACGAATCAAATGAAAAAAACATCATCTATGGACTGTTTCTGTTCCTAACAGTCTTGTTCCATCAGTAAACCCTTTAAATTACAATACTGTCAGCAGCAATGATGATGAAGTCACTCCAAAGACACAAACACACATGCCAATCATGTCCTGTATATGAATATAAAAACATTGCAATTGTCCATGCTTTGGACACTTGGACCAGTTAATGTATTAAATGGACATTAACTAAGTACTATTGTTGGTGAGGAGGCCAAAGGGACACAGGATTTGCTTTGCAATTCAACTCAATTTTATTAACAAAATATTACTTAACAAAACACTGTGTGAGCATTTCCTAAATTTCCACAATATTTACTCAATATTTAACTCTAAATATCTGAGAAAGGATATTATCCGCAATGATCCATGTGTTTGAGTTAGGCCATTGGAATCTCCTTCCTCTTCAACGTGGAGCTGGCTCTCTTCCATGAAGGTGGGTCTTACAGGTGAGGGTGGATCTTCTCCTTGGTCTTCTTAGGTTGCCGCACAGTCTTCTGCCATGTTTTGCTGTGAGTTTTCCCCTGCAGGTGTTTGCCAAGGCTTCACTGAGTATTCCCACCTCACTCTTTACCTTACTGAATGTTTTGTGGCCTTTGGCCATTGGGATCATGAGCTGAGTTCAAGTCATCCAATTTGGGGTCAAGCCAACACCCTTCATTGTTGCCATGCCAGGATGTGCAAAGTGCACATACTCAGGCAGTCAAGCTGCCAGAAGGTCTGATAGGTTCTTCTCCAATATATAGCCTTCAGGCAGATTTTTGCTAGTTCTCCTTGAACCTTTGTAATCTCTTTGATCTTATTTTCCACTGTTCTCTGTAGCTGATGACTGTTGGTTGCTCTTTAATTTAGTTTGGCCAATTTTCTGTCAGGGCCAATTTCTTCAATTGTGAGTCAATTTAGAATGGGCACTTGATCTCACTGCATAAACAATTAAATTACTTTTGTGAAATTAATGTTTTACAATGAGTGCCGAAAGCTCTATGGAGATGCATTTATTTCTAAGGTCTTCAAAAATTAACTTGTTCAAGTCTCCCGACTTTGGACAAATTGAGAACTCAGTGCTCACTGTAATACATATGGAACTCTTTCATTGAATAAGGATCTACACTTAGGGAGATGGTTGGAATTTAAATTTAAGACAGAGATATGTCATATAAAAGTATGAGCAGTAATATCTAGTACTAGTTTTGAAGTTACAATGAAACGTTTTTCAACAGATTATTCTTATTCCAACTCAATTAATGTTAAACACATCTGTTTGGGATTGTGTTGCCCAAATGGCACATTTTCTTACAATTCTCAAATGTGAAATTCCACAGGTACAATTATAAATCTCTAATTTCCATATGAATTTTTATTTAATATTTTCAAACCTCTATTTTTGACAATAGAGTAATTTGCAAAAAATATCAAATTCAGGGTTTTAGATTTTCTCTCTTGGGTCCTGTGCTGGTCTCAGATGTTTAATTTGAACAATTTAGATTGATCACTATCCTTCATTTCTTGTTAGTTAATCAATCCATTATCCAAATTACTGCTTCTTCATAGTTCCCAGGAGTTTTCACGCAAGATTTTTATCAAATACTTCAACCATATTACTATCACCCACCAATTCAGTTACATCTAAATAACTCAAATCAACTTATTTGACACACCCTCTAACCCTTTTCAGAAATATGAGTTGGTCTGGAAACATCACCATTAAATCTGATTAAGCATACTTCATTACCCTCCAGAGAATTGGCTGCACAGCTCTGGCTCCATTGGTTGTATTCCTGTTGCTAGTGTGGAAGATTGTGCTTCTAAGTCAAGTACAGCAGTTCTGCACAGAAAATCTATGTTGGTTCTCTGGGTGGAACTCAGAGAATGCTGCTACTAGAAACTGCATTTTTCTCATGAAATATTAAGCCACATATTGCATGGAATAGATATGTTTTGTCTAACAGCAATATTTATGAAGAGCAGGAGAGTATTCCTAGTGCCTCGACCAATATTTAATATTCAAGATACATCATTAAATCAGATTATAAAATGCATATCACATTACTGTGTGTACATTGACTGCTGCATTTCACACACTATTGTACACTATAGGAACCACATTTCAAAAGCACACAATGACTGAAAAGCATTTTGGGAGAGTCTTATGTTAATGAAGAGCAACTGAACAGCACACCTTTCTTTCCTTGTGATGAATTATTATTGCTATTACATACATTGAGATTACACTTTTTAGGACAGTTACTTTTAAGGGAGAAGAACGATTGCTATTTTCCAATCTTGTTCACTAAACTCTAATTATTCGGTGCGCAATGGCTATTCTACCTTCATTTCATTGTGTGCGTTGTGGAGCTTGCAATCTCAGCTTGGTGTCTTGCTGAAGTATTCTGCATGCTTAATGATTAGCAATTTCTCCAGATGCTTGCTGAAAAGCCTTACAAATACTCTGCATGGAAAACTCCTCAGGCTTTATTCCGAGCAATAACATTGATGCAAAAGTACAATTCACCAGATGCTAGAAATCTGATATTCGAGAAGAAAATGTTGGCGTAACTCAGCAGGTTTGGCTGAGTCTGAGAAGAAAACAATTGCATTATGCTTCATGGCAATGACCTTTTGCAAGAATCAAAAGTAAAGGAGGTAATGATGATAGAAATAGACTAGTAAATCTACAGGCACTGTAAGTGGCAGCAGCAGCATAAAAGACAGAGAGAGAAGTAAATTGATGGAATGTTGTACAAAGTATGAAGAGACTATTACACAATAGCCAGAACCAAATTTTAGTTGACAATGTTGTATAAGACAATGGTTTTGAAAGATATCATCTTGAAGTTAAATTACGTTCCAACCAGTCTGATATGTCATGTTTGTGGAATCTTCTAAACAACTGAATGGTTAGTTGAGATCAATGATAAGTTCAGGTGAGATATTTGTCTTGATGATGAGGCTATCTTGCTGCATCTTCTCGCTTTCACGGCAGAGTATAATTCACAACAGGAATCAGTGAAATCCCAAAGGGCGCTCTTTACAGTTCATTAAATGACTTATTAACAGCCCAACTTGCAACAGGTTGTCATACAAACCAACTATGAGAAAACCTCGACACAGAAATCGGAATGGATACCTGGGAGGTTCAGCTCACTGCTTGCTCTAACTAATCATGTGTTACCTATGGACATAATGCAGAGTCGGGCATGACCCACAAACATCAGCAACATGCACTCTTTCACCATGGGTGCTAGCATCTGACTTTCAGGGAGCCTTTGTCACCATCTATGCAATGCCCTGGCACTGCACCCTGAAATCCTACACTTATATAGCAAGGCACACCATAAACCGGCAGTGCATGGCTACAATAGCCACAAAGGAAGAGAAACCCAGTCCATGGTGTGGGTCAGGCTGCCCACCAGGCACCTTTGGTTGCTCAGGCACATATTCATCTGGTGTCTACTGAGCATATTCGCAGCGTGCAAGCCTGATCCTGCCAAATCTTCCACTGGCAACTGTCATACAAACTAGCTTTACACAATGCCCTGTCAACCAGGTCCCTGTTGGAGAAATTCGGTGCCAACTTGCCCCCATCAGCCATCTTAATCCAGTGGCCAGTCATGAGCAGGGCAAATGCTAGAATCCAGTACTCCTCCATTTGATTTAAGGGTTACTGGTCTTATGGTGGATGTCCTGTGAGTGGTGAGTTCTTCCAGAAATGGTACGTGGTAAAATGGGATAGAGATGCAACATGGTACTCACCATTGGGTCATCAATAACAGTTGAAGTAGGAAGTTTGGTAAGATATCGTGGGAAAATTCACCCAGCCTCATGGCAAATTTCCTTCTATCAAACTCAGTGTGGCTCATACATAAGATTCTGCTCAGAATATTTGGGTGGAGAAGAAGCCGACTGGCACAAGGTCCTTATAGAAACCGACATATCATTTCTGGCTCCTGATAGTCTTCACATTGTATGTAATGAGTCAGTGTAACTTGTACCAGTTGTTATTAGACAATAAATTGTGTGTCTTTTCCCACTAAGTTTTACTGTGGTTTATCTTCTAACAACGCTAATTAGATTGGTCCTTAAATGTAGCATAGAATGAGCAGTATTGTCCCTACCTCTGATAGAGAGGGCTTGAGATCAAGTCCCTTCTGTTCTAGATGTCATAAAGATTTGCCCCATTAGGCCCCTGTGTAAACATATTAATGCTTATTTAGTTTTAACAGTTAGAAAGGAGGATTTGTAATACTCTACCACCACTAGAAACCACCACTGCAAGTGCATTAAAACTTTTATTATTCTGCTTTATAAGCCTATGTGCTACTTGAGAAGCATTGTCTTAAATCACAAAGCAGTTCTTCACTCAGAAATAACCTTGGCATTAACGATTATAAAAACCGCAAACATCTCAAAATGTCACCACAGCAGTGAGAGAATTGAATAGGATAATCCGCTACAGAAAGGGGGTTAGGAAGTTCAAATTCAATCTAGACAATTAAATGCAGCTCAGGTGGAAGTGCTGAAGGAGTGAAAGCTTTCATGTTTTTTATTATTTTCTTTTAATTGGTGCCCAAAATCAATGTGGACCTGTTCAATGCAGTATTTGTTTCACATATATACCCTGATACCTAGACTCTCGTCCATCTTTTAAATCGACTTTTCCTGTACCCTCCGAGCTGATGCTCTGTTTTCCACAATCAACATACTTCAACATTTTGTATCCTGGCTCTAACTGAGCCTTGTTCATCAATTACTTCCTTTGCTCCTTGACTTGTGTTTGTTATCTGGCAGTGCCTTGATTTTAATATTGTCATCCTTACTTTCAAACTACTCCACAGCCTTGTACCATCCTTTCCTGCTATGCTCCTATAGCCCTTTAGATCTCCTTGTTCCTCCAAACCCCATCCCTTGATCTTTCCAGATTCCCATTGTGCCTACATTGGCAATTGTGCATTCATCAACCTCAGCTGTAAGCTCTGAAATCCCCACCAATTCTAACTAAATCAATAAGTAATATTTTGAATAAATAATACTGCATCGATGATGGAGTGATGAAAAATCAGGGTTGTGCAAGAGACCCAGGTTGGAGGACTGCAGAGATTTTGAACAGATGTGTGACTGGAAGAGAAGACAGCCATAAAGGAAGGGTAGGCATGAAATGATTTGAAAATCAGGATGTACATTTTAAGAAATGGATGCTGCCATTGGGTGAGAATTTTCCTAATAAATTCAGTTCAAGAACAACTTGTATTCATAAAGAGCCTTCTACTCTGTAAATCATCCCAAGATGCTTCACAGGAATGTTATCAAACAGAATCTGACCTTGACCTCTCAAAATGTATGATGACAGGAGGTGGAAAGAACTATAGAATCCATACAGTGTGGAAACAGGCCATTTGGCTCACTGAGTCCATGTCGATATTCCGAAGAGTATCACACCCAGTCCCACCCCATCCCTCTAACCCTGCATTTCCCATGGCTATTCCACCTAGCCTGCACATCCCTGGACACAACAGGCAATTTAGCATGGCCAATCCACCTAACCAGTAGACTGTGGGAAGAAACCAGAGCACCTGGAGGAAACGCACACAGCCAGAAGGAGAACATGCAAACTCTATACAGACGGTTGCCCGAAGCTGGAATTGAACCTGAGTCCCTGGTGCTGTGATGTAGCAGAGCTAACCACTCAGCCACTGTGCTGCTTCTTAAAGAAATTAAAGAGACAATGTTTGAAAGAAACATCTCAAATGAGGATGCAACTTGAAAAATAGCGATGTTCAGTAAATGAATTCCAGAGGTTAGAGCCAAGGGAACTGAAAGCACAGCCGTCATAGAATCCCTGCAGTGTGGAAACAGACATTTGGCCCTACAAGTCCACACCGACTCTCTGAATAGCATCCCATCCAGACTCATTCCCCTCCCCTATTACTCTACTTTTCCCCTGACTAATGCACCTAACCTACACATCGCTGAACACTATGAACAACTTAGCACAGCCAATTCACCTCATCTGCACATCTTTGGATTGTGGGAGGAAACCAGAGCACGCAGAGGAAACCCAGGTAAACACAGAGAGAATGTGCAAACTCCACACAGACAGTCTGTAATTGAACCTGGGTTCCTGGTGCTGTGAGACCATCAATGGTGGGATGATAGAAATAAAATAGAAATGGTGGGACTGGGCAGATATCCAGAGATGGAAGACCACATAGATCCTGCAGTGTTTCAGGAAGATGCTAGAGAGATAAGGAGCAGTGAAGCTGAGGAGGAAATCTCAACATGAGAAATCTCAACATTTGACTATATGAAAATGCATGATATTGCATTGAGGATTATTCTACTATCGACAGTCTTTCTTTCTTGAACAAAATGGTGCCCTGACATGAATGCTGCTTTTTCTTTGTGTTTCCAAGTGCTGGACAAAGTTCGAAATATACGGAAGAAAAAATTAAAAACTGATAAATCTTTTGGTCTCTTTACCTTTACACCAAGACACATGGGTAGAAGGGTTGATTCTGATAATACTGGACAACATGAATTAAATGCATAAAGGTGATTTTAACAAGTAAAATAAACAATGTTCCAACAAGGAAGCCCATAGATTGAAACTTCCTTAACTACATCCGGTTCTGAGGATTTGAGCCTGATTTTGATTCATTGAAGAACTTCAACATTAAAGCAAAAGATTTCCATATATAGATAGATGTACACACACACGCGCGGACACAAACACACATTCACAACCTCTCGACATCTCAGAGTAATTTATCATCAATGAACTACTTTTGAAGTGTGATGACTGCTGTAATGTGGGAAATATAACAAATTACGCACTACAAGCTTCCCTTATATCATTATCAACTAATATAGTGTACGATGATTGTGGGTAGTACATGCAGAGAATTGAAGATCATTCAACCCTCCCAGCCTGATCTCTGACTTTGGAACAATACAACGTCACTCCTGCTATTGATGTAGGGTAGGCTCTGAATGCAAACCGTGGATGTGATTTTGAAAACTACATTTTGAATTTGCTTCAAAATATTAAACTTGTAATTCAGATAGAATGAGAAAAATCAAAAGCAGTGACTATAATTGTAGTCAACAGGATTTTGTCTCAGACGGCTTCAGATATCTTGTACTAATTCTAATCATATGCAACCTTTCACTAATACCTCTTTCACTGATCCACAGTGTTTGATTATTTCATATACTGGATATATTCTTGGTCCTATTCAACTATATTCTGCCATGAAATTTTATGATTTTACACCATTTTATTTTCAAAAATCAAGCTGTTAGCAACATTTGCTAAAGCCATTCTAATACATCCTCGAGAGAACATGTCATAATTAATATCAGAATTTTGAACAGAATAAAACAGTAAGACGTTGAAGCAGAAATTAGGCCATTTGGCCAATCGAGTCAGCTCCACCATTCAACCATGGCTGATAAGTTTCTCAAATCTATTCTCCGGCCTGTAACCTTTGATCCCCTTAACAATCAAGAACTATTCTATCTCTGTCTTAGACATGCTCAATGACCTGGCCTCCACAGCCTTCTGTGGCAATGATTTCCAAAGATCTGCCACTCTCTTGCTGAAGAAATTTCTCCTCATCTCTGTTCTAAACAGTCTTCCCTTTACTCTAAGGCTGTGCCCTCGGGTCCTAGTCTCTCCTTCTCATGGAGGCGTTTCCCCAACATCTTCAGGCCTTTCAGTATTCTGTAAGTTTCAATTAGATTCCACTCTGCCCTCATCTTTCTAAATTCTGTTGAGTGTAGACCCAGAGTCCTCAACTATTCCTCAGATGGTAAGCCTTTCATTCCTGGGATCATTCTCATGAACCTCCTCTGGACCTGCTCCAGGACCAGTACATTCTTCCTGAGATATGAGGTCCAAAATTGCTCATAATTTTATAAACGTGGTTTGACCAGAACCTTATAAAGCCTCAGAAGTACATCCCCTCTTTTAAATTCTAGTCCTCCCAAAATCAATCCAACACTATTTGCCTTCCTAACTACTGACTCAACCTGCAAGTTCACCTTTAAAGAATCATGGACTAATACTCCCAAGTCCCTTTACATTTCAGATTTCAGAATTTTCTCCCCACTTGGAAAATAATCCATGCCTCTACTTTTCCTAGCAAAGTGCATGACCTCACACTTTACACGCAGTATTCCATCTGCTACTTCTTTGCCCATTCTGCTAACCTGTCTAAATCCTTCTGCAGCCTCCCTGTCTCCTCATCATGGACTAATACTCCCAAGTCCCTTTACATTTCAGATTTCAGAATTTTCTCCCCACTTGGAAAATAATCCATGCCTCTACTTTTCCTAGCAAAGTACATGACCTCACACTTTCCACACAGTATTCCATCTGCTACTTCTTTGCCCATTCTGCTAACTTGTCTAAATCCTTCTGCAGCCTCCCTGTCTCCTCAATGCTACCTGTCCCTCTGTCTATCTTTGTATCATTTGCAAACTTAGCCAGCATACCTTCAGTTCCTTTATCTAAGTCATTAATATATAAATGAAAAGCTGTGGTCCCAACACTGATTCTTGTGGAACACCACTTGTCACTGACTGCCATCTTGAGAAGGACCCTTTTGTCCCCACTCTCTGCTTTCTGCCAGACTACCAATCTTCTATCCATGCTAGTACCTTGCCTCTAACATCATGGGCTCTTATCTTACATAGCAGACTCCTGTGCTGCACCTTATCAAAGGCCTTCTACAAATCCAAGCAGATAGCATCAATTGGCTCTCCTTTGTCTAACCTGCCCCTTACTTCCTCAAAGGATTCTAACAGATTTGTCAGAGATGACCTCCCTTAATTAAACCATGCTGACTTTGCCCTATTTTACCATGCACTTCCAAGTATTCAGAAATCTCATCCTTCGCAATGCACTCCAAAATTTTACCAGTGACCAAGCTCAGGCTAATCAACCTGTAATTTCCCATCTTTTGCCTTACTCCCTTCTTAAAGAAGGGGGCTGGGGGTGGTTACATTAGCAATTTTTCTTTGGGATCCTCCCTGACTCCAGTGATTCCTGAAAGATCACTGCTAATGCCTCCCCTATCTCTTCAGCTATCTCTTTCACACCTCTGGGGCATAGTCCACCTGGTCCGGATGATTTATTGACCTTCAATTTTTCTAGCATCTTCTCCTTGGTAATGGCCACCATATCTCTGCTACCCCCGCACACCCCCACCCTCCAACTCTCTTGAATTTTTGGGATGTTGCTCATGTCTTCCACCATGAAGACAGACTCAAAGTACTTGTTCAGTTCCTCAGCCATTTCTTTGTTCCCATTACTACTTCTCCAGGGTCACTTTTCAGCGGCCCAGTGCCCACCTTTGTCTCTCTTTTGCCCTTTATATATCTAAAGAAATCCTTGCAATTTTTTTTATATATTGGCAAGCTTATCCCCACATCTAATCTGCTCTTGCTTTATTTCTTTTTTAGTTGCCCTCTGTTGGCCTTTGTAAGTTTCCCAATCTCCAGGCCTCCCATTGCCCTTGGCTGCATTATTTGCTTTGTCTTTTGCTTTTATGCTGTCCCTGACTTCCCTTGTCAGTTATGGTTGCCTCATCCTCCCTTTCGTATGGTTCTTTTTCCTCGGGATGATTTTTTTACTGTATCTCCAAAATTACTCCCAGAAGCCCCTGTCTTTGCTGGTCCACTGTCTTTCCTGCTAGTCTCCTTTCCCAGTCAATTCTGGCCACCTCCTTTCTCATGCCTCTGTAGTTGCCTTTATTCAACTGTAATACCATTACATATAACACAAATATAACATGAACAAACTATACCTTGTTTGAAAAATGACCATTTAGAAAACTGACATGAATAATTGTGCCAGCATTTTTGGTCTTTTTGCTGTTTCCAAAGCGTTCAGTTTTTCTTTCTCACATTGTGTACAAATATTTTGTTTTATAATAAAAGACATTTGCCAGTGATTATTTTCACATTGCACGTAAATTAAGTGGTAATATTTATAAAACTGTATGAACAATGGAGAATCTTTGAATTTATGTCTTTGCTTTGGCTTGTGAAACAAGCAACGATAACAGAATATTGATTGGTAAAATCAATGCATTAACTAATTAGGAGTGTAGCTACATTTCAGTACATATTATATGTGGACTTGCTCGTGTACTCTAAATGCAAATTTCACATCCTAATTGAAACTTGCTGTACTTTCAATACCAAGGTCTTTGTAAAATTAATGTACAATTACCATATCTTGTTGAGTAACGATCTATCTCATGTAAAAGTCCAACCCTGATTTTTGAACAAAAATTCATCCATTTTTCAAATTACATCTGTATAGAATAAAGTTCACTTTTAATTTTTGAGTTGTGATTGGCAACAGGTATTGTTTTAATCCAAGGAACCTCGAGAAGAAGATATTGAAATTTTAAAAATGAGTTATTGTGAATTATATCTATAATGTCGTCTCGATTTGATTTGATTTATTGTCACATGTACCTAAGTACAGTGAAAAGCTTTGTTTATGTGCAGTACAGGCAGATCATAATAAGCAAGAACATACACGTCATGGGGTGAAAAAAAACTTAGACAGAGGCATACAGGTTACATTGCACAGGACGTCTCCTAAGCAAGATCAACATTAGTAAGATCAGCATTATTTGAAGTTAGAAAGTCCATTCATCAGTCTAATAATGGCCAGGAAGAAGCTATTCCTGAACCTGCTGGTGTTTGTGTTCAGGTTTTAACAGTGGAGGTGGTGGGGTTGTGCATACTCAATGGGTGCATGTTGAGGCCATTATTGCTCAGAGACAAACATTTGACTGCTTCTTTCAATCAAGATCAGTTGCAATATTCAGCATTGCTCAGGATAGTAACAGCATCTCTCTGGGTTACTGGGCGAGTAGCTTATTATTTCTCTTGAATAATACAAGAGAAATATCCAGTCCGCAAAGGGAAAGCACCTTAATCTTTCTCCTTGCTTCCATTGTGGAGACGTAACTGAAAATTTCCCAGTATGCTCCTATTAAGTGCTCTCTCTTCAAATGCTCTTGTTGAAAGGAACAGGGCGTTGAAATAACTCCACAGGGGCCAGTATCCCATCACCATTATTTACATATGAAACATCTTTGACACTGATTCAGCTCCTTCAGAGCCAACTTTCAGAGTGACAGGATGTCTGATAGTCCTGTTCTTGTCTATCAGCCAGGGCTCGCTGATAGGACCAGATTAACAGGCCCAGTCAGGGAACTCATATTCTATAAAACCACCTGGCTGACCTTGTTACAATCACTACAGGAGTAAAGTGCCTTCAGAGACACTGAAAGGGTGAATCATTAACAAGTGAATGAAGTTTCCTCATCAAGGAGTCAAAAATAATCAAAATGAACTGAAGGAAACAACTCATCAACACCCGTAATCTGGAATGGTGCCAATACTATGATTCACTGATATTGTTGATCCTTCCCCACCCTAATATATGTGTTTGTCTTAGCTCTTTATGCGACTGTTTGTATATTTATGGGAATTTTAAAAAGGAGTTGAATTTAACTTACAGAGGTGTAAGTTAGTAGTTCACGTTTCTTTCCAGCCATTGCTTAAAAGCAGTTTGATTGCAATAAGTAGTAATTTTCTCATTAATGATACAATTGTGATATACATTTTCTTTTAACTTGAATGAGACAGTTAGGTTAAATTGGGTGATTCAATGGTTTTACAAAATGTTCACATTTGTGAAGACCGTGTGAATGATGCAGATTACTTTCTCGTGTATGACTCCATTGACCAGTAAGTTTGATCTCTAACTTTTAACCAAAAAATCCAAACTATATTCAGTCACTGTTGCATTCAAACTCACCCCCAAACTCAAAACTGTTTTGATAGGTTTGTGGAATAACGCAACATTGACATTGACTATTCAGTTCCTTGTGTCGATGCGTGCACATTTAGTTCTTTCATACTACTTTTGGGGGCAGGATTGGAAGTACACTCTCTGACCTTGCAACCCTGCAATAGCAAGGTGATGGGAATGGCTGCATTTCACCCTCATCAAAATATTTCTCACGCAAATTTAATGTTTTAGGTGAGGGAACGAACTGTAATATGTCCAAGATGACTGAAAGCTGAGTGGTAGATGAACTGTGAGGGTGTTGCAGATTTGGACAAGTTGAGTGATTGGGCAAAAGTATGGCAGATGAAATCTGATGTGGATAAATGCAAAGAAAATAGGATTATTATCTGAATGGCTATTGATTGAGGAAGGGGGGATGCAATGACACCTGGATGCCATTGTATACCAGTTGTTGAAGGTAAGCATACACATGTAGCAGGCTTCGAATAAGGCAAATGATATGATGCCTTTCTTAGCAAGAGGATTAAAGTATCAGAATAAGGATAGCTTGCTGCAATTGTACAGGGTGTGGGTGAGACCATATATTCTCTGTCGTTTTGATCTCCGTATCTGAGGAAGGATGTTTTGGCTTTGGAAGAGGTGCAACCGAAGCTTGATTAGATAGATTCCTGTGATGGCAGGACCGATGCATGAAAAGAGACTAGGTTGATTAGGACTTTATTTACTGAAATTTCAAAGAATAAGACCATAAGACCATAAGACATAGGAGCGGAAGTAAGGCCATTCGGCCCAGCGAGTCCACTCCGTCATTCAATCATGGCTGATGGGCATTTCAACTCCACTTACCCGCATTCTCCCCGAAGCCCTTAATTCATTGTGACATCGAGAACTTATCAATCTCTGCCTTGAAGACATTTAGCGTCCCAGTCTCCACAGCACTCCGCAGCAATGAATTCCACAGGCCCACCACTCTCTGGCTGAAGAAATGTCTCCACAGTTCTGTTCTGAATTTACCCCCTCTAATTCTAAGGCTGTGTCCACGGGTCCTGGTCTCTTCGCCTAACGGAAACAATTTCCTAACGTCCACCCTCTCCAAACCATGTATTATCTTGTAAGTTTCTATTAGATCTCCCCTTAATCTTCTAAACTCCAATGAATACAATCCCAGGATCCTCAGCCGTTCCTCATATGTTAGACCTACCATTCCAGGGATCATCCGTGTGAATCTCCGCTGGACACGCTCCAGTGCCAGAATGTCCTTCCTGAGGTGTGGGGACCAAAACTGGACACAGTACTCCAAATGGGGCCTAACCAGAGCTTTATAAAGTCTCAGTAGCACAACAGTGCTTTTATATTCCAACCCCTTTGAGATAATTGACAACATTGCATTTGCTTTCTTAATCACGGACTCAACCTGTATGTTTACCTTTAGAGAATCCTCAACTAGCACTCCCAGATCCCTCTGTACTTTGGCTTTATGAATTTTCTCACCGTTTAGAAAGTAGTCCATGCTTGTATTCTTTTTTCCAAAGTGCAAGACCTCGCATTTGCTCACATTGGATTCCATCAGCCATTTCCTGGACCATTCTTCCAAACTGTCTAGATCCTTCTGCAGCCTCCCCACTTCCTCAGTGCTACCTGCCTGTCCACCTAACTTTGTATCATCGGCAAACTTCGCTAGAATTCCCCCAGTCCCTTCATCCAGATTATTAATATATAATGTGAACAGCTGCGGCCCCAACACTGAACCCTGCGGGACACTGCTTGTCACCGGCTGTCATTCCGAAAAAGAACCTTTTATCCCAACTCTCTGCCTTCTGTCAGACAGCCAATCCTCAATCCATACCAGTAGCTCACCTTGAACACCATGGGCCCTCACCTTGCTCAGCAGCCTCCCGTGTGGCACCTTATCAAAGGCCTTTTGGAAGTAAATGAGGGGGAACTTCATAGAAACCTTTAAAATTCTAACAGGGTGGGATAGGATAGATGCAAGAAGGACATTCCCAAAGACGATGGAGTCCATTATGGCGTTGCAGTTTAATAACACAGGGTAAGTCATTTCGGACTGAGATGAGGAGATATTTCTTCATCCAGAGGGTGGTGATCCTATGGAATTCACATTTAATCTTTTCAAGAAGGAAATAGATATTCTTTTTAGAGCCAAAGGGATCAAAGGGTTTGTGGGACAAGGTACTGAATTGGAGGATCAGCCATGATCAGATTGAATGGCAGATCGTGCTCCTGCTGCTCCTAATTTCTATACTTCTATTTAAGTTGCTGAGATTGAATTTTTAGTCCAACAATCAGAGGTTGCCTTTTCCTGAATATATCTACCATCTGTCCAAAGGCTGTTTTGAACAATGGAACCACAGTATCCACTGCAGATAGGGCAAGGAATCAGGTCCCAGATCCATTGCGACCTGAATGCAGGTTAAGCTCTAAGCTATTGTTGCAAACCTGATTTTGTAAAAGTCATTTGAGTCAACTACCAGCTTTCCATTACATTGCAAACCAGAAATTTCTCCTGCTCTTGCCACCTGTTTTTGGCACATGTTGAAGGGATTTACAAATTGATACTCAACCTGTTTGGTCATTTCATGAACTCAACACAAGCCTTGGAGTGGAACTTAAGCCTATAGCTTCTGACCCAGAGGTATGGGTGCTACCACTACACCACAAAACTCCCCATATTTCATCTTTGTATTTATATCAGCCGTTGCAATGTGCAGCAATAAACTGAATGAACCTGATTTGAATTTGCATTCATGTAATATTCTATTTATTTGGCAAAAAAAATTAAAAAAGTAAACCCTGGTAATTGAAATATATCTTAAGTCAACACCGTCTGCATTTTCTAATCTGATTAGTAGTCATTGAAGAATGTTTAGTGATGTGAAAAATGCTGAACATTGACCAAGATACTTGGCTTTAATATTGTCATTGCCTTGTTAAATGGGTAAGCTCACTTCTGGTCACAGAATTATTAAATGTATATGGAGCTACTGAAGAATGTCCAAGGAAGGTTTATAAGCATAACTTCAGGATTGAGGTGTTATAGCTATCAGAAAACACTGAAAAAACTTGGTGTATTGTGGTAACATGTGTACATGGGAATGAGTGGAAGCAACTTAGCATCCTCTAGACTGTTATTCTGTTCACTGAGACCACAGTTGATCTACAACCTAGCTCCATATATCTATCATGGCTCATTGGATAATAAATATCTATCAATTTTAAATTTAAAACTAAGAGTTGCCCTGATTTCAGCTGTTATTTGCATAAGCAAATTCCAACCTTCTATCACCTTTTGCATGTATCAGTATTTCCTAACTTGAGAGCTGTAAGATTTTATTTTTCAGACAATGCACTCAGATCTAGATATCCAAATGGCAAAAAAAAGTTCCTCCCTATTGATCATCTCCATTCCCTTTCATATCTTGAAAATGTTGAGCAAATTAGACTTAACCTTTAAAATTCCAGTAAATCCTATCCTTTGTGTAAGATCTTGTCATACTTTAGCCCTTGAATTCCAGACATTATTCTGACAAACCTACACTTCCCTTCAAGGCCAGCATGTTATTCCTAATGTGTGGCACCAGACATTCGCACAGTGCAACTGGTTTGATCTAAACCGGGTTTTGAAAGCTGATACATGACTTCCACAGCCTTCTATTCTAGTTCTCTGGATATAAAGGTCAGCGTGCCATTGATAAGAACAAAAAATAATTTTGGTGAAACTCAGCAGGCCTGCCAACATCTGTGGAAAGAAAGGCAGCTGATGTTTCAGATCAATGACCCTGTATGAAAACTGAAGAAAGCAGAAATATAAGACTTAAGCCAATGAAAGAGAGGAGAGTCAAGAAAAACGGGAGGTCTTTGTCAGTTCCAGCATGCACTGAATTTAGCTCTTGAATCAACCTTTTTGATGATTATCTCTAAAGAACACTGCGGTTTCATGTGATGGAGATCAAGAAAATATTTTGATATTTTGATCATAGAATCATAGAATCCTGACAGTATGGAAACAGACCCCTCGGACCAGCAAGTTCACTCCCAAGAGTATCCCACCCAGACCCATTCCCCTATTACTCTCATTTACCACCAATTAATGCACCTAACTTACATATCCCTGAACATAATGGACAATTTAGCATGGCCAATTCACCCAACCTGCACATTTTTGGATTAATGTAATAAGGTAATGTAATAGAGTGCTCTTAAAATGGGCGGCACGGTGGCACAGTGGTTAGCACTGCAGCCTCACAGCGCCAGAGACCCGGGTTCAATTCCCGCCTCGGGCGACAGACTGTGTGGAGTTTGCACGTTCTCCCCGTGTCTGCGTGGGTTTCCTCCGGGTGCTCCGGTTTCCTCCCACAGTCCAAAGATGTGCAGGTCAGGTGAATTGGCCATGCTAAATTGCCCGTAGTGTTAGGTAAGGGGTAAATGTAGGGGTAGGGGTGGGTTGCGCTTCGGCGGGTCGGTGTGGACTTGTTGGGCCGAAGGGCCTGTTTCCACACTGTAAGTAATCTAAATCTAATGTAATCTAAAACCAAGGTATTTCCACTCTGGGGAAAGACAAAACTTGGGGCCATAAATATAAAATGGTCACCAATAAATCCAATGGGAAAAGCTTGAAATATGTATTTATTCAGTGGATGTTTAGAATCTAGCTTATTCTGAGGCGAAGATCACTGAAGCTTTTAAGGGAAATTTTATACAAGTACTTAAGGACTAGAAGGATATGCGGGTGCAGTAAGATGAAATAGGATTGGAGGAGGTTTACCTATAGCATTAATTCTGTTATAGAGTCATCGGGTCTTACTGTATAGAAACAGGACGTTTGGTCCAACTCGTCCATGCCAACCAGGTTTCCTGAACTGAACTAGTCCCTTTTGCTTACATTTGGCCCATATCCTTTTAAAACTTTCTTATTCATGTATCTGTCTAAACGTCTTTTAAATATTATAATTATACTTGCTCTACCAAATCCTCTGGCAGTTCATTCAATATAAGCACCATCCTCTTGTGTGAAAATTTTGCCCCTCAGGTCCTTTCTAAATCTTTCCCCTCTCACCTTAAACATATGCCCTCTAGGTTTGGACTCCCCCACCCTGGGGAAAAAGACCTAGACTATTCACCTTATCTATGCTTTTCATGATTTTATAAACCTCTATAAGGTCACCCTTCAGCCTTCTATACTCCAGGGAATAAAGTACCAGCTTATTCTTATAACTCAAAGCCTCCAGTCTCAGTAACATGCTCGTAACACTTTTGTGCACCATTTTCAGTTTAATAACAGCCTTCCTTAACGGTGATCAGAATTGTGTGAAGAACTCCAAAAGTGGCCTCACCAATATCTTGTACAACTGCAACATGACGTCCCAACTCCTATACTCAATGCTCTGACCAATGAAGGCAAGAGCGTCAAACACGTTCTTCACTATTTTGTCTATGTGTGACTCCCCTTTCAAGGAACTATATAACTAGACCTCCTCAAAAGGAAAGTTTACAAGTATAACAGGTCTTTCTGTTTGACAACACTCCCTATGGCCCGACCGTTAACTGTGTCATTTCTGTCTTGTTTTGTTTTATCAAAATGCAATACCTCACATTTATCTAAATTAAACTTGATCTGCCACACCTCAGTCTGTTGGCCTAGCTGATGAAGATCTCATTGTATGTTTTATTAACATTCTTTCCTGTCCCCTATACCACCAATTTTAGTGTTATCTTCAAACTTAATAACCATGCTTCCTATATTAAGCTAAATGGCCTTATTCTATGTTACACTTAATTTCTATGAAATTCATTTTAGCGATGAGGATGAAAGGACTGTAAGCAATAGTTCCTAATGTAGCTGAACATCACTTGCCAATTCTTTTATAAACCATTAACTTTATTTAAGCCCTGTGTCAACGATAGCAGGCAGTTTGGAATTGTTATTGCATTAACATAGCTCGGAGCACAAAATATTATCTATGCATAGAACAGGAGAATGATCAGCAAGAAAATAACTAAATTAGATGGTGCACAATTAATTTAAAATGTAGTTTAGGCCAGCTATGAATAATTAACTTTGTAAAAGTGATCACATGTTTAATCTTATCAGTGGTGGCACCATCCGTGAGATGTACTGTCAGTAGATTAAGTCTGAGTGAGATGAAGACAAATGTAAATAAAGGAAACTATGAAGATATGAGTGTGGGTTGGACTGGGTAACTTGATTAAAAGGCATGACAGTAGGTAGTCAGTAGTGGATGTTGAAGGAACTTATGCATGCATTGCAAAAGTTAGGCATTTCTTTTGGACAAAGGAACACAAAAAGAGATGTGGCTCAGTCAAAACTAACATAAAAGAAATTAAGGAAAGTACAGAATCCAAAGAGGAGTCATATGATGTCGATAAAAAGAATAGTGAGCCTGAGGACTGGGAACTGTTTATAATTCTGCAAAGCAAACATAAGGCATTGATTAAGAGGGGAAATGGAGAGTATAAGAGTAAACTGGCAAGTAACATGAAAGCAGGCTACAAGAGCTTCCATAAGTTTGTAGCTGGAAAAGGATTAGTGCATACAAATGTAAACATCCATACGCACTGTCTGAAATGAGAGTTTTGATGATGGATAGCAAGGATATAGCAGAGCAATTAAACAACTTCATTAGTTCTGTCATCGCAGGAGAAGACACAAATTACCTCCAAAAAATGAGAGGGAACCAATGGTCTGCGGGGAACGAGGAATTTATCAAGACTAGTATTAATAAAAGAAAACTACTGCTGAAGATATGTATGAGACTGAAAGGTGAAAAATCCTGAAGGCCTGATAAGACATGTACCAGGGTATTAAAGGAGGTGACCATGGAAATAATGGATGTCCTGGTTTGTCACCCTCCAGAATTCTATAGGTTCTGGAAGAGTTCAAGCTGATTGGATAACAATAAATATAATCCTACTATTGAAATAAGAATAAAGGGAGGAAACCAGGAATTGCAGTCCAATTAGCCTAACCTGTACCACGAAGATTAGGATAATAGGGCACTAAGAAAAACAAGAATTACACTTAGAATTACAGGTAAACATAGAAATTGTAATTGATGGACCAACTGAGTTTGTGAGGATGGTTGAATGGATAAGGAAGAACCAGTGGATGTTATTTTTGACTGGCACAGAATCGATTGACTGAAGGGTATTTTCCTGTGCTGCAGATCCCTGTGACTCTATGACTCAGAGATAGAACTTCAAGGATAACTGAATTGAAGGTTGATAAATCCCCTGGATCACTGAGAAACATCCCAGAATACTGAAGGAGGTGGCTAGAGAGGTAACAAATGCATTGGTAGTGAGTTTTCAAAATTCTGTACATTATAATAAGGTTCCCACGATCTGGAAGTTTTAAATGTAACCCACAATGAAAGAAAAGGGAGAATAGAAAACTACAGAACTGTTAATTTGACATTAGTAGTTGGGATAATGTTAGATTCTATTCTAAAGAGTATGATTACTGGACCCTGAGAAAAACAATTGTTAACATTGGGTAGAGTCAACATGGATTTATAAAGAAGTCATGATTGACAAACTCATTGGAGTTTTTTGAGGATATTAATTTGGAGCATTGATAAATGAGAATTAGTGGATGCAATGTCAGAAATATTTTGAAAATGTTAGCAATGTTAGATGGTCGGCAATTAAAATTAGAGCTAATGGGACACTATGGATTGCTAATTGGAAAACAAACAGGAAACAGAGAATAGAAATAAATGGATAATTCTCAGGATGGTAGGCTGTTACTGCCAGGGCACCACAAGGATCAGTGCTTGGTCAACAACTGTTCACAATCTATATAAGTGTTTTGGATGTAACAATGTCAGATATCCTGGTGACATTAAACTGGATGGAAACACAAGTTGTAAGAAACATAAAAGGAATCTTCATTGGGATTTGGCCTGTCTAAATGAATGAGTTTTAACAAAGCAGATGGAAATTAGCATGAATAAGCATGAAGTCACTCACTTTGGTTAAAAAGAAGTGGATGGAAATAAATTTCTCGAAGGTCAGAGGTCGGAGAGTGCATTTGTCCAAAGTGATCTGGGTGTCCTAGTTCACGAGTCACTTAAAGTTTGCATCAAATGCAGCAAGCAATTAGGAAGACACATGGTGCATTGGCTGTCTTTGCAAAGTGAACTGTGTGTAAGAGTAAAGATCTTTTGTTTCAGTTGCATACAACCTCGCATGAGTTTTATGTATAATTTTGGTTGTCTTATTTAGAAAAAAATATATTTGCCTTAGACAGAGTGTTACAAATATTTAACCATATTAATCCAAGGGATGCTGGCTAGTCTTATTAGAAGAGACTTAGAAGATAGGATATGAATTCACTGGAATTAGGAAAAATGAGAGGTGATCTTCTGCTAGTTTACCACTGGTGATAGAGGGTGGATGAAGATGTTCCCTCTGGCTGGTGAATTTGAAATCAGGAATGGACACTCAGGATAAGGGGTAGTCTAGTTAAAATTACAATGAGGAAGCATTTCTTTATTCAGAGGGTGGTGAATCTTTGGGATTGAACGGCAGCGTGATGGCTCAGTGATTAGCACTGCTGCCTCACAGCACCAGGGACCCGGGTTCAATTACAGCCTCAGGTAACTGTCTGAGTGGAGTTTGCACATTCTCTCTATCACTTCATGGGTTTCCTCCGGGTGCTCCGGTTTTCTCCCACAATCCAAAGATGTGCAGATTAGGTGACTTGGCCATGATAAATTGCCCATAGTGTTAAGGGATGTGTAGGTTAGGTGCATTAGTCAGGGGTAAATATAACAGCAATAGGGTAGGGGAATGGGTCTGAGTGGGTTACTCTTGGAGGGTTAGTGTGGACTTGATGGGCCAAATGGCCTGTTTCACACTGCAGGGATTCTATAATTCTATGAATTCTCTACCTCAAGAAAAGCTATGGAAATTCAATCATTGAACCTGGTCAGGAAAAGAATTGATAGATTTCTGGGCAGGCTAATGAAATCAAGGGAAATGGAGTTAGTTTGATAAAGTAACATTGAGATGCATGGTCACCCATGACCTAATTGAATGGGGAGCAGGTTTGATAGGCTGAATAGTCTACTCTTGTTCTTACACATCAAATTGAAAAAAAAGATATAACGTGGCAAAGATTAGTATTAAGGCAGGCAATTGGGAAGGTTTGATAAACAAACAAATGATGGCTGAAAAAAATAAAAAGGGAGAAAATAAACTATGAGAGTAAACTAGCAAGTGATATACAAACACATGTTAACAGCTTCTTCAGTACGTAAAAAGAAAGTGAGAAGCCAAAGTGAACAAAAGCCCCTTAGGCTTGGGAAATAATAACAGTAGAGGAGATGAGTAAACATCTTACAGCAGTCTTCACAGCAGAAGACACGAGCAACATTCCAAACATACAAAATAAACAAAATGCAGGGATGGGGTGAAGAAATAAAGACAATAAGCTGTTACTATCAAATTGAATTGGTCTAGTTTTATTGTCACATGTACTCAAGTACCTAAGTACAGGAATACAGTGAAAAGTGTAGTCATCATTTCAGCACTCCAAGCCTAAGCCAATCCAAATCCACTGTTTAAATCTGTCGTCCAATTCCTAAGCATCTATATTCCTCTGCTCCCCATCTGCTCATGCATCTGTCCAGATGCATCTACATGCCTGCCTCTATTATCTTTGTTGGCAACTTGTTTCAGGCACTTACCACCTTCTGTGTAAAGTAATGGCTGCGTGTGTCCCCCTTAAACTTTTCACCTCTCACCTTGAAAGCGTGACCTCTCATTATTGAATCCTTCACCCTGGAAAAAAAGCTTATCTCTATCTACCCTGTCTACACCCTTCATGATTTTGTAAACCTCAATCAGGTCCCCCCCCTCAATCTCCTTTTTCCTAATGAAAACAATCCTAACCTACTCAACCTCTCTTCCATACCAGGCAACATCCTCGTAAACCTTCTCTGCACCCTCTCCAAAGTGTACACATCCTTTTGGTAATGTGGCGACCAGAACTGTACACAGTATTCTAAATGTGGCCGAACCAATGTCATGTACAATTTTAACATGATCTGCCAGCTCTTATACTCAATACCCCATCCGATGAAGGCAAGCACACACCATATGCCTTCCTGACCATTCTATCCACCAGTGCAGTAACCTTCATGGTACAATGGACATGAACTCTCAGATCTCTCTGCTCATCAACTTTTCCCAAAGCTCTTCCATTTACTGTATAATTTGCTCGAGAATTAGACTTCCCAAAATGCATTGCCTCACATTTGCCTGGATTGAACTCTAACTGCCACTTCTCTGCCTAACTCTCCAGTCTATCTGTATTCTCCTGTATTCTTTGACAGTACCCTATGCTTTCTGCTACTCCACCAATCTTCATGTCATCTGCAAACTTGCTGATCATACCAACACTGCCCTCTTCCAGATCATTTACATATATCACAAACAACAGCACTGATCCCTGTGGAACACCACTGGTCACCTTTCTCCATTTCGAGAAATAAATGATTTGGCTGTGAATATAGAAGGTATGGTTCATCCATTTGCAGATGACACCAAAATTGGAGGTGGACAACCAAGAAGGTTACTTTGGAGTACAATAGGACCTTGATCAGATAAGCTGATGGGCTAAAGAGTGGCAGTTTAATATAGATAATCTAGATTTAATCTAGATAAATGTGAGGTGCTGCATTTTGGAAAAGCAAATCAAGGCAGGATTTATGCACTTAATGGTAAGGTCTGGGGAGTATTGCTAGACAAAAAGATTTTGGAGTGCAGGTTCATGTTTCCTTGAAAGTAGTGTCACAGGTAGGTGGGATAGTGAAGAAGGCATTTGGTATGCTTGCCTTTATTGGTCAGTGCATTGAATATAGAAGTTGGAAGGTCATGTTGGAGCTGTACAGGACATTGGTTAGGCCACTATTGGAATACTGCATTCAATTCTTGTCTCCCTGTTGTAGGAAGGATGTTATGAAACTTGAAAGGGTTCAGAAAAGAGTTACAATGATGTCACTAGGTTTGCAGGGTTTGAACTATAGGCAGAGGCTGAATAGGCTGGGGCTGTTTTCCCTGGAGCATCAGAGGCTAAAAGGATAACCTTATAGAAGTTTATAAAATCAAGAGGGGCATGGTTAAGATGAATAGTCAAGACCTCTTCCCCAGGGTAGGGGAGTCCAAAGTTAGAGGGCATAGGTTTAAGGTGAGAGGGCAAAGATTTAAAAGGGACCTAAGGGGCAACCTTTTCACACCAGAGGGTGGTGCGTATATGGAATGAGCTGCCAGAGGAAGTGGTAGAGGCTGGTTCAATAACAACATTTAAAAGACATCTGGATGGGTATGTCAATAGAAAGAGTTTGGCGGGATATGGGCCAAATACTAGCAAATGGGACTTGATTAAATTAGGGTATTGGTCGGCATGGATGAGTTGGACTGAAGGGTCTGTTTCAGTGCTGTACATCTCTATGACTCTATCATTCTATACAGCATCAATAACCTTCCCTGGATCCCTGGGGATATTTGCCGATGATTACACAATGTTCATCAACGTTCCCAACTCCTCAGATATTGAAACAACTCAGATCCTTTTGCAAAAAGACTTTGACAACATCCAGGATTGGCCGATGAGTAGCAAGTGACATTTACATCACGTGAGTACCAGACTTTGACCATCTCAAAAATAGAGGATCTAATGATTGCCCCTTGCTACTCAATGGTATAATCATAGCAGAAACTCCTACTGTCAACATCCTGGGGTTACCATTGACTAGACACAGAACTGGACCAGCCAGATAAATATTGTGGCTGAAAGACCAGGTAAAAGTTTAGGAATTCGGCAGAATATAACTTACGTCCTGTCTCCCTACTACCTGTCCACCATCTACAATGTACAGGACAACAGTATGTTGGAATATGCTCCTCTTGCCTGGATGTATGCAGAACCAACAACACTCACAAAGGTTGATAACATCCAAGACAAAGCAGTTTGCTTGATTGGCTCTCCTTCTACCACCATCAAAATTACTCACCTCACAATTAATGCACGTGACAACAATGTGAACTGTCTATAAGCTGCACTGGAGTAACTCATCAAGACTCTTTGACACCACCCTTCAATCCTACAACCTCTATCACTTGGAAGGTCAATGGTGGTTGAGGAGTACCCCTTAAGCAACACACCAGCTTGATTTGAATATCTATCACTGTTCCTTATCTGTTGCTGGGTTAGAATCACAGAAATTTCTTCCGCATAGCACAGTGGGATAACCTGCACTCCAAGTGCTACAATGATTTTAAAAAAACAATTAGCAATGGATAATGAATGCTAGCCTAGCCAGCCAAACAAATTTAAAAAAAAATGAAGGACTTACATAAATGCGTACTGTTGTTAATGCCATCCCAAATTTAAATCATCTGTTGTTGGGGAGATAGGTGATGTGTGAAGCGAACTAAAGGAGAAATCAGGTGCATAAAATCAACTCCTGCTATTACTAATCAAAAGGAACAACAGGCTCAACATAAATTAATAAGAGGAGAGGAAATGTTTGGTCATATTTTGTGTGGAGACATTTGATCTAGAAGCATTACAATTCAGAACATATATAATTTCTTTGAAACATTTACGGAGAGTGTAACTGTTTAAAAATATTTTAAAAGGGCTTTTATGAATTGGTATCAATTCTGATTTTTTTGAATAATAAGAAATGCTGGTTCATATCACCTGTAGAGCCTTGGCATGGATGCACTACTACAAGAAGTTAAAACAAAAGCTTTGTGGCCAGATATTGGAACGGCAGACAAATAACCTACTGCAATAAAACAAAGAACTGTGGAAACCGGAGATTGGAAATAAACCAAAACAGACACTGCTGGAGAAACTCAGCAGATCAGGCATCATCAGTGGAGAAAAAAACCACAAGAATCCTGAAGAAGTGTCAATGGATTTAAAATATTAACTGTTTTTTCTCCACAGATGCTGCCAGATCTGCTGAGTTTCTCCAGCAATCTCAATTTCTGCTGTTTTAAATAACCTATTGCTATGGGGAAGAAGGGAGCATTGGAAAGAAAAAACAATATGCACGCAGATGCATACACAAAGAGAAATCAGATTAAGAAAGAAAGAGGAATACATCAAATTCTTATCAGGAAGATGTGTACTTGTGCAAATATGGTGGACTATCACTTTAAGAGTCTGATCATGTGCTATAATGATGATGCCATCAGCCATTTTGGCTGGGAAGCAGTTTAGTCTAACCTTGCTGCCTGTAGAGTAAACATCTATGTTTCTGCTGTTTAACAGTGGACAAAAGTTAATTCTCCCTCCACCCACTGGTGCGTAGCTGTTCTGGTGTGTGGCATTCACAGGATGCAATGCAGCACATTGTCAAGGCCGATTTGATAACAGCTTCCAAACATCTGACCTCCAGGCTCCTAAAAAACAAAGGCAACAGGGGTGCAATACACCAACCCGAACCCAAGTTTCCTCTAAGTCCCACATCGTTCTGACTTGGAGCTACAGTGTACAGTCTTTCCTCCACTGTCAGTAAGGGTGGCATGGTGGCTCAGTGGTTAGCACTGCTGCCTCACAGCACCAGGGACCCGGGTTCAATTCCCGCGTCAGGCAACTGTCTGTGTGGAGTTTGCACATTTTCCCTGTGTCTGCGTGGGTTTCCTCAGGGTGCTCTGGTTTCCTCCCACAGTCCAAGGATGTGCAGGTTAGGTGAATTGGCCATGCTAAATTGCCAGTAGTGTTAGGTGGATTAGTTAGGGGTAAATATAAAGGGTTGGGTTTCTCTCCGGAGGGTCGGTGTGGACTTGTTGGGCAAAAGGGCCTGTTTCCACACTGTAGGTAATCTAATCTAATCTAATCCTGGCACTCTGTAGCTAATGGACCTCTGAATATATCTTCATCAGATGAATTAAAATAATAGGAAGCAGCAACTCACCATCAACCTCTCCAGGGGAGCTAGGAATGAGCACCAATTGTTAACATTATCAGCAGCACTTACATCCTGAGGACAAATTTTGAAAGAAAGCCATTTTTGAATCAGCAACTACTCACAGGTGGTAAGGAGTCAAATAGGAAGGTAATTTGTTTTAATGTTGAGGGTGAAAAAATGCAAACCATATTAATAGAAAATCCATAGATATTTTTGAAAAAGTGCCTTGCAATCTTGTATATCCAAGATCCAGAATGGGATCTGATAAAGTCTATTCCAAGACATTGTGAGAAGCTAGGGAAGAAATTACAGGGCCCCTAGTGGAGATATTTATGTCACCGACAGTGATAGTGAGATACTGGAAGACAGAAAGGTAGCTAATGTTGTATCATTGTTTAAGAGATGCTGCAAGAAAAACCGAGGGCACTACAGACCAGTGAGCTTAACATCAGTGGTGGGTAAGTTGTTGGGCAGGATTCTGAGATATTGGATCTCCAATGTTTTTGGAAAGGCAAATACTTAGTAGGGATAGTCAGCATGGCTTTGTCCGAGGGAAATCATGTCTCTCAAATTTGGTTAAGTTTTTTGAAGAGAGGACCAAGAAGAGAGGACCAAGACTTTAACTGCATGGATTTCAGTAAAGCCTTCAACAAGGTCCCATGTGGTAGACTGGTTAGTGAGGTTAGATCACATGGGATCCAGGAAGAGCTAACCAATTGGATACAAAATTATCTTGATGATTGGAGACAGAGGATATGATAGAAGGTTGTTGTTCAGATTGGAGGTCTGTGACCAGCAGTGTGCCACAAGGTTCGGTGCTGGATCCACTGTTGTTCATCATTGATATAAATGATTCGGATGAGAATATAGGAGGCACAGTTAGTAAGTTTGTGGATGACACCAAAATTTGTTGTATAGTGGACTATGAAGGAGGTTGTCTTACAGTACAAATGGGATCTTGATCAATTGGGCCAGTGGGCCGAGGTACGGCAGATGGAGTTTAATTCAGATAATTGCAAGGTGTTGTATTTTGGTAAGACAAACCAGGGCTGGACCTGGACATTTAATGGTAGTGCCCTAGGGAGTGTTGTCAAGGAAAGAGATCTCAGATCCAGGTACATAGTTCCTTGAGAGTAGCATCAAAGGTAGACCATCTGATGAAGAAGGTGTTTGGCATTCTTGCCTTCATTGGTCAGAACAATGAGTACAGGAGTTGAGATGTCACTTTACAGCTATACAAGACATTGGTAAGGCCACATTTGTAGAACTGTATACATTTCTGGTCACCTTGCTGTAGGAAGGATGTAATAAAACTGGAGAGGATGCAGAAAAGATTTACAAGAATGTTAGCGAGACTGTAAGGTTTGAGGTATAAGGAGGGGCTGGATAGGCTGAGATGTCTTTGTCTGGAGTGTGGGAGGCTGAGGGATGACCTTATAGAGGTTTATATAATTGTGAGGGGCATAGAAAAGGTGAATATCCAAGGTCATTTCCCCAGGGTTGGGGAGTCGAAAACTAGAAGGTATAGGTTTAAGGTGAAAGGAAAAGGATTTAAAAAGGACCGAGGGGCAACCTTTTTACATATTGGGTGGTGCACTTATGGAATGAACAGCCAAAGGATGAGGTAGATGCAGGTACAGTTGCAGCAGTTAAAAGACATTTGTGCAGATACATGGATAGGAAAGGTTTAGAGAGAGATGGGCCAAACACAGGCAAATGGATCTAGTTTAGTTGGTCAACATGGAGAAGTTAGGCTGAAGGATCTGTTTCCATGCTGTATGACTGTATGACACAGATTATTCTGAAAACTGGTATTATGCTGCACTTCCTCAGGACTAAACACAACAGTGGCTCAGCAACAAAAGCTTGGTCATTTTGAATAAGCCTCTCATGTTATTTTGCTCCTTGCAGAACTCTGTCTGAGTAAGGTCCAGACTTCCAGAATTGGACAGAAGAAGACTGGGAGAAGGGAAATTAAATAGAATATTATTTTTATTAAAAGACAGTCTTCAAAAGCCGGACAAAAAAATAACCTTATGCTCGATTTTCCAATTGTCATCAAAAAACACTTCCAGCATTTTCAATGGCGTTGATTGATGCCTGTGTAAACTACAGGTGAAACAGCCAATTTGCCTACACCTGTTCCTAAAGCAAATCTTGTTCAGTTCTTTAATGTCCCAGGAAACATCCACTGACAAACATACTGAAGGATTTAAAACTCTATTGTAATCAGTGTTTACTGAATGATAACTGATTGCTCCCCCCCAAAAAAAACTGTGCCTCAGGATATAGTATAGGAAAGATTTATTACCCAATTGTTTGAACAGCATTTTATGCCAGATTATGGTTGCTTTAGGGAAGCTGCCATGTATTATACTCATTGCATTAACATCTCACATCAGACACATGTTGATGCTTCCCAGTTTTAATTATATCACAGAGACTGTGTATTTGTTAAAAACCATTTAAGTGAAAAAAACCTAATCTGTCATCGTTAGCCAGCCTGCTGTTCCAGCATAAGACCCATTACTTAAGTACGAATATTGATTTTAGAGAATATTAACAATATTAAATAATAGACTAACTCATTGTTTTCAACCATTTATGTGGAAGCTGGCTTTCATATTGGAAACAAATGTAATCTTGTGAAGTGTAGATCACTTGCTTAAAGTAGATTATTTTATCATGGTTATATAAGAGTATTAAGTCCTGAACATTTGAAAGCAACAATTCTATATGTTTACATCCACATTTTCTACCTTAAAATTGATATCTTTGGACAGTTGCCCACGGCATAATTGTGTCAGTCACCCGACCTGAACTTGAAGTCTCATTGGATTAGAATGCGGTCAAAGATTCAACCCAATAGTGCCATAGAATTATAGAATAGAAGAAAATAGGACTGGAGTAGGCTATTCAGCCCACTTCACCATTCAACATTCAAAGGGTTTGAGATATAAATACAGACTGGAAAAACTGGGACTTTTTCCACTGGAGCAGAGGAGGTTGAGGGGTGACCTTATGGAGGTTTATGAAATCATGAGGGACATAGATAAAGTGAACGACAAGGGTCTTTTCTCGAGGGTTGGGGCAGTTCAAAAATTGGCAACATGTTTTTAAGCCGACAGGAGAAAGATTTTAAAAGGACATGAGGGGTAACCTTTTTACACAGAGAGTGGTTTGTGCCAGAGAATGTGGTGGATGCAGATACAACTTTTAAAAGACATTTGGATACGTTCATAAATAGGAAAGGTTTGAAGGGATATAGGCCAAGCACAGGTAGGTGCAAGTGGTTTGGTTTGGGAACATTGTTGGTATGGACTGGTTGGACAAAAGATTGTTTCCATGTTGTATGACTCTATGCTTTTATGAGTCTATGGCATGTTCATTGATGGTTCTCCAGTTTAACCCCATACTCCATACACCGAGACACCTATAGCCTCCGGGAATCTATCTGTTCCTTTCTTCAATAGATTTAGTGACTTAGCCTTCTGTGGTGGGGAGTTTTATTGGATTACTAATCTTTGAATTCAGACATTTCTCCTCATCTCGGTCCAAAATGGCCTACCATGCATCCTGAGATCATAACCCTTTGTTCTGGACCCCCTTGCCAGGAGAAACATGAATCCCTGAAATCAGGCTGTCCAACACTTTCCATAATTTAAAAATTTCAATGAGAATCACTCTCAATCTTAATAGCCACATTTAAAATAGGCACAGATGACACAATCTCTCCTCATATGACAAACCTGCCATTCCAGGAATTAGTCTGGTGAAACTTTGATGTATTCTCTCTATGACAATATAGTTAAAAATCATACAACACCAGGTTATAGTCCAATAGGTTTATTTGGAAGAACTAGCTTTTGAAGCACCGCTCTTTCATCAGGTGGTTGAGGAGACTAAGATCATGTTCACAGAATGTATAGCCAAATGAGTCCAATGTCATACAGTGATACAGTAAACAATCTTAGATTAAAACTTTCATCTTTTATAATGGGATATGCTGGTTTCTGTTTTTTGATTATGTAAATCCCAGAGCTGCTTTTAAGTTACATTCTCAAGAGAGAGACAGGCACCCGGAAGTACTCAAGGCTGCCCTCATAAGAACGGGGTACGATACTCAACTCATTGATCGCCAGTTCCGACGTGCCACAGCAAGGAACCGTAATGACCTCCTCAGGAGACAGACATGTGCTGCAGCTGACAGGGTACCCTTCGTTGTTCAGTACTTCCCAGGAGCTGAAAAACTGAGCCATGTTCTTCGCAGCCTGCAACACATTATCAATGAGGATGAGCACCTCGCCAAGACCTTCCCCACACTTCCACTGCTCGCTTTTAAACAACTACCAAACCTCAAGCAGATCATTGTTCGTAGCAAACTGCCCAGCTTTGAGGACAACTCCATACAACCCTGTCATGGTAGGTGCTGCAAGATGTGTCAGAGTGTGGACATGGATACCACCATTATGTGTGGGGACACCTCCCATCATATAAGTGGTAGGTACTCATGTGACTCAGCCAACATTGGCTATCTCATACGCTGCAGGCAAGGATGCCTTGAGGTATGGTACATTGGTGAAACCGAGCAGAGGCTATGGCAATGGATGAATGGGCACCGCACAGCAATCAACAGACAGGAGTGTTCCCTCTCAGTTGGAGAACGCTTCAGCGGAACAGGACATTCAACCTTGGACCATCGGATGACCATCCTCCAAAGCAGACTTCGGGACAGGCAGCAGCGAAAAGTGGCCGAGCAGAGGCTGATAGATAAGTTCGATACGCATAGGGATGGCCTCAAACTGGGACTTTGGGTTTATGTCACACTACAGGTGACCACCATTGCACTATACACACATACGCACACACACACACACAGACACGCACACAGACACGCACACAGACATACACACACTCCTACAGCCACCCACACTCCCACATTCACACATGCATCCTCTCATAGACTTAGACCTCTTTACACTCACACACACACACACATATACACTCTCACAGACACTCACAACCCCCCCCCCGCCACACACGCACACATAGAAACCCATATGCACACACACACATATACATGTGTGGGGTGGATTTGTACTTGTAGAGTTACATTATACTTTGCTCAAATCTGCATGAATCCATGTAAGACTCTGTTAACTCATTTTTTAGATTAGAATTAGTCTAAGCATTATGGCACAGACAACAGCATACAGGGGGCGAACACCTTCAACACATTATCTGGGCTGACACCAATTGTTAAAGTTAACCTGAGAATGTAACTTTTTAAAAAAGTTTTCTGATTTACATATGAAAGAAGTCATTCTAACAGATGAGAGACTTAACAAACAGTCAAGGTATTTTTCAATGTACAATGTCAGTTACATCACATTGTAAACTTTTGCTATAAATTCTGTGTCTTCTGACCTTGGGTTCATGTCACACTGCAGGTGACCCCACCACACACACATACACAATCTATCACTCTGACATGTACACACATGTAAGCTCTTAGGGTGAATTTGTTTATGCAGAATTGCATTTTATTTTTCTCAAAAGCTGCATGAATCCATGTAAAACTCTGTAAAACTATCCAGAAAAATCCTCTGTATGACTTCGCGTTGGGACACAGACAAACTCCACACCTATTGTTTAAAAACCTGAGCTCTCTTGAGAATTTAATTTAAAAGAAGTTCTGGGATTTACATATGAAAGAACAGAAATCAGCATATCCCATTATAAAAGATGAAAGTTGTAATCTAAGATTGTTTACGGTATCACATATCCTTGACACTGGACTCCTTTGATTATAAACTCTGTAACCATGATCTTAACCTCCACAACTACCTGATGAAGAAGACGTGCTCCGAAAGCTAGTGCTTCCAAATAAATCTGTTGGACTCTAATCTGGCGTTGTGTGATTTATTAACTTTTTCCACTCTAGTCCAACACAGGCACCTCTGAGTTATGACAATATATCTTTTCTTAAACAAGGAGGCCAAAACTTCACACACTACTCCAGGTGTAGTCACACCAAGACTCTGTACAGCTGAGATAAGACATCCGTGCTTGTCTACTCAAACATTCTTCCAAAGAAGGGGTAGATCCTTAAGCAGCACCTTACAAATCCATAATCACTTCCATCTGAAAGGACAAGGGCAGCAAATATCTAGGTTCACCTCCATCTGCAAGTTCCTCTCCAAGTCACTCACCTTCCTGACTTGGAAACATATTCCCTATCCTTCACTGTCACTGGGTCAAAATCTTGGAATTCCCTCCCAAATGGCATTGTCAGTCAATATGCAGTATATGGACTGTAATGGTTTAAGCAAGCACCTCAAAGGCAAGTCAGGGCAAGCAACAAGTGCTGACAAGCCAGTGATGCCCATGTCCCATGCATGAATAAAATCAAAATTCCTTTCCTAACTGCCTGCTGCACCTGCATGCACAAAGACACCCAGATCCCATCATACATCAATATTACTCAATCTATCACCATCTAAATAATACTCTGCCACTTTGCTTTTCCCCCTGAAGTGGACAACTTTGCACTTATTCCTATTAGATTGCATCTACCACCATAAATGCAATCTTAGAGTATTGTGATTACAATCTGGGATTAGAATTCAACAAAATTAGCTTTGCTTATTTACAATTTCCCCATAAATTGTTGACACACAGGTACTAATCATCAGTAGTTAGGATGATGAGTGGCGAGTTTCTTTTGTGACAGCTAAGCTCAGCATAGTCCACACTTCTGCCAAATAGAACAAAGCTGTTCATTTGATTGGAACCTTATCCAACACTTTCCAAATTCACTGCCTTCATCATCAACTCTCAATGGCAGCAGTATATAACATCTACAAGTTACCATATAGTAGCTCATCAAGATTCCTCCTTGTAAGCCTACAACCTCTGTCATCTATAAGAATAAGGTTGGCCGATGCAATGGGAATGCCTTCATTTGCAAGATCTTTTTCAAGCCACACACCAACCCGACTTGTAACTATATTGCTGTACCTTCACTGTTGCTGGGTCAAATTCCTGGAACTTCCCTCCTAAAAACACTGAGGTGGACATTCACCTCAAGGTATATCTTGGTTCAAGAAAGCAGCTCACTGTAACACATAGATTTATAAATTCGGACAGTGCAGAAAAGGTCCTTTGGCCCATCGAGAGTGAACCGCCATAACTACAACTCAAAGTGCGCTAATCCCAATTTCTTCCACTTGTCCCATATCCCTAATCCATGAATGACTAAAAGAAATTCTCAAAAAAGCAGAGATAGTAAGTGGATTGTTATTCGCTTTATGGATTAACAGGGGGTATACGCTATTATGTTTTGCATTGTTTAATATGTCAGCCCATTTACTTCAGTGATACTGTTTTTGGTGCAAATCTTTGCAATATGCGACACAGCCTACCCTAAAGGAGGAAACAATTTACTAAGCTTTAACAGTCATTTTACACAAGGTGAGCAGCATAGTAATTGCTTCTAAATATAGAAAATGCTGGAAATATTCAGAGGTCCGACTGTGGTTTAGAGAAAGAAACGCAAACAAAGGGTGGCCCAGTGACTCAGTGGTTAGCACTGCTGCCTCACAGCACCAGGGAGCTGGGTTCAATTCCTGCCTCCAGCAGCTGTCTGTGAGGAGTTTGCACATTCCCCCTGTGTCTGTGTGAGTTTCCTCCCCCAATCCAAAGATGTGTAGGTCAAGTGAATTGGCCATGCTAAATTGCCCACAGTGTTAAGTACGTTAGTCAGGGGGAATGGGTCTGGGTGGGTTACTCTTCAGAGGGTCGGTTGCGTCGAAGGGCCTGTTTCCATACTGTAAGTAATCCAATGTGACCCAATTTAACTCTGTATAGCTGAATAAGTATAAGAGTGAAGTAAAATCAGATCAAAGTTTCATAAGAGCTGGACAAGTTCGAGATCTAACAGGTCTTAGGTAGGGAAAGGGGTGAAGAGGTCTGGCAAGAACAAAAAGGAAAGCCCATTTTGAAGTGGAATGCAGGACCGGCTAAATCACAAATATAATGCTGGTGAAAGGTCAAAGAAGAAGACAACAGAATAACCATCAAAAGATGCTTTTCAAGAGGATATAAATGAGCACAGCAGGCCTATTCCAAAAGCTACTGTTCAAAATCTGGCAAGATGTTATGACAAGACAGTGCTGAATTAATTGGATAGTCTAAAAGACTGAAAAGTGCCCCATCAAAAAACAAGACTGTTGTTTGAGTTAACATTGAGTAGTGGCTGATGATGGATACGTTAACATTTTGCTGAGAAGTATCAGTTAAATAAGCTGGAGGAATGATTTCTTGGAAATTGCAAAGTTAGAACCAATCTGTAACACTGAAAAGCTTTCTTGACATTACCCAAGAGTCAGAAGTGAAATTATATGGCATTGATAGGAGAACTGACAGCGACATCCAAACGTTTACTGAAAGATCATTTCTCTATTAACCTGCCACTTGTTTTAGAAGCCGCACACTGTACTAAATCCTATCTGCTGAAATGATAGCTGCCTGTTCCTGCATTGCGTAGGCTTTGCACTGACATGTACAACGCCTGATGATCATCTAGCTGTTCAACATTTTATTAAGGGGTTGGAAATATAAAGTAAGAATGTAACTGTCAAGAAGCATTCCCCAAACTAAGTCCTCTGCAGTGACTGCAAGAATGTAATGGGTAATATCAACTGTTAAACATAAAATGAAGTTAAGTGATATTGACAAGTTAGAATATTCTTCATTTGGGAATAGTTTTAATCACAGAGTGAACAGAAAATCATTTAGTAGTCACTTGGCAGTCCAACATATTGTTGACTAAAGGGGCATGCTGTCAAGGCTCTCTGTCTTACACTCATCAAGAACTATTTATTATTTCTTGGGAATGTGGGCATCACTGTGTAGGCCATCTTTTTCTGCCCATTCCTAATTGTCCTTCACTTGCCAAGCCATTTCAGAGAGCAGTTATTGTCAATCACATGATGGAGTCACATCAGCTAATAGACTGCATTCCAGAGTATTTAAGGAAGTGGTCTGAGAATTAGTAGATGCATTGATGGTCATCTTTTGAGATTCGATGGATTCTGAGACAGTTCCCACAGAGTGGAAGGCAGCTAGCGCAAATTTTCCATTTAAAAAAAGAAGACAAAGAGAAAACTGTGAATCATAGACAAGTCAGCCTGACATCAGCCATGATGAAAATGTTAGAATCCATTATAAAAGACCTAATAGCTGACCACTTGGGAAACAGTGACAAGATCAGACAGAGTCAGCATGGATTTACCAAAGGCAAGTCATGCTTGACATATCTACTGGAATTCTTCAAGGGTGTAACTTATAGACTAGATGAATGGGACCCTGTGGATATAGTTTATTTGGACTTTCGGAAGACTTTTAACAGAGCCCCATATAAGAGATTAGACTCAAGATTAAAGCACATGTGACTGGGGGCAATGTGTTGAAATAGATAGAAAGCTAGTCAGTAGACAGGAAACAAAGAGTAGGAATAAATGTGTCTTTTTCCAAATGGTAGGCAGTGACTAGTGGGGTGCAACAGAGAAAAGTGCCTGGACCCCAGCTATTCACAATATGAATTAATGATTTAAATGAGGGAACTAAATATAATACCTTCAAGTTTGTGGATGACACAAAGCTGGGTGGAAGGGTGAGCTGTGAGGAGGATGTAGAGATGTTGAAATATGATTTGAAAAGCTTGAGTCAGTGGACCAATGCATAACAGGTGTAGCCTATTGTGAATAAATGTAAAGTTATCTACTTTAAGTGTAATGGCAGGAAGGTGAATTATTGTCAGAATGGCTAGAATTGTGCAATGAGACCTGGATGTCTTTGTACACTGGTCACTGAAGGTAAGTGTGCAGATGCAACAGGCAGTCAAGAAGGCAAATGGTATTTTGGCCTTCATAGCGAAAGGATTCAAATACAGGAGTAGGGATGTGTTGCTGCAACTATACAGGGTGGTGGTGAGACACACTTGGAATATTATGAGCAGTTTTGGTCTCCTTATCTGTGGAAGGATATTCATTCTATAGAGGGAGGGCAGCAAAAATTTACCAGACTGATTCCTTGGATGGCATCACTGACATATGAGGAATCAGTTAGGATTGTATTTACTGGAGTTTAGAAGAATGGGGGGTGTTGGGAATCTCAGAAAAACCTATAAAATTCTTACAGGACTAGACAGGTTCAATGCCAAAGGATGGTGCCAATGGTCAGGGAGTCCAGAACCAGGGGCTCACTGTTTAAAGATAAGGATAAACCATTTAGGACTGAGATGAAGAGAAATTTCTTCACTCAGAGAGTGGTGTGTCTGTGGAACCTGTTCTCACAGAAAGCAGTCAAGGCCAAACCATTGTATGATTTCAAGGAAGAGTTGAATATAGTTAAAAATCACACAACACCAGGTTATAGTCTAACAGGTTTAATTGGAAGCACACTAGCTTTCGGAGCGCCGCTCCCTCATCAGGTGGTTGTCTTGTGGCCAAAGGGATCAAAGGTCATGGAGAAGAAACAGGAGCAGGCTGTAGAGCTGGATGATCAGCCATTGTCATCATGAGTGGCAGAGCAGGCTTGAATGATTGAATGATCCAGTGCTGCTTCTAATTCCTATGTTCTATCTTAGCCAGATCAGATAAGGATAATTCATATGAATGCAAAAAAAATTATTACATTGGATAATTGGTTAAAAAGAAATACCCAATTTCAAAGGGAGTAACGATATATTCTACATGAGAGAAAACGTCCGAATTGTTTTGAATGTCTACTGTAACTGGTTGAGATGTTGCCACGGAAAATGGACCGTGGACCTATTGTCAAACATGTTTTTATTAAATTCAAAACATGTCTAGACATTCTATAGAGGGAGTGCAGCAAAAATTTACCAGACTGATTCCTTGGATGGCATCACTGACATATGAAGAATCAGTTAGGATTGTATTTACTGGAGTTTAGAAGAATGGGGGGTGTTGGGAATCTCAGAAAAACCTGAGATTTTTCTGTATATGAATGTATGCAGCGTATAGTAAATGTAAATGCAAGCCTGATTGGTAATCTTGAATTGGTTATTCGTGTAATTCTTAGCATACTTCAGATTTTTCAGGACGACTTTTTCAATCATGGAATCCTAAGGTTAGACATTGTTTTCTGAGTTATGCAAACATGGTTTGGTAGAGTACAGAAAGTAAGCAGCATATTGTGTACAGCCAAAGGACACGCTGTTTGGTACAATCTGATCTTTAAAAAGAGACAAATAGACTATTTACATGGCATTGTACCAGCAGTTAAATTCATAAACCATGTTACTCATTTGTATGATGGACAGAATGTCTTTATGGCTTGACTGAAGCATCCTGTTAGTGGCAAATATCACAAGTATAGTTACAAAGCAGCAGTATTATGAAATGGCTAGTTTTAGCTTCCCCTCCCAGGGTTAGTTAAGGTAAACTGGACACTTTTCAGGTGTGCAAGTAAGATCGTTAGGCCCAGCTGTGAATTTATGCAATGCACAGAGAATATTGACCTGTCAACACTGCCATTAAGTGACAGGATAGCTCTGATGTACCCAATTTCAGTGTTAAACTTGTAAGGTGAACAAATGACTCTGGCCACTATTTATATATTTTGCTACTTGCTGGCAAGTCGCAGTTTCATAGATGTCAACTATGATTCAGTCGGCAGCATTTGAGTCACAAGACTGGTGTTTTGTAGTCCCACTTCAGAGACTTGAGAACAAAGTCTAGGCTAACACTTCCAGTGCAATCCTGTCAAAGATGCCAGATTTTGGATGAGACATTAATGCGATGCCCCATCTGCTGTACAAATGCAAGTAAAATCCCCCCTGGTATTATTTTGAAGAATAGCAGGAGATACCTTCCCAGTCTCCTGGCCAATTTTATCTCTCAATCAACATTACAAAATCATTATCTGCTTGTTAATGCATCATTGTCTTAGGGATATCAAGTACACCAATTGGCTATGCTTGCTACATGAAAACAGTGAGCATTCTCCAATATTACGAATTGCCTGTCAAGTATTAGGGTTCTAAGTAGAAAATAAATTAGGGCACAATTTATAATAAATAATTGACCTGGGCTTGCAACCAAGGTTGAAAATGGCTGAAATATTTGCCCAGTTATTTTCATTAATAATTGTCACCATCACTAAGCTTTCTATATACCTATACGCATTAATAAGTTTCACAAGTCCATCACGATTCTTACAACAGGCAAAGAATAATGTGTATTCAAAAGCTAAACAACAACAACGTACATTTAGATAGCATTATTTGAATAATAAATTATATCAAATCACTTTCTCAAGGAATTACATAGAAACATAGAAAATAGAACAAAGACTAGGCCATTTGGCCCTTTGACCCTGATGGCTGATCATCTAACTCATTACCCAGTTGCAAATTTCTGCAGACAGAACATCTGTCATGTTCAGTTCCATTTTGTTCTTTGTAGAGTCTTGTGATTTGCAAAGTGAAATGCATTTTCCAGAATGGTCACAGCATGAGACATCCTGGAAAACACTAGAAATGGTTTGGGGATGTGATCAAAGCTGCCTTGAGAAGATTAAACATCCCCACTTACTTATGGGAGTCCATTGTTTGTGACTGATAAAATGGGGCTGGCTTCTTCAGGAAGGCTGGGAACACATCAAGAAGCTTCATCGTAAACATGCAGAGGTGAAGTTGAGATGCTGGTGAGGGCATCCAAACCTCCAATACTTCATGTACTTGACCCTTCAAGCACCAGCTGTCTCACATGTAGCAGTGTCTGGAGATGGAGCATTAGTCATCTCAGAACCCATCAAGCCAGAGTAGAAGCAAGTCCTCGTCGATCCTGAGAGACTACCTCAGAAGAAAGACAACAGTAATTACAATTCAAAAGTCCTGATTGTTTGTTAGGCACTGTGGGATATCATGCAGTCATGGAACGTGCTACCTAATTATAAACTCATTCCTTTGTCGAATCATAGAATTCCTACTTTGTGGAAGCAGGCCATTCAGTCCATCAAATCCACACCGACCATTCAAAGAGCATACCACCCAGACCAATTCCCTATCCTATCTCTGTAACTCTGCATTACCCATGGCTAATCCACCTAGAGCACATTTCTGGATACTATGGGCAATTTAGCATGGCCAATCCATGGAGGAAACCAAAGCACCTGCAGGAACCTATGCAAACATGGGGAGAACGTGCAAACTCCACGCAGACAGTCGCCCGAGAATGAAATTGAATCCAAGTCCCTGTCACAGTGAGGCAACAGTGCTAACCACTGAGACATTGAGATGCCCCACTGTATTTGTCAATTTGCCTGGAATTTTCTGCAGCTTTCTCCGATTCTGCTGTGACACTGTGATATCATATTCACTTTTCCATCCTGCAAAAATACTAATGAAGGAAATGCAACAGCTGTAAGACAATTGATTTCCCCTCTAACGAGCTCTCAGGATGTAGCGCAGAATGTGACCCAACAGCTAACCATTATTGTATGCGCTGTATCACCTAAAAACATGGATGAAAATCATTATATGTATTTAGTGAAGCAATCAAAATGAAATTATTATTGATTGAATGAATACATGTCCCCTCCCCCAGGACCCATTAAATTTGAAGAATGTTCAACTTGTAAAGTGACCTTCACAGTCTGCTTGCCACTTCATTTCCAAAGTGTCATGAGGTCAAATTATGATTTGAATATTTTTCAGCAATCAAAGGTCCCCAGAGGATATAGATATTCAATGTAATATTCCAAAGCAGAATTCAGTTACATTACAGCATGGTTGCATTATAATCTTACTTTAGAGGAGACTCTGGGAGAGGAGTATCAGATCAAAATCAGGCAAAAGATTAAGGGAGAGAGCTCATGTCACCATGAAACACCATCTTTCCCTTGTCTGTGCACTTCATTGCACAGGAATCATCCACCACAAACTTTGGCAAAACCTGAGGAAAACTCGGTTTCACATTTGTGACTCCTCAACTGTATCTTTTCCCTCATGCCAAAACTCCTCTGCTTCTTTGTAAATACCACAGCAAATGAGCAATATAGTATCTTTTCCAGCAAATCCACCATTTAGTCATCCAGTAACAGGTTCTACATTTTGCACCGTGTGACCATGTAATCAGAGGGAGGATTGGGGGTTTGTATTAATTTTTTTGTTGCTGCAGGAAGAGGAAGCAGTTTTGAGGCTGTCCATCCAAGACATTACTATAGTAAACTTTGTGAATGGATAAAAGAAAATCATTATGATTTAAATTTTACACCCTCAATCACTCCTTGAAGGAGGATTTTAAGCTCTTGTATAAACTAACTTGTAGAAACTGACAGGTGTAATGAGTTTTATCATTGTGACCTGTTCCAGTCTACTAAAAGCATGTTCTAAATTTCAAAAAATGTGTGCAGCCCTGGCTACATTAATAACAAGCTATCTTTGAAATGTGAATGAATCACAGTTCCAACAAGTCTTTACATTTTTTAAATAATGTCAAAATGTCTTACTTGAGGAGAGTCATCCAGATTATTCAGTAATGGAAGTAAAATGATGAAAATGCTGGAATGTGAAAGAAAAAAGAAAACATTACAAAACAGTTAGCTGGTCAGCCAAACATTGTATGTTCACATTGTTCATGACCTGTCGTTAGGTTTTCTTAAATCTTGTTCTAAATTGTTTTATTCAATTAATACTTGAGATAAGCTTCCTTTTATTAATGCTGCTGTGTTAGAAAAAATGTTTCTTAACTGCAGCTTTAGATTGATAGGATTTTCTCAATGACATCACACATTCTAAAAAGAGACAGTGCAAGATAGCAGACAATAACATATCCCTCCCAGATCATCTCAACGCTTCTATGCTCACTTCGAGCAGAATTTCGGCGGAAAGGTAACACTTATTCTGACAAGTCCCGATGAACCCATCCCAACAGTCATTGCATCAGAGGTCAGATCTGTTTTTCTTCATGTGAATCCAAGGAAAGCGATGGGACCAGATGAAGTACCAGGCCGTGCATGCGCAGATCAACTGGCAGAGATCTCCTCGGACATCTTCAACCTCTCCCTGCAGCAGGCCACTGTCCCTGCCTGTTTCAAGAGGGCCAGCATCATCCCTGTGCCTAAGAAGGCTCATGCAGCATGTCTCAATGACTACCGCCCAGTGGCCCTAACTTCGGTGGTCATTAAGTGCTTTGAAAGGCTAGTCATGGCATTAATCAACTCCAGCCTCCCCACTACTCTTGACC
>NC_057715.1:19713615-19715066 GCF_004010195.1 Chiloscyllium plagiosum
GGCTGTTTTCATTAGAGAGAAGAAGGTTGAGAGGTGACTTAATAGAGACATACAAGATATCAGAGGGTTAGATAGGGTGGACAGGGAAAGCCTTTTTCCAAGTATGGTGACGGCGAGCACAAGGGGGCATAGCCTTAAATTGAGGGGTGATAGATATAGGACAGATGTCAGAGATACTTTCTTTGCTCAGAGAGTAGTAAGGGTATGGAATGCTTTGCCTGCAACGGTACATTTATGTCGTCATTGGACAAGCATATGTACGTATGTGGAATAGTATAGGTTAGATGGGTTTCAGATTGGTATGACAGGTCGGTGCAACATCGAGGGCCGAAGGGCCTGTACTGTGCTGTAATGTTCTATGTTCTGTGTTCACTGATGACACCGCCATATTTGTTCAGGTCTCAGATGGTGACAAAACAGACTACAGATGGAAGGTGGAAGACCTGGAAAAATGGTGCACTGGGAACAACCTAGCTCTCAATGCCGGCAAAAGCAAGGAACTCTTTATTGACTTTAGGCGGGATGTTACTCATGCCCCCCTAAACATTAACAGCACAGAAGTGGAACGAGTGGAGAGTGTCAAGCTCCTGGGAGTGGTCATCCACAACAAGCTTTCTTGGACTCTTCATGTGGATGCACTGGTTAGAAAGGCCCAACAACATATCTTCTTCGTCAGGCAGCTGAGGAAATTTGGCATGACGGAGTATACCCTTGCCAAATTTTATAGGTGCGCCATCGAGAGCATTCTGTCTGGATATATCACTACCTGGTATGGCAACTGTATCATTCAAGATCGGAGACGGTTACAGAGAGTGGTGAACTCGGCCCAGACAATCATAAAGGCCAACCTCCCATCGATAGAATCTATCTACCAGGCCCACTTTCAAGGAAAGACTGCCAGCATTCTTAAAGACCCATCCCACCCTGGCAATGTTTTTCTACAACAGCTACCATCAGGGAGAAGCCTGAACACACATACCAGCCAGTTTCGCAACAGTTTCTACACTACTGTTGTTAGAATACTGAATGGACTCTCAAACTCTTACCATTTGTCTGTACCTCTGTTTTTGTTTTTGTCGTTGTTTACCTATTATTCACTATCTATGTTACTTAACTCTGTGATCTGGCTGTCTTGCTCGCAAGACAAAGCCTTTCATTGTGCCTCAGTACATGCGACAATAAATTCAATTCAATTCAATACAATAACAATAAATGCTAGTCCAAACCTTTCCACTTTCAGGACTTCAAACATTTAAGGTCTTTGAATTATGAAAAGCATGATCACTTTTTTAATTTAAACGCTTTTCTATTTTAACTATTCCTTGTTACTATGGGTAGATAGGATAGTGAAGAAGGTGTTTGGTATGCTTTCCTTTATTGGTCAGAGTACTGAGTACAGGAGTTGGGAGGTCATGTTACGGCTGTACAGCACATTGGTTAGGCCACTGTTG
>NC_057715.1:19715166-19756735 GCF_004010195.1 Chiloscyllium plagiosum
TGCGTGTATGGAATGAGCTGCCAGAGGAAGTGATGGAGGCTGGTACAATTGCAACATTTAAGAGGCATTTGGATGGGTATATGAATAGGAAGGATTTGGAGGGATATGGTCCAGGTGCTGGCAGGTGGGACTAGATTGGGTTGGGATATCTGGTCGGCATGGACGGGTTGGACCGAAGGGTCTGTTTCCATGCTGTACATCTCGATGACTCTATGACTTGTCACTGACACAATCATTACCTCCATGCAACTAGTCTGACAGAGAAATGTTGCCAGCTGTCTTCAGGACTATTCAACATTTTACTCACAGACATATTTTGAATACACCAATAAACTTAACTGGCCCTTCAAGGAGAATAAATTAGTTTGCTGGCCCTGCTCCAATAGCCCTCGAGAAGTTCTAACTCTCAACTGCAAGTCCAGGGCAACATTGTGTGGAAATGCAACTGTCTTGGAAGTTACTGTCTTGTGGGCTAGTTTCATGTTGAACAATTCAACCACAAGAGGACAGTGAATAGCAATGTCTTCTTCTGTATGTCCAGCATGAGGCTAACTTTGTCATACTTTTCTTATCTGCTTTCTTCCCCTACATTTTCTTTGCATCTCCCCCTTCAATAACTGCTGACTGCTCTAATGGTCTGTCTGAATTTTTGCATCTCTCTATCATTAATGTGCGTATTATTTTCTGCTTTTTAAAACATTAATTCACAGGATATGGGCATCTCTCGCTAGGGCAGCATTTATTGCCCATCCCTAATTGTGCAGAGTGTAGTTAAGAGCTGACCATATCTCTGTGGGTGTGGAGTCACATGTAGACTAGACCAGGTAAGGACGGCAGATTTCATTTCCTAAAGGACATTAGTAAATGAAATGGATTTTCCCCAACAATCCTCAATGGTTTCATGGTCATCATTAAACCCTTAATTCTTGATTTTATTTTATTCAATTCAAATTTGATCATCTGCCATCGCAGGATTTCACACCAAGCCCCCAAAACTTTGCCTGGGTCTATGGATTAATTGTCTCGCAGAAGTACCATGTGGCCATTGCCTTCCCTATGTATTAGTATTTCAGAGACCTGGACTAATGCTGTGGAGACATGTCAAATCCGACCATGACTACAGAAAGATCTTACTTTTCAATTTATTTATTCATTCACAACAAATGGGCATCATTTGCTCAGCAATCATTTATAGCTCATCCCTAATTCCCCTGAAGAAGTAATGGTGAGTTGCATTTTTGTTAACTGCGGTATATTTGGTTTGTTATACCCACAGTGCCATGGGGAAAGGAGGTTCAGAATGTTGACCTAGTGACACTGAATGAACCACAACTTTTTTCAAACTCAGTATGGTGAATGGCTTGGGGGGAAATATACATATGGTAGTGTTCTCATGTAGTTGCTGCTCTTGGGCTTATACATGGTAGAAGCCACAAGATTATAAGATACAGTGGATGGAATCTTGATGAGTTTCTGCAGTCATCTTGTAGATGGCATGTACTGCTGCCATCGTAAGCAGTGAAGGTTTAAATGATGTGACAATGAAATGCACTCCTTTGACCTGGATTGTATTCAGCTTCTTTAGTATTTTGGAGCTGCAATCATCTAAACAGCATTCTGTCACACTACAGGCTTCTATCTTGTAGGTAGAGGGCAGGCACTGAAGATTCAGGGGATGAGCTACTTACCACTGAACTCTTAACCTTTTACCTGCTCTTGTAACCACAGTGTTTATGGTGAATGGTAACTCCCAGGATGTTGATACTGGGAAATTCACTGATGGTAATGCCATTGAATGAGAAAGGGGAAAGTTAGATTCTCTTTTGTTGGAGATGGTCATTTCCTTACACATGGGGTGACATGTATGTTACTTGCCACTTATCAGCCCAAGCCTGAATGTAGACCAGGTCTTGCTGCATGTGGACAGAAATGGCTTTGGTATCTGAAGTGTTGCAAATTGTCGTTATACACTCATCAGTGAACTCCTCATGTCTGATCTCCTAATGCAAGGAAGATCATTGATGAAGTACCTAAAGATGATTGTACCTAGGACATGAACTTGAGGGTCTCCTGTAGTGATGTCCTGGAGCTGAGATGATCAACATTCGACTACCACAAGCATCTTCCTTTCTGCTAGCATGACTCCCAACATTGGAGACTTTTCCCAGATTTCCAACGATGGGTTTTGCTAGAGCTCCTTGATGTTACGCTAAATCAACATGTCACCTTGATGTTGAGGGCTTCTCGTTTCACATCACAAGTTCAGCAATTTCTCCCATGTTTGGACAAAGGCTGTCATATGGGGTCAGGAGCTATGTGCCCTCAATGGAACCCAAACTGAAAATGTTATTGCTGGGCTTCAATTAATTAATAAACCTGGAATCAAATGAAACTTCAAAAGTGTTGTACAAACAAAGTTAAAATTTCATAATACCAGGTTACAGTCCAACACAAGCACAGCTGGTTCACCAATGAAAAGAAGAATCAATCGGCTATCCTACCTGGTCCGACTGACAAGTGACTCTCACTGCTCTCTGAAATAAGAAAGGAAGTTATCCATTTGGAGCCTGCTTACTAACAACTGTGCAGGTGTAAATGCAGATGGAAAATAAATGCTGGCCTTTACAATCAAACTTACATCCCAGGACTAAATCACCAATAACCATGAAACTCATTCTGATAGTTATTCATGGTTCAGAAGCAACTATTTCCAGTTAATTGTGAGCTCTTTCTGTTTTCTGGAATTTTTGAGGAGAATGCATCAGGCAAATTAATTCCTGCAGTTGTTAAGATCTTAAAAATCTATCCTGCCTTTGCACTTATAAAATGTATAATGCAAAACTGTGGACAATTATATTATTTCCTTCATTTCAACAAATTATTAAAGTACAGTGCTGCTGTAAATATACTGTATCCTTATTTATTTGCCTGTTCATTTATTTATATAAATATGTTGGGCATTAAAGTCCACATCAATGTCTACTGTTAATGTTACTTTGTAGCAGCTAAAAGAGAATAACCCTGTGGAGTCATGGAATGGAACCATGAGACAATAAAGTCTAAAAAGGATAAAAATTTCCAGTAAGCTTCAGTTGTAACAAACTCCTGGTGGCCAGGAACATCTGGAGTGCCCCTGGCCTCAATCAGAGTGTTGGTTCTCACCCTTGCTTAAACTTGGTGATATATCCATGCTATTATCACACATCAGCCATTAATACTCTGTCAGAAAAGTTAGGCTAGTTTGACGTGAAATTCATTTTCTCCCTGGACCCAGTGTATCTCTTATAAAAAAGTTTGTTCTAGCAAGATTCAGAGGAATTGTGCATGACTTTCTGCTTATTTATCCATCTGAACTCACTTTGGGAAAATAAAGGACCAATACCTTTTATTGTTTGATATTGAATTATTTTCTGAAAGTACAGATATATTTTTTATGAAGCCATTACATTGTTGTTGCACAAGGTTTACACAAGGAGTGTCCTGATACACTCAGATTTTGGGGCATGGCTTTGCATCTCCTGGGAATATAATGGATTTTAACTCTTTTGCAATTCTCCAGTTTCAAGCATTAGGTGGACATTACTCACTCAAATTGGCTAGCTCTAAATCCTGCTTTAGCCAGGGAAGAATAAAGCTCTTGCAGCCTATGGCAAGAGGTGAGTTACTCTGCTATTTGTGAGATACCTTGTCTTATGTCAATTGGCTGAGCCAACCAGTGGCCTCACCAACTGCTCATCAGAAAGACTGGATATTGTGCGATTTGGGATGACTGTGGAAATGTGGGCTAGTGGGAGCTGATAGTTATGGCAAGATAGTGAAGAACTTACATAGTATCTTCCATGATCTTAGAAAACTAAAAACATTTTGGACTCAGTGAAGCATTTCTGAACTGTAATCACTATTGTACTGTAGGAAATTATTCCAATATTTCTCCTGGGGTATCAGCATTGTCAAGGCTGTTCCCGGAGTGGGACTCCTTGAGAACCGGAACATCTTGCAGAAGTCCTGGAGTCATGCGTCAGACCCCAGTTTAGACAGAAGATGAACTCTTATTTAAGTAATTTCTTTTTATCCTTATCATGACTTAAAATGGCTCCAGATAGTGGTGACAAAATACTTTTCATTATATCTTCAAGAGTACAGAATCATAGAAACATAGAATCATATACTGTAGAAGCAGGCCATTTGGCCCTTCAAGACCACATCAATCATCCGAAGTGCATCCCACCCAGACCCATCCCATCCCTGTAACCTAACCCATTCCCAACCCATCTAGCCTGCACAACCCTGGACACTATTGGCAATTTAGTGTGGCCAGTCCACCTAGCCTGCACATCTTTGGACTATGGGAGGAAACGGGAGCATCAAGAGAAAACCCATGCAAGACGTGGGGAGAATGTGCAAACTCCACACAGACAGTCGATCAAGACTGGAATATTCATCTTTCAAGGAAATACATCGGCCACAACAAGGTCCAGCAATTAATAATGTAAAATCAAGAACTAGGGATGCTGGAAACCTGAAACCAAAATCAGAAATTGCTGGAGAAACTCAGCATGTCTGGCAGCATCTGTGAAGAGAAATCAGAATCAATATTTTGGGATCAGTGACCCTTCTTTAGCAGTGCGTTCTGATAAATTGAATTCTGACGAAGGGTCACTGGGCCCAAAACTGTTGACTCTGCTTTGTCTCCACAGAAGCTTCCAGACCTGACGAATGTCTCCAGCAATTTCTGTTTTTGTTTCAAGTTGCTGCAATTGTCTGACAAGATGGGACGATATTTGTCGAGTTTATTTTTGGAGTTGTACAATCTGTGCTTTTCAATGAACCTTTTCTAAATACCTGACGGCGTCCCTTTCACCAATCCATGCTTAATCATACAAGATTCTTCTGAGGTCAAGACTGATGCTAAAAGAGTGTAGGGGAACCTGTGAACAAGTTGTAAAGCTTCAGACTGATGGGTCAACAATTTAAGATGATGACGGGAGGATTTTATTTCTCTAAGTAGGTTTTGAACCTTCAGAATTCTCTACCCTAGAGAGTTGAGCCATTGAATGCATTCAAGGCTGAGATTGATAGATTCTTCGACTGTAAGGGAGTCAAGGATTATGTGGAATAAGCAGGAAAGCCGAGACAAAGATCAGATCAGATCATGATCACATTGACTGCAGAGTACTCAGGGCAAACTAGCTGATTCCTGCTCCTATTTAATTTGTTCTAACGTCAACAGCTGACCTAGTTTTACTTACTGTACTTAAGATTTCCTACCCTGCCTCAGAACATAGAGGTGAGTGCTCTACCAAGGATGGAGATGTGCAAAAAATTCATTATGTGATGGTCAGAGGTCTGGAGGAATAGAAAATGTTTTCCTTTGGGAATATGGAGAGTTTCACCAAGTTTCTGCTTGAACTCATTCCTGAGGGTAGTGCCTCCTCTGGAAATAGTAACCTTGGTCCTGTGAGGAAGGGTGATGCTTAGCTCCTGTTTACAGAGCGTGACCCATGTTGTTTCACCAGCTCTTTAAAGCTGGCTCTTCCGAACTTGCAAAAGGTTTAGAATTGCTAGATTTGTGTTCGGATATATGTGAGGGTTGGACTTCCATTTTGGAATGACAAATTGGCCACTTGATAGATAAGTTCTTCACTGCACTGAAAGAGGATTTATGAAGGTAGTGTAGTTAAATTAATCAAGTATGTGTTAGCATTTGCTTTATCAATTCTCCTGCAGTTACGATATGGATATTTTGCCTGACTCTGACCCATATCAATATGCCATTGGAATCAATATATCTGGAGAACAAATGGGGATGAGAGAAGAATAAATAATTCCTGCACTGTCTTTTGTCCTCACTGTCAGAGGATCTACATTCATTGCTGTATACTGTAGAGGTGGGATCTGAGGATACACTTTTAGTCCGCTACCATAAAATTACCAAATTATTCTCTTGAAGGGACATAAGACGGTCTGACAAATACAGAGTGACATTGTTAGATTTTTTTCAGATATTAACATGACTAGGATCGACTTGAAGTCAGGTTGGTCAGACTTTGGGTCTCCAGTGCCTGCTAGAGATTAATTCACAACTGAAGAGGATTAAAATCTAACAGTGGAGCTTGGTGGGGTTTTCTAGGCTTTGTTTTTAGAAACTTGGCTTCATTTAAAAAATAGTTTCAAATCAATCTGTTCAGAGATGCTGCTACTGTATACATCTCTGGAACAGGTGGGACTTCATTTTATAATTGAGTTATTCACCCTCAGTGGGGGAATTGGGGTAAAATTCTTGTTGTGTGGCCTGGTATTGAGAGGAAACTACAAGTTTGCAAATACTCTGAAACTGAATTTTACTAATATTTAGTGAAGTGTCAATTCTGGGAATTTGATGGACAAATTTTCTCCATGAGATCATGCGAGTTACTTCAAGTAATTCTCCACTGCACACCTCATCATGCATGCACTGCATCTCTATGGCACTGTGCTCTTGCTCAGTTGTTTGTTATGGGTATGTTCCACTGCTGGGACTAACAGATACATACTGCTACAACCATAGTTATAGCCCAGCTGCACAACAGGTTAATTTTGACCAGCAGCTAATAGCCCATCACAGGGAGGGAATGAAATGAGCCACTTCTGAAGGCACAGAGGTGGCACAGTGACTCTTCATTGGAAATCGAAGCACACATTCATAAATTTTACATCATCTCATGTCTGATCGAATATCATTCAAACTGCAGTTACAAGACTCAAGCTGCAGAGGCTGCTTGTCCTTCATGCCATTCTATGTTAGAACTCTGTCCAAGTGAGTGTTACTCTTTCTCTAATGCCCACAGTAGCATAATATCTTGTCATTGCTCTATGTGGGAGCAGCACATGTTGGAAAACATTTAAACAGTACAACAGCAAAAAACAAAGAAGCAACACGCATAATAAAACTGTATTTGCTTCTGGGAATTGACAGGGCTACTTGCCTTTTGACCAACCACAAATTTACAGTAAATAAATGATCACTTCACCCAGCTCCCATCAAACAGTAGCAGATGTCAATTACATTTCTCTGGCTTGTTACTCCTGATGTAGGGACGCTCTATAGTGTTGAATGTGATGTTCCTCTAACTCAATTTCTGAACCTTGCTTCTCAGAAGATTGCTAACACTCTCTCAGCTCTTCAGCATCCCATTCACATCCCCTCTTTGCCTGATCCCTGTCATACAATACACATTACTGTGTGGCATGCTCTGTTTGGTCCTCCAGACCAATTAAAGCATCAGAAATTCATCTTCAGAAGACCAATTGTCTGTTCTACCATGCTTCAGATTGAAGAATGGGATGCATTGTATCTAATGTCGGCCTCAGTTAGGGGCTTGCATGCTAAAGTCATCAACCCATGGTCGCAGAGGGTAGCCCTTGAGTTCCAGTAACCATCCTTGTAAGGCATTCAGCCTTGAATCAAAACAGGAACATGGCAGCTTCCGGGGTACCTGTCACAGACTCCTAGGATGAGGTACTGATGACCACAGATGACTTTTACATTAATGGAATGGAATACTGTTAGCAACCATTGACCTTCCAGGCTGTAGCACTGACCTAGACACAGGAAAAAAAAGGATATTTAATGGTGCGATCTATGAAAATTGTATCACTAACTGCCTTGATACATTTGTGGGTTGAAGCTTGAGAGATGCCCCACAGTTCTCCACTGGATCTTAGGAGGCAGGTGCAGCTTTGATGACCAGCAGGATAGGATGGCTACCTACTCTGACAGGTTGCAAATCCAGCAAGAAACACAGTTCTGTGATGGTGCCCCGGGTGATCCACAGTCTGAGGCAGAAGTGCACCTTGCTCATCCTTACGAAGTGGCACCAAGGATGATAGAGTCTGGGCCTCCTGTAATTCCTGTGTGTCCTGTCGGGACCTTCAGCTGCACCTTCATGACCAGAATGCTAATCATCCTGGGGTCGCTGGCACATTTGCTCCCCCTCAATTTCTCCGCTCCTTCATTGCACCCCAGTCACAGTGACAATGGCCTCTGCTGTGGCTGAATCCATTGGTGGCATTTCCAGTGAACCTGCATGGGCAATATGAGTAAGAGAACAGGTCCTTAATAATATGAGCAGTCGGTATTCACATCACACATAAATGACAGCCTAGCTAAAACCTCAATATATTGGGACATGGAGGACTCCAACAAGAAGGCCCATGCAATACCTGTATATGGATCTTGAACACTCTGGGCCTTATTCTATTGTATGCAGGAAAATGAATACTGTGTGAATACAGAAGGAAATTAAAAGTGTGCTAGGATTGAAGAAACCTTACCTACACAGGGACACACACACTCCCTCTCTCTCTCTCTCACACCCACAAGCGGTGCCCATGTGTTCAAACAGAAAAAGGCATTTATTCCACCCACTTCAGGTGTGAGGGTGGCCATTTTTCATTTCCATTCTGCGTTTGTGAATTGGATCGGGATGGATGTCAACACATGTCACTTTGTCACAGGCTCATCCTGGTAATTAAGGGAAACCCCACCCTCGCAAATCTTCGTGTTCCTTTCTTTCTTGCACTCTCTGCTCATCGCATCATTTATGAGCATCCACACGTTGCCACCTAAATCTTTTGTGTATGTTTTTATCTCCCAATAGTATCCCCTGAGCCTGGCCCTACAGCTTAATCTTGCTAACCATCATGCATCAGTGTTCCCACTGTTGAAGCCAGGACTGTGGTGACATTCATATAATCAGCTTGCCCCCTTGTCCTGCAGAAAACAATGTCCTCCAATACATTATAACCTCCCACCTTTGTATGTTGAATTGCCCCCATCATGCTGATTGTCTGCTCTGCAACCCAAGATGCTGCCTTCAATTCTGACAATTGACATCCGCAGCTTCCCTAGCATAGAGGTGGCCCCTGATAACCTCCCCTCTGAAACAGACCTCAGGATTGACTGTTCACCCCGACACCACCCTGCCCACCCCCTCCTTGCACCCACCCCCGTTATGAACTATTCCCCGACTGTCCCGAGTGGCTGACTAACTGTGTTCAAGCCCTTGGAGTGGTAACAAATCCCTTGACTTACTGTGCAGATACCCAGACTGCAGGCAGTTTTCCTGGACTTAACTGAGGACTAACCCCCCCCACCCCCACCCACCCCCACTTAGACTTCGAGACGTGACCATTTGGTTGAAGAACATGCAGTGTGTCTGGATGATGCTGGCACATGCTGTAGGTGTGACATCGACAAAGCACAACGCTGGACAGTAACATGAATTGATTGATAACTGCTGACAAGCTGTTTGACTTTGTGTCCCCCATTAAGAGACAAGGCAGGGCGGACTCACTGTGAACCTGTCAGTTTGGAATGTGACAAGAAAGTGCAAAAAGGCAAGACCGAGATGTTGTGAGTATTGAAGCAGGCGCAAAGTGAATGAGCACCAAGAAAGCAAGCAAAGATCCCTGAGGTAGCCCAGCTCCAATCTCTGAGATGGGTGCCCTTGCATTCAGGCAAAGTGGCCGAGCAGCAGCAGTGTTGCAATGAAAGGTGTTAGTACTGAAGTGGAAAACTATTTTAAGTGGGTCTGACATGTGCACGGATGATGTGGTGAGAGTGATGTCATCCTCCATCGATGGAATGTGTAGGTAATCACTATCCATGAGTAGGCCCCAAGATATTGAGACTGTTGGCCAAAATGAAGATCCATTGGAGCAAGTTGTCTTTGATGCAAAGGAGGACAGTAAACTGCATAGAAATGGAGTGAGATTAGGTATTAATAAGTTATAAATATGTGCAAATAGGCCTTTCGTTGCTCCCTCGTGAGATTCTCAGCTCACCATTCCAACTTTGAGTGGAAAAATGACCTTATTTTTCCAATATCAAAATTCTCACTTTTCCAATCTTGTCAAATTGTCCTGACTGATTTGTCATTGACCATGTCGTTTAAGGAGACTTCTGTCCCATGTTCCTCTCACATTTTCCTTTCTAAGCAGGTTTGAGGCAAATGAAGCAATTTTGTTTGAAACTATTAATATCACTTTAAAACTAGCACAGAATTAACCCAGAGACTGGTGAGCTTATGGAAATTGTTATCACTGAAAGCCAACAATCAAGGCCAACATATTCAAGAAGGAGTTGATTGTAGCACTTGTGTCTGAAGGGAGCCAAGGATATGGATGAGCAACCTATTGAGTTGGATATTAGTCATGATCGTAATGAATGGTTGAGCAAGCTTGGAGAGCCAAATGGTGTACTGCTGCTTCTATTTTCTACGTAATTGGATGCATTTTAAAGGCAGGAGCTAATACAGTAAATGAGCAATGATGTAGATACTCCTCATAAGCTATTAGTTTGTAAATGGATCAAGAAAGCATACTGGCAAAAATTTAAAACTAACAATTATAGCAAGCATTAGAGGGTGAACAATGAAAATAATCTGAGTAAAAGATTAAAAATCACATAACACCAGGTTATAGTCCAACAGGTTTAATTGGAAGCACACTAGCTTTCGGAGCGACGCTCCTTCATCAGGTGATAGTGGAGGGCTCGATCGTAACACAGAATTTATAGCAAAAATTTACAGTGTGATGTAACTGAAATTATATATTGAAAAATTGATTGTCTGTTAAGCCTTTCATCTGTTAGAATACAGTGATAGTTTCACTTCTTTCATGTGTAAATCACAAAACTTTTTTTAAAAGTTGCATTCTCGGGTTAGCTGTTAACAATGGCAATAGCTAGACAATATGTTGAAGGTGTTAACCCCCTGTGTTCTCTGTCTATGACCTGATGTTTAGATTGATTCTAATCTAAAAAGTGAGATAACAGAGCTTTACATAAATTCATGCAGTTGTTGAGCTCAGTTCTACATGAATGCATGCAGTTTTTGAGCAAAGTACAATGTAACTCTGCAAGTACAAATTCACTCCACACAATATATGTGTGCATGTGGGTCTTTGTGTGTCTGTGTGTGTGTCTATCTGGGGTGGGGGTTGTGAGTGTGAGAAAGTGTGTGTGTGTGTAGTGTCTTAAGTCTGTGAGGGGGTGCATGTGTGAGTGTGGGAGTGTATGTGTCTACAAGTGTGTGGGTGTCTGTGTGCGCATCTGTGTGTACCTGTGTCCGTGTGTATGTGAGAGTGTGTGTGTGTAGGAATATCTGTGTGTGTGTGTGTGTGTGTGTAGTGCAATGGTGATCACCTGTAATGTGACATGAACCCAAGGTCCCGTTTGAGACCCTCCCTATTGGTACCGAACTTAGCTATTAGCCTCTGCTCGGCCACTTTCTTCTGCTGCCTGTCCCGAAGTCCACCTTGGAGGATGGTCACCCGAAGGTCCGAGGCTGAATGTCCTGGACCACTGAGGTGTTCCCCAACTGGGAGGGAACCCTCCTGTCTGTTGATTGTTATGCGGTGCCCATTCATATGTTGTCGTAGCCTTTGCTCGGTTTCCCCAATGTACCATGCCTCCAAGCATCCTTGCCTGCAACATATAAGATAGACAACGTTGGCGGAGTCACATGAATACCTGCCATGTACAAGGTGGGAGGTGTTCCCACGTGTAATAGTGGTATCTGTGTCCACAATCTGACACGTCTTACAGTGTCCACCGTGACAGGGTTATATGGAGTTGTCCTGAGAGTCGGGCAGTTTGCTACGAACAATGACCTGCTTGAGTTTGGCGGTTGTTTAAAGGCAAGTAGTGGAGGTGTGGGGAAGGTACACCTTCAACATATTGTCTAACTATCACCATTGTTAACAGCTAACCCGAGAATGCAACTTTAAAAAAAAAGGTTTTGTGATTTACACATGAAAGAAGTGAAACTGTCACTGTATTCTAACAGATGAAAAGCTTAACAGACAATCAATTTTTCAATGTATAATTTCAGTTACATCACACTGTAAATTTTTGCTATAAATTCTGTGTTACGATCGAGCCCTCCACTATCACTTGATGAAGGAGCGTCCCTCCGAAAGCTAGTGTGCTTCCAATTAAACCTGTTGGACTATAACCTGGTGTTGTGCGATTTTTAACTTTGTACACCCCAGTCCAACACCGGCATCTCCAAATCATGAGTAAAAGATAATTGTTTTAGAACACAGAACATCCCAACGCATTACAGGCCCTTCGCCCCTTGATGTTGCACCGACCTGTAGAACCAATCTGAAGCCTATCTATTCTATACTATTCCATTTTCATCCATATGTTTATCCAATGACCATCTAAATGCCCTCAAATTTGGCGAGTCTACCATCGTTGCAGGCAGTGTGCTCCACACCCCTACTATTCTCTGAGTTAAGAAACTAAATTCACGAATTAACGGTTCTAATATTGTCAACCCTTGTACAATCGAGTAGTGCCAGCATTGAACCTATCTGACTCCTTTTCTGCTTAAAAATATATGATTCTCTAAGGATTAGATCTTATGGTTTGCAATGAAATCAGGTCACGTAGAGCTGACATTGAAGAAAGCCATACTGGAGACTCAGTAATCCTTGAGGGGACTACATTACCTCTCTGATGTGTAACTGATTGTTGGATATGGCTAAACTGAGGATTCCCAGCATGGAACTGCAGCGGTGTTACCATGTGATCTGAGTAACTAATTAGATGAAAGTTTTCTCAAAGGCAGCCAACCATGACATGCAAAGCAGTAAAATTGGAATCATTCTTTTAAAAAAAAATTACACAACACAATAATGATCAGGACCTATACTTGAAAAATGCAGGAAAAAAAATCTAAGAAATCTACCAGTTGTTCATAACGATGACATTTAATAACTTTAACATAAATATATAATTATTTTTTCCACCTCTGCAGAATAGACAAAGTCTTTTCCCTGGGGTCGGGAAGTCCAGAACTAGAGGGCAGGGTTTGGGGTGAGAGGGGAAAGATATAAAAGAGACCTAAGGGGCAACTTTTTCACACAGAGGGTGGTACATGTATGAAATGAGTTTCCAGAGTAAGTGGTGGAGGCTGGTACAATTGCAACATTTAAGAGGCATTTGGATGGGTATATGAATAGGAAGGGTTTAGAGGGATATGGCCGGGTGCTGGAAGGTGGGACTAGATTGGCTTGGGATATCTGGTTGACATGGACGGGTTGGACCGAAGGGTCTGTTTCCATGCTGTACATCTCTATGACTATAAAGTTGTTATTATGCCTTTGAGATACATGACAATGCGGAATTGCCGAGCAGAACCTGACAGCCAAGTTCCGTACACATGAAGTCAGCCTCGACACTAATCTTAGGTTCATCTTGCGCTACTTGTCACCCCATGTTATTGTTTTGTATCTGTAAAATCTCCGTATTGTCTTGTTTTGACACCATGACCTTGATATCTTGTTATGATCTCTCTAAGTTAATTAGTTTGTACAGTTTTAGTTACATGTTATTTTGGCTCAACTCTCGGCAAGTGACTCTTACACCTATCATGTTATTTCAGCCCCTGTGTCAGCCTTGCTGCAGAGCTCTAATACAGGTCAGTGCAAACTGGAAGAACAGCACCTCATTTTCCACTTGGGAAACCCGCAGCTCTGCAGACTTAATATTGAGTTCAATAATTTGAAGGCCCATGTCCCAGCCTTGTAACGCAGACACCAGGCCTTGGTATCATATAGTCTGCCATTCCACACGATCCATTGTTAACAACTGACAGTCTCCATTAACAGCTATTCACCCTTCAGAAATGAGATAACGAGAATCCATAGACAGTATATTCCTCTTAGGGTGAAAGGAAAGGCTGGTAGGGAAAGGGAATGCTGGATGATTGAAAAATTGAGGATTTGGTTAAGAAAAAGAAGGAAGCATATGTCAGGTATAGAAAAGATAGATCAAATGAATCCTTCGAAGTGTATAAAGGCAGAAGTAGTATACTTAAGAGAGAAATCAGGAGGGCAAAAAGGGTCATGAGATAGCTTTGGCAAATAGAGTTAAGAAGAATACAAAGGTCTTTACAAATACATTAAGGATAAAAGGATAACCAGGGAGAGAATAAGTCCCCTTAAAGATCAGCAAGGTGACCTTTGTGTGGAGCCGCAGGAGATGGGGGAGATACTAAAAGAGTATTTTGCATCATTGTTGACTGTGGAAAAGGGCATGGACAATATAGAATGTAGGGAAATAGATGGTGACATCTTGAAAAATGTCCATATTACAGAGGCAGAAGTGCTGGATAAAAGTCGATAAACCCCAGAACCTGATCAGGTGTACCCTCGAACTCTGTGGGAAGTTAGGGAAGTGATTGCTGGGTCCCTTGCTGAGATATTTGTATCATCGATAGTCATGGGTGAGGTGCCGGAAGACTAGAGGTTGGCTAACGTGGTGCCACTGTTTAATAAGGGTGGTAAGGACAAGCCAGGGAACTATAGACCAATGAGCCTGACATTGATGGTGGGCAAGTTATTGGAGGGAATCCTGAGGGACAGGATGTACATGTATTTGGACTAATTAGGGATAGTCAACATGGCTTTGTGCGTGGGAAATCATGTCTTACAAACTTGGTTGTGTTTTTTGAAGAAGTAACAAAGAGGATTGATGAAGGCAAAGCAGTGGCCACGATCTATATGGACTTCAGTAAGGCATTCAGCAAGGTTCCCCAGGAGAGACTGGTTCGCAAGGTTAGATCTCATGGAATACAGGGAGAACTAGCCATTTGGACACAGAATGGTGAGCTGGGCGAGTTGAACCGAAGGGTCTGATTCCGTGCTGTACATCTCTATGATTCTGTGACTCTAAATAAACAATTTTGTCGATAGGTTTAAACAAAATGAGAAACAAGGCTCATGTGGAGCAGAAACACCAACAGAGATCAGTTGGATGGAATTACTTTTTTTTTAGCTCACTCATGGGACATGGATGTTGCTGGTTGGGCCAACACTTATTGAGCTGTAGGTTGACCCACACTGTCGATAGGGAGGTTACAGAGAAAATGCCAGGATTTTGACCCAGCAACAACAAAGGGACAGCAATATATTTCTAAGTGATTTGGAGGGAAACTTGCATTGATGGCATTCCCATGTATCTGGTGCCCTTGACTTTTGGAATAGAACTGATTATGGGTTTGGAAGAACTGCCGAAGGATTGTTGGGAAATCTTTACAGAGCATCTTGTAGATTGTATACACTGCTGCTACTGAGTGTTAGTCATGGGATAACTGCATCTTTGTGGATGCGGTGCCAATTAGGAGGGCTCCTTTGTCCTGGATGGTGACAACCTTCTTCAGTGTTGTGCTTGAGGAATATTCCATCCCACTCTTCATATCTTGCAGATGGTGGACAGGCTTTGGGGAGTCCGGAGGTGAGTTACTTACTGTGGTATTCCTCGCTTCTGACCTGCTTTTGTAACCACAACATTTATAGATATTTTAAAATCACTATTACACACCTCTCAAGTAGGTGGTATTTGAACTCAGGCTTCCTGTTTCAGGGATAGGAAACTATTGTACTTATATGTGAGTCCAGTTCAGTTTCAGATCAATGATAATTCCCATAATGTTGATAATCTGGGATTCATTGAAGGCAAAACCAATGAATGTCAAAAGACGGTAGTTAGATTGTCTCATATTGATGGTAAAATGAGGTCTGCAGATGCTGGAGATCAGAGATGGAAATGTGTCTAATGCCCGAAACGTCGATTCTCCTGTTCCCTAGATGCTGCCTGACCTGCTGCGCTTCTCCAGCAACACATTTCCATCTCATATTGATGGTGGTCATTGTCTGGCAATTGTGTGGCATGAACGTTATTTGCCACTTGTCAGCTCAAGCCTGGGCAGTGTACGTGTTGCATTTGGACATGGACTGCTTCAATAGCTGAGGAATCACTAATGATGCTGAATATTGTGCAATCATCAACAAACATTCCACTTCTGACCTTATGATGGAGGGTAAGTTGTTGATGAAGCAACTGAAGACGGTTGGGCCTAGGACACTACCCCGATGAACTCCTGCAGAGATGTCTTGGAGCTGAGATGACTGACCATCTTCCATTGTGCCAGGCATGACTCCTAACTTCAGAAAGTTCCCCCTGATACCCATTGATTCCAGTTCTGCTGGGAATCATGATGCCACACTCCATCAAATTGCACTTGATATCAAAAGCTATCACTCTTATCTTACCTTGGAATTCAGTTTGTTTATGCATGTTTTAAGTAAGGCTACAATGAGATCAAGAGCTGATTGGCCCTGGCAGAACCCAAATTGGATGTCACCAAGCAGGTTATTGCTTAATTGATACTGTTTGATAGCACTGTTGATGACACCTTCCATTATTTTACTGATGATTGAGAGTACACTAATGGGGCGGTAATTGGCTGAGTTGGATCTGTCCTGCTTTTTGTGTACAGGATATACCTGGGCAATTTTCCACGTTGTTGGGTAGATCCCAGTGTTGTAGCTGTAATTGGAACAGGGGTACAGCCATTCATGGGACACAAGCCTTCAGTACTATGTCTGGAATGTTGTCAAGGTGCATAACCATTGCAGTATCCAGTGCTTTTAACTGCTTCTTGGTATCACGTGGAGTGAACTGAATTAGCGAAAGGTTGGCATCTCTGGGGACAGCCAAGGTTGAGAATCAACCTGGCTGAAGGTCGTTACAAATGCTTCAGACCTAATTTTTGCCCTGATATGCCGGGCTATTGCATCACTTAGGATGGATATATTTGTGAAAACTCCTCCTCCTCTAGTGAGTTGTTTAATTGACCATCACCATTCATGACTTGATGCGGCAGGACGTTGATCTGATAGTTGTGGAATTACTTTGCTCTATCACTTGCTGCTTATGCTATTTGGTATGCAAGTGGTCGTATGTGGCAACTTCACCAGGTCGTCACCTCAATTTTCAGACTGCCTAGTGTTGCTCCTAGCATGCCCTTGTGCACTCTTCATTGACCATGTTTCTATGCTGGAAATACAATAAAGACAACTTAATTGTTCTTAGATAGCTGTTAAACTATGTTTTTTGTAAAGAATATCATTTTTTAAACTCATGTTTATTTTTATATAAAGATGCCTATCTTAATTTTGTGCATTAAATTGTTCATGATGGAGATAAACTGATGCTTAACATCATAATTCCTTCCACACAATCATTCTTTTATTTCCAGGTCACAAGGATACATTATTTAAACTTCAGTGCTGCTTGCACTTCTAACAAAGGATGGAAAACTGAACAAATAAACCAAGAGATAAATTAACTTATTAAATCTATCATACTCTTACAATTGAAAAGTTATCTGTCCCCTGGGATTGCAAGGTAACACCCTCCTCGGGAAATTTGATCAAACTCTCATTCGCACTGAAGTTGAAATAAAGTTTTTTTTTCTCTCACTGGCTGCATTGTTCAAAGCAGAACCTCTCCCCTGTGGTCGGCTCACTTTCTGTGATCCTGCAGGAACAGTGTGAAATTAAAGAATCCACAAGCAGAGGTCAAACCACTTAAACTCTGTCTGCCTTCTAAATGTTTCATGGCCAGTGATTATGAATGGTTATCTAATGCAGTCCTGACAGAAGCCTTTCAATAACAGTGGGTAGGCTATGATCACATGTCCCTCCCCAGTCGGGAGGTGAATGCTGCTTATAAACCGTACACTCAGAGAGATGAACTGGCTGGCAGGATGGATTGTTCTAAATTTGCATAATGTGAAGAGCATTCTCAAGGATAAAATAACTTCCAGTTGATATTACCGGAAATACACTTGATTATTTTAGCTTGCAATGTTTAATATCTAATAGATGTAAAATAAAGTGTCCATGCTTTTTTTTCAGTTATCTGGTTATTTGTCAATTAATTTTGGAAATGTTAATTTTATTTCTTCTCCAGCCCTTCACAAATGCCAAAATTGTAACCCTTAAATCCAAACAAGTCATTTCCAGTAAAAGTTTCAAGGTGCTGCAAGCTGTCCTTGATGTGATGAATTCATAGTCGCAAATAGTAAAAATATTTCCCCTCAGCTACGATTTCTGAAGTCCCTACAGTTCATTAATTATTGATTAATAATGCCTCTTAGAAGCAATCACTTGAGCAACCATCTATTCTCCTTCCAATTTCCTCACAGTTGGAGATCTAATTCCATGCAGAAATTCAGTCTTCTATTTCCTCAGCCAGGATTAATCTGCTCTCTCACCCTGCTCAATCCAGGCCCAACTACACTGTATCACTCTACAGCTTTGTAAACAATAAGATGGCTTTCAGCCTAACTGTGTCATTTTTCATGTTTCATTTGAGACATTGTGATAAGAATAAATCACCACATGCATGATTACTACATAGTAAAGCAGCCTATTTTATAGATCCAATACTTTAAAACTCCACCAATGGAATAATCTGGCTGCATAATTTACTGTTGTACCTTTCCTCTTTCAACAGCACCTTGAAGGTCAAGAGCAGCAAGTGCATGGCAACACTGTGACTTCAGCTCACAGAACATCTGTTTTTACATAAAGAGTCATAAGGCCTTAGAGATATACAGCATGGAAACAGACTCTTTGGTCAACTTGTCCATGCCGACCAGATATCGTAATCTAATCTAGTCCCATCTGCCAGCACTTGGCCCATATCCCTCAAAACCCCATCCATTCATATACCCATCCAGGTGCCTTTTAAGTGTTGTAATTGTACTAGCCTCCACCAATTCCTTTGGCAGCTCATTCCTTACAAGCACCACCCTCTGTGTGAAAACATTGCCCCTTAGATCCCTTTTAAATCATTCCCCTCTCACCCTAAACCTATGTCCCCTAGTTCTGGACTCCCCCCACCTTAGGGAAAAGACCTTGTCTATCTACCCTATCCATGCCCCTTGTGAGTTTATACAACTCTGTAAGGTCACTCCTCAGCATCTGAAGCTCCAGGGAAAATTAGATTAGATTAGATTAGATTAGATTACTTACAGTGTGGAAACAGGCCCTTCGGCCCAACAAGTCCACAACGAGCCGCCGAAGCACAACTGACCCATACCCCTACATTTACCCCTTCACCTAACACTATGGGCAATTTAGCATGGCCAATTCACCTGACCTGCACATCTTTGGATTGTGGGAGGAAACCGGAGCACCCGGAGGAAACCCACGCAGACACGGGGAGAATGTGCAAACTCCACACAGTCAGTCGCCTGAGTCAGGAATTGAACCCGGGTCTCTGGCGCTGTGAGGCAGCAGTACTAACCACTGTGCCACCGTGCCGCCCAATTAGGCCCAGTCTATTCATTATCTTCCTCTAGTTCAATACCTCCAACACTGGCAGTCATGATTTGGAGGTACCGGTGTTGAACTGGGGTATTCAAAGTTAAAATCACACAACTCCAACAGGTTTAGTCGGAAGCACTAGCTTTCACAGTGTTGCTTCTTCATCAGGTGGGTGTGGAGTATAAGTTTGTAAGCTTACGATGTTATACTCCATAACCACCTGATGAAGGAGCAACGTTCTGAAAGCTAGCGCTTCCAAATAAACCTGTTGGACTGTAACCTGGTGTTGTGTGATTTTAACTGTTCGACCCTGGCAACATCCTTGTAAATCTTTTCTGAAGCTTTTCAAGTTTCACAATGTCCTTGATAGCAGGGAGAACAGAATTGCAGACAACGGTCCAAAAGTGGTCTCATGTGTTCCCATGCAATTATGGTCTCTTGGTCAAACCTGTGGTTAGCACTGCTGTATCAGGTGACTGTCTATGTGGAGTTTGCATGTTCTCCCCTAGTCTGCATGGGTTTCCTCCAGTGGTCTGGTTTCCTCCCACATTTCAAAGATGTGCAAGTTTGTTGATTAGTGATGCTAAATTATCCATAGTGTCCAGGGATGAGTACATTAGGTGCAGTTGGCTATGGAAAATGCAGGGTGAGAGGGAGAGGGTAGGGGGATGGGTTTGAGTGGGATGCTCTTCGGAGGCTTGGTGTAGACTCATTGGGCCAAATGGCCTGTTTTCTTTGGAACTCCCTCTCTCAAAACACAGTGGGAGCTGGATCAATTCATGGACTACACCAATTCAACAAGGTCCAAGACCAAATTCTGAAGGACATCTTCGAAAGGGCATTAAATGGTGGTCTTGTCAATGATTCCTGAATGTCCAGTTTTAATGCTTAAAGTATCAATTTGCTTATTAAGCATGGATGATTTCATCCCAACCTAAAGCTTCTATAGCCTGTAAAAAAAGGCTTCAAGCTCAAAAACGACTTAGGCAAATTCCTGCAAGCATTAGACTGAACACACAATAGAACATGAAAGCTGCAGATATGCTAAATATTTTCATTAGAGATAAGTTCCTCAAGTAGATGAAACATGGTGTGGCTTTGAATTTAGAAATTACTGAAATAAAAAATGAGAGATTGATAAATAGAAGATTAATTTGTGGGCACAGACAACCAGAAGGAAAAATTTAGATTTTCAACATTTCATTTAATGTTTTTTAAAAACATTTTCAGAGCCTAATGCATGGTAGTACTTTTGTGAAAATGTCAATTAGTCACATTTGAACTCTGCAAATAAACATTGTAAAGGCCTTAAATATAACTGTGTAAAACAGATTTCCAATAGAAGAATAAGAGACAACCTTATCAAAACAAATTAGATTCTTTGGGGACTTGACTGGGTCACATTACATCGGGAAATTTAGAATACAAGTCATAACCTCAAATTAAAGGTTGTACATTTTATTGCTCATATTGGAGAAGTGAAGGATTTTTTTTCTCTCAAAAGGTAATGAATCTGTAGAATTCTTTACCGCAAAGGGCAATGAAGGATATGTCATTAAATATATTGTGAAACGGTGTAATAGATTTTTACTCAATAAGGGAATCAAGTGTTTGGGGGAAATGACCAGAAAGTTCAGTTAAGGATTATCAGATCAGCCATGATCTCACTGAATGGTGAAGCAGACACAATGGGCTGAATGGCCTACTTCTGCTCCTATGTCTCATGGTCTTGTTGGTGCAGGATAGTTTCAAATAGTGTCAATCTTGATGTTGGAGGTCACACGCACTCACTTTTGATGTTTATGGGTTCAAAACCCACCTCAGTTGCTAAAGCATAAAATCTAGGGAAATGCACCAGTGCAACATTGAGAGAAATACACATTGGAGGTGTTATCCTTCAAATATCAGGTGCTAGCAATCGATCCCATTGAAGAATTTTGAAGAGCAGGAGAAGAATAATCTGTGGTCGACTGACCAATATTCATCCCATAACTAACGTCAATGCAAGAGTCCACCTAGCTATTAGTAAATTACTGCTTATTTCATCTTGCTCACTTTAAATAATTTGTCATGTTCTTACATCACAATAATGAGTACAGGGAAGTAACACTTCAATGACTGTGAAGCCTTTTTGGATGTGCTGAGGTCATGCCAGATGCCATTTAGATATTTCCTAGTCAACCTGTTCTGAGATATTATTACACACTGTGGGGCAGATACAACTTGAACGAGACCCTCGTGGTCCAAAGGTAGGGACATTACTACTGCACTACAACAACCCTTTACAAATGCATTTGTCTGTCTGGATTTTGTAAGGGACTGATGGGAACATCAATAGCATCAGTCTGTCTGCAGTGCATCACTGCGTGGAATACAATACTGATGAATTGTTTGCCAGAACAAGCAGCTATATTAGAGTACTTTGTCCAATCTATCCCCAGATTTTAGCTTCAATTTCTTTAGGTGGCCTATTACACTCTTTCAATGATGTGACTGATTCATTGATATTTCTCAACTCAGTTGAGACAAACTCTATTTTATTCACTGTCCCTATTTGAAAGCCAATGCCGTAATATTATGACAATATGCCTAATTAATGTCACCATCACTGCCAAGATTTTTATCAACTGAATATTTAGGCACCATTCATGATTCAGCTGTTGTCACACACCATTTATTTTGCTCAATGATTCTAGTTCTGAGTGTTATTCGCTTATACGCTGAGTTAATGGACTCAGTTGAAACATTCCAGTTATAGGGAGGGTCAAGAGAAACAGAGCTTTACTTTCTTACAGAAGAAAAGGGTAAGGGGAACTTTGAAGAGTCTGGACAAAATAAATAAAGATGTTACAACTGTGCAGGACATTGGTTAGGCTACTTTTGGAATATTGCATTCAATTCTGGTCTCTCTGCTATAGGAAGGATATTGTGAAACATGAAAGGGTTCAGAAAATATTTACAAGGATGTTGCCAGGATTGGAGGGTTTGAGATATTAGGAGAGGCTGAATAGACTGGGGTTATTTTCCCTGGAGCGTTAGAAGCTGAGGGGAGACCGTATACAAATTGAAAGAAAAGCATTATGGGCATGGATAGGGTAAATAGCCAAAGTTATTTCCCCAAAGTGGGGGAGTCCAAAATTAGATTGAAGGTGAGAGGGGAGAGGTTTAAAAAGGATGTAAGGAGCAGGTCTTTCACACAGGGGGTGCTGTGTGTATGGAATGAACTTCCAAAGGAAGTGGTGGAGGCTGGTACAATTACAACATTTAAAAGGCATATGGATGGCTATATGAATAGGAAGGGTTTAGAGGCTTATGGGCCAAATACTGGCAAATGGGATGAGTTTAATTTAGGGTATCTGGTCAGCATGGACAAGTTTGACCAAAGGGTCTGTTGCCAGGCTGTACAAGTGTATAAGTGTAAACTCTTGTGAGGGACAAGTGATCACAATGGATCAGACAGCATCTGTGGAAAGAAAACATGCTAATGTTTCGAGTGTAGATGACTCTGCGTTAGAGCTGAAGCAAAGGGGACAGCATTTATTCTTTAGCTTGCAGGGGGGGTGGCACAGGGTAGTGGGGTGCAGGCTGCTGGTGGAGAAAAGGTGTTGACTGTTCAGATGAGGTGATCAGTATTTGAGAATGGCAGAAAATTGGTGTGTCTCCTAACAGACTTGAAAAACATTTCTGATGAAGGGCTTATGTCCGAAACATTGATTCTTCTGCTTCTTGGATGCTGCCTGACCTGCTGTGCTTTTCCAATGCACACTTTTCAACTTTGATCTCCAGCATCTGCAGTCCTCACTTTCTCTTAGACTTGAAAGAACAGACAGATTGGGGACGGGGAGAGAGGACATGGTGACAGAGAATGTAACAAGTAAAACTAAAAGGAAGAGAAGAAATGGGAGTTGGTTAGCAGTTTGAAGGTGTTGAACTTAATATTTAGTCCAGAAATCTGTAAAGTGCTGAGTCTGAAGGTGAGATGTTGTTCCTCCAATTTGCGTGTGATTCATTGGAACAATGCAGCAAACCGAGGACAGAGATGTGGGTATGTGAGCAGGAAGCTGTGTTAAAATGACCGGCCATGGGAAGGTTGGGATTCTGCATGTGCACAGACTGGGGGATGTTGCACAAAGTGGTCACCCAGTCTGCGTTTAGTTTCTCCAATGTAGAGTAGATCACATTGGGTGCAGCGAATGCAATACACAAGGTCAGAGGAGGTACAGGTGAAATGTGCTTCACCAGAAAGACTGTTTAGGCCCTTGGATGGTGAATAAGGAGGAGATGAAGGGACAGATGTTGCACCTTATGTGGTTACATGGGAAGGTGCTGTGTGAAGGAGGGGTTGTGTTGGATGGTCAAGCAATGGGTTAGGGTGTCCTGGAGGGAACAATCCTCATTAAAGACTGACAAGGCAGTGAGGGGAAGATGGTGCTGGCTTCTGCTGGAGTTGTCTGAAATGGCGGAGGCTGCTGGGATGAAAAGTGAGGACAAGGGGGGGCATGATCACACTGCTGTGAGTGATGGGAAGGGGCAAGAGCAGAAGCATGGGTGATAAGTCGGATGTGGTTGAGGGCCCTGTCAACCACAGTGGGTGGGAAACCATGTTCACGAAAGAAGGAAGCCATGTCTGCAACGCTGTTTTGGAAGATGGCATCATCTGAACAGATGTAACATCGGGGAAGGAACTGGGAGAACGCGATGGAGGTGAGGTGTGACAAGCTGTAGTGGAGGTTGCTTCATGGGAGTCATTGGCTTTGTATGGGATGGCAGTGGACAGATTATTCCCCGAAATGGAGACAGTGAGGTCAAGGAAAGGAAGGGAAGTGTTGGAAATGGATGATGTGAAAGTTATAGAGGAGTGAAAATTGGAGGCAAAATGGACAAATTTTTCAAGGTGCTGGTGGGAGCATGAACTGGCACCAAAGCAGTCATCAAACCAAGGAAGTGGAAAAGTCTTAAGTGATTTGTTTTGGAAAGTCGAATTTGAATGCAGGTTACAAGGTTAAAGTCAGGATTCTTGGCAGTGTGGAAGAGCAGAGGGAGCTTCGCGTCCACATCTATAGATCCATCAAAGTTGCCACCCAAGTTGATAGGGTTGTTAAGAAGGTAGAGGTTGTGGAAAAGCATTGCCAGGGTGGATGGATCTTTGAGAATGCTGGTGGTCTTTCCTTGACAGCGGGCCTGGTAGATGGATTCTATAGGGTGGAGGTTGGCCTTTGTGATTGCTTGGGCTGAGTTCACCACTCTCTGTAACCGATCTTGAATGGTACAGTTGCCATACAAGGTCGTGAGATATCTAGACAGAATGCTGTCGATGGCACACCTATAAAAGTTGGCAAAGGTATTCACTGTCATGCCAAATTTCCTCAGCTGCCTGAGGAAGAAGACTCTCTGTAACCGTCCCCGATCTTGAATGGTACAGTTGCCATACAAGGTCGTGATATATCTAGACAGAATGCTGTTGATGGCACACCTATAAAAGTTGGCAAAGGTATTCACTGTCATGCCAAATTTCCTCAGCTGCCTGAGGAAGAAGAGATGTTGTTGGGCCTTTGTAACCAGTGCGTCCACATGAAGAGTCCAAGAAAGCTTGTTGTGGATGACCACTCCCAGGAGCTTGACACTCTCCACTCGTTCCACCTCTGTGCTGTTAATGTGTAGGAGGCATAAGTGGCATCCCGCCAAATGTCAATTATGAGTTCCTTGATTTTGCCGGCATTGAGAGCTAGGTTGTTCTCAGTGCACCATTTTTCCAGGTCTTCCACCTTGCGTCTGCAGTCTGTTTCATTGCCATCTGAGATTCGACTGACTATGGTGGTGTCATCAGTTAACGTGTAAATGGCATTAGTCTGGAATTTGGCGATGTAATCATAGGTATGCAGTGAATACAGCAGGGGGCTGAGTACGCATCCCTAAGGGGCTCCAGCGTTGAGTGTTAGTGACGATGAAATATTGTCCCCAATCTTCACTGATTATGGTCTGTGGGTCAAGAAACTGAGGATCCAGTTGCAGAGAGTGGGGTTTAGTTTGAGATCACTGAGTTTAGTAATCAGTCTCGAGGGCATAATAGTGATGAAGGCTGAACTGTAGGCAATGAGTAGGATTCCTACATAACTGTTTATGGTGTCAAAATGTTCTAGGGAGGAGCAAAGGGCAAGTGAAATGGCATCTGACGTGAATCTGTTGGTCCAATAGGCAAGTTGGAGTAGGTCAAGAGTAGTGGGGACGCTGGAGTTGATTAATGTCATGACCAACCTTTCAAAGCACTTCATGATCACTGAAGTTAGGGCCACTGGGAGGTAGTCATTGAGACATGCTGCATGAGCCTTCTTAGGCACAGGGATGATGTTGGCCCTCTTGAAACAGGTGGGGACAGTGCCCTCTGCAGGGAGAGGTTGAAGATCTCCAGCATCTACAGTCCTCACTTTCTCCAGGTCAACTTAAGGTCAGGGTGGAAGGTGTTCATGAAGTTGATGAACTGTTCCACCTCCTAGCGGGAGCACGAGGTGACACCAATACTGTCATCAATATTGCGGAGGAAGAGGTGGAGAATCATGCCAGTTTAACTGCGAAAGATGGACTGTTCCATGTACCCGACGAAGAGGCAGGCATAACCGGGGCCCGTGTGGTTCCCCATGGCTATCCCTTTGGTCTGGAGGAAGTGGGAGGATTCAAAGGAGAGGTTGTTGAGGTTGAGGACCAGTTCCGCCAATTGAATGAGTGTGTCAGTGGTGGGATACGGTTTGTGGAAGAGGAAGAAACGGAGGGCTTGGAGGCCTTCGCCATTGTAGATGGTCATGTAAAGAGATTTGATGTCCGTGATGAAGATGAGGCATTGCGGCCAGGGAACAAAAGTCATGAAGGAGGTGGAGAGCGTAGGTGGTGTCCCAAATGTATGTGGGAAGTTCCTGGACTAAGGGGAACAGAATCGTGTTGAGATAGGAAGAGATACATTCGGTGGCAAGGAGCAGGCAGAGACAATATGTCGACCAGAGCATTCTGGTTTGTGGATTTTGGGTAAGAGAAAGTACCGGGCAGTGCAGTGTTGTGGAGCTGCATATCTGTGGAACTATCTACATATGGAGGCAGGAATCCTTCTGCACCTTTCCAAAATCTGCCTCCCAATCTCTGTTGCTATTGGGGAGTGGGGGGAGGGGTGCTAGAAAACTCCCAATAAAGGGACTGTTCCTGTCCTGTTTCTGACTTCCTCCCATAGTGACTCTGTAGAGAAACCCTTCTGCAGCTGTGATGCTATCCCTGATTAGCAATGTCACTCCCGCACCTCTTTTACCTGTCAGTATTCCTTGGAACAAAATAACTTGTTCAGAATATGGTCAGTCATAGTTTTACAAAGCAGGTTAATTTTGGGTTTAACAGAGTGCGCTGAATATGAAAAGTTGAAGGAGGGACAAGAAAACGTAATGAGATATCCAAGGCCTGGTACTTTTATTTCAATATTTTACTTTTGATTATTTATTTCATCATGAGGACTTTGATGCTGAATGCAGACTTTGGCAGCCCAAGGCAACACGATTAATTGACAGAGCTTGATTTTGCTGATGGTACTGCTTTACTGGCTGAAGACTCATGCGTGCTCCAAGATATGACAGAGTGTTGAGTGTCGCAGCACCATCACTTTCTTTCCATTAATGCTCACTTTGTTAACTCTTGAAAATATCTATAAAAACATTACCTGTTTATTTGTCCAGCTAGCTTTCTCCCATATATGAATTTTTTCTTTCTTATTAATCCTTAATGATTCTTGACATTTTCCTTATTTGATCAGTGGATATCCTATACATATCATCCCTAGTTTTGAATCCCCACAACAAGTAGAAATATCTTCTCTGTGTTTACCCTATCACAGCCTTGCATAATATTTAGAGAAGAGGTCAACTTTCAGTGTCCTATTTTCTCAAGAAAGGAAGTCAGACTATTCAGACTTTCCTGATAGACATATCCCCTCAGTTCTGAAATCATTCTTGTAAATATTGTTTTAACTTTCTCTATGCTTTCATGTTCTTTCTACATGGTTGAAATCAGAACTATACAGCAAACAGAACTGAGCGCAGCAGTCCAAATGCGGGGTTTTGTGTAACTTTAATAGAACTTTGAAAAAAACCAGCCCAAGTCTGCTTAGTCTTTCAGAATCAGGTGGAAAACTAATCTTACTGTTACCAGAACAATCTCTTCCTCAGAATGCATATCCTCAATACCTTGAATCCCATTTGATGTTTGCATGGTTATGTAATCCTGTCAAGACCATAACTCTACTTGTTTGAATGGGACTGAGATTTGATCGCAAAAATTATTGAATTCAAAATTGATGCAGTTAACGGAAATTTCAGAAAGAACTGCATGCTGAATACAAACCAAGAATTTAGGAACTCAGATGCTGTCATGCAAGTACTTCTAAACATTAATAACTTCATATTTGTAACATGTATTGATAACGTGAAGAGAAAGTGACAACATATTAAGGGATAAACCTAACATTAGTTTCCAAGTGCAAAATTATGCATATTACCATAAATAAAATCCAATTTTTTGTTGAATGGTAAAAGGAGACTGAATAACACTCAAAAGAACAAAACAGAAGTACAGCACAGGAACAGGCCCTTTGGCCCTCCAAGCCTGTGCCGATCATCATTCTGCAACTAAACTATATCCCTCTATGATTCAGAGATGCCGGTGTTGGACTGGGGTGTACAAAGTTATAAATCACACAACACCAGGTTGTGACAATCACCTGATGAAGGAGCGTCGCTCCGAAAGCTAATGTGCTTCCAATTAAACCTGTTGGACTATAACCTGGTATTGTGTGATTTTTAACTTTGTATATCCCTCTATTCCCTCCTTATTCATGTAACTATCCACATGCCTCTGCAATGTCACCAACATGCCTGCTTCCACCATGTCTTCTGGCTGTGTGTTTCAGGCTGTTACCACTCTCTGCATGAAAAACTTCTCTCGCACATCTACCTTAAACTTTCCTCCCCTCACCTTGAACCTGTGTCCCCTTGTAAGTGAAACTTCAAGCATGGGAAGAAGCCTCTGACTATCCACCCGATCTATGCCTGTCATAATTTTGGTGACCTCTATCAGGTCTCCTCTCAGCCGCTGTCTTTCCAGTGAAAACAATGTTAATCTTTTTAACCTTTCCTCATAGCCAATGCCCTCGAGACCAGGCAACATCCTGTTGAACCTACTCTGCACTCTCTCCAAAGATTCCACGTCTCCCTGATAATATGACGAACAAAAATGCAGACAGTACTCCAAATGTGACTTATCAATGGTTTTATACAGCTGCAACATGGTTTGCCAACTCTTGTTCTCCATGCCCTGGCTAATGAAGACAAGCATGCCATATGCCTTCTTCATCACCTTGGCCACCCATGTTAGCTGCTGAAAATGTGTTGCTGGAAAAGCGCAGCAGGTCAGGCAGCATCCAAGGAGCAGGAGAATCGAATGATCAGAGCTACATTGATGACTGTATTAACGCCACCCCATGATCTCACAAGGAGGTGGAACAGTTCATCAACTTTCCTGAAGTAGGGCTCATGCCCGAAACGTCAATTCTCCTGCTCCTTGGATGCTGCCTGACCTGCTGCACTTTTCCAGCAACACATTTTCAGCTCTGATCTCCAGCATCTGCAGTCCTCACTTTCTCCTCACCCATGTTAGCTGCCAGTCTTTTACCTCCTTTTGAAATTATGCAGTACCTACAAATAATTGAAAGAAAGACTTGCTTTTATATAGTACCTTGCAGGATGACAAAGTGCTTTAACTCAAGGAAATATTTGAAAAATTATAGTCACCATTGTATTGTCAAAAACACTGTAATTGTTTTTTGCACAGCATGGTCCCATAAGCAGCAGTGTGATAATGACCAGATAATCTGTTCTTTTGTGATATTAATTCAAGGATAAATATTTAGAATTAGAATTAGCTTTATTGTCACATATACTCAGTGACTTCAGTGAAAAATGCATACATCGTCATTTATAGTGTGATCTTAGATACACAAGTACCTAGGTACAGCCTCTTTAGTTACAAGATCTTAGAACACAGAGAAATCAAATGTCCAGCATCACAGAAATAAAGGTTCAGAACAACGGGTCTTCCAACCCATACCACGCTGGCACCCGGCCTCCAGTTTGCACTGGGCCCTGGCTCCACACCGCATCGGGCTTCACCTGGAAGATCATGGGGTTGGGAGATCGCTTTAGACCACCACGCTGGGCCGAGGGCATCACGCTAGGCTGAGAGTTGTCAGAGGCCAGGAGCTGTCGACCAGAAGCTGTCGACCAGAGGCCGGGAGTCATCAATCAGAGGCCGAGAGTCGACAGGAAGCTGGGACAGAAGAAGGAAAAGAACACTAAGAGGAAGAAAAAAAGATGGGCAAAGCAGACAAGCTCCAGCTGAAATGTCCTTCTCCACCGCCATCTTGTGAGGACACCAGTGATAATTTCACTGCTCCTCATTGATCGAGTGCCCATGCGATCATTTCCATCTGACTGTGAGGACAGGCTGAGCTTTAGTTTAATGTATTATGTGACAGATGGCATAGCTTGACAATGCAGTGCTCTCTGAGTACGGATAATTCCGAATACAGCACTGGAGGTAGCAGCTTTGATCTTGGCGTTCAAGTCCAAGTAACCTCTGAGTCAGAGTTGAGAGAGCTAACTGAACTCCAGGTGTCATGAACCTTAAGTCAGGGTTTCATTCCTGGCTGTGTCTCTCTTATTTATTCAGTCCAAGATAAATCTTGTTTGGAGCTCAACAATAGATTGTAACAGAGACTATGTTCAAATTGCATTAACACTTTTTTTTCCCTACTGTCTTTAATTATTCTCATTTATTACAGCACAATTATAAAAACAATTTAGAACTTCATTGCATGATGAAAATAGACTAGTACAAAGGAAGAAACTATAATTTTTCTTATCAAACCTACAGGCATATACAAATGTAAATGAAGTCTTCAAAACGACCAGTGCTGGAAAATTGCCTTGTGTTTGCAAGTTATTTTGCTTTTCACAGACAATAGCAAAAGATAACCCACCAGACAAGCTCATTAAAATTTAATTTGTTCCCTGGTTTCCTGTTGCCCCTTTTGTTGAATTGGTATGGCCTCTGAGTGTGTGTGTAGAGAAAAAAAACCTCATTGAAATGCCCTGACACTGCGACCTTGGAATGTTAATCTCAACACAAACATTTATCTCTGACTTGTCACCATTTCAGCCTGTGTCTTATGATCAAATCCTTTCAGCAAACCAGCATCCATCATCCTACTGATGTTGCCTCAGCTGTGATTTATAGGTGACATCTCGAAGCAATAGTTATTTTAAGCAGTTTAATATCTCTTGAAATGCAGTGAGAAACTCAACTATAGTAAAAATCTCCCAAACATTGTTCAATTGTCTTTAATATATTTCATATTACTACTTGGCCTTTATAATGTGTTACTCCTGAAGCTGTTTAGAACTTTTATTTGTTATTCGTTGTGATTTATTATTACCTGGTAAAGTGGACGTTGGGGTTTAATTTTGTCTGAAGAATTGTGTAGGAATTGATTTATTTGCATGTGGAGCAGTATAGAAATAAATTGGAAATGTGCACACAATTGGCTTTCTAGGAATAAAAGATTACCTGGTAAAGTGGACGTTGGGGTTTAATTTTGTCTGAAGAATTGTGTAGGAATTGATTTATTTGCATGAGCAGTATAGAAATAAATTGGAAATGTGCACACAATTGGCTTTCTAGGAATAAAAGATATGATCATAACTGAATTGTTTATTTTATATTTTGTGTATGCAACATGTACTGTTTGGGTACCAACTTGAATTAACATTGGTGTTTGTATAGCTGCCTGACATGCCAAGAAAACACATTACAGAATTAAAATGGACTTGGCACCATACGATCATTAATCAACACAGTACCTATCATAGGGTTAATTTTTCAAATCTGCGCTGCTAATGGGAAGTCTTGTGCACTGGCCAAATACAATGGGCGTGTTGCCCATGATTTTCAAACTTTTACTTTAATGGATTATAATGGCAGACAGCATACTAATTGGTGAGACCATTAATTTTAAAGAGGAGGTAAAGGATTTATGGGAGTGGCATACCTATTGTTAGGGTATTCGGGAAAAGTCAGACCTCATGATTTGCATATAACGAGAATGTTAGGCTCAAATTGAGAGAGCGGGGCAGACTGTCCTTCATTAATTACACACTAAATAGAAGCTGGAAGAGGTCATTCTGCCCTTTGAGCCTGTTTCACTAAAATCATGGCTGAATTTACCTCTACATGATCCTTCTACACTACCACTAGACCTTTACTTCATTATTAACAATAAAATCGATTGATTACCATTTGAATGGGTCAGACAGGGTTATTAGATTAGATTACTTACAGTGTGGAAACAGGCCCTTCAGCCCAACAAGTCCACACCGACCTGCCAAAGTGCAACCCACCCAGACCCATTCTTCCTACACCTAACACTATGGGAAATTAAGCATAGCCAATTCACCTAACCTGCACATTTTTGGTGCTGTGGGAGGAAACCTACGCAGACACAGGGAGAATGTCCAAACTCCACACAGTCAGTCGCCTGAGGCGGGAATTGAACCCGGGTCTTTGGCATTGTGAGGCAGCGGTGCTAACCACTGTGCCACCCACACATATGGAGTGGAATATTGAGGAATGTTATAAGTACAATATATTATAATGGCATTACAAGGGCTGGTGGGCAGAATAGCTTAGGATCTCAAATGAGGGGACCATACGCCACACAATTTTGTGGCTTTCCTCCACCACACTAGATCAAGCTGGCCTTGTAGATTCCCAGAAAAAGGATGGTTGCAGCAACATTCACCATGAACAGAATTGCCCATTATTCATAGTTAGCTGCATGCCCGAGACCATTGATTAAACACAATTACTAAGAATACCTGGTTTGTTTTACTTAGTTCAAGAGATGTGGGTGATGAAAAAGTGAACATTCATTGCCCATTCCTACTTGCTTTGGGGAAATTGTAGGGAGCTCCCTTTTCCAACTGCTGCAATACGGGAGTGAAAATGTATCTACAATGCTGTTATGGAGGGAGTTCCAGGATTTTCCAATGGTACATTAATGCCAACATCGTTCCAAGTTAGGAAGCTACGTGACTTGGTGAGTAACTTGTAGGTGGTGGTGTTCCCATGTTCCTGCTGCTCTTGGTGGTGGAAGTTGAAAATTTGGAAGGTGCAGTCAAAGGAGTCCCAATGAGTTACGACAGTGCATTTCGAACATGGTACACCACCTGTGCATCAGCAGTGAAGGGTTGATTTTTGAAGTTGTTGGATGGAGTACCAGTCAAATGGGCTACTTTGTCCTTGATGGTGCATTCTTCTGACTCGGCTAGTGTAATCATTAGTTGACTATTAAAAGTCACTGTTATTGACCGACATTGAAGTCTCCATAGTGTACATTCTGTGTAACTGACATCCTCATTGTTTTTTCAAATTGGTGTTCAATGGAGGTATGCTGATTAATTAGTCAAGGGGGGAAACAGTAGGTGATAATGAACTGGAGGTTTCCTGGCCTGTCTTTGACTTCATGCCATGAGGATACTTGGGGTCCAGAGATAATGTTGAGAAATTCTAGGGCAATTCCTTTCTAGCTGTTTACCACTATGCCTCCACCTCTGGTGTGTCTGCAAAATAATGTGTAAAATGTGATTATCTAAGTATGACTATGTCAGGCTGTTGTTTAATAAGTCTGTGGGGCAGCTCTTCCAATTTTGGCACAAGCCCCCAGTTATTGATAAAGAATATTTTGTAGAGTTGATGGGGATGTGTTTGCTATTGTCCTGTTGGTGCCTAGCTCAAAGCTGGATTGTGTATTTGGTTTCATTGCTTTAGTAAGACTTTGTAGCAATTTGACACAGCTGAGTAACTTTCCAAACCATTTCAGATAGCAGTTAAGAGTCAACCACATTGCAGTGGTTCAGGAGTTACATGTCGTCCAGACCAGGTAAGGGTGGCAGATTTTATCCCCTAAATGCTGTAGATTTCTTTGGTAAAGGATTCCAAATGTTTAGAATCCTATGATTAAAGAAACTTCTTATCTCAATTCCAATTTGCTGACCTTATGCTGAGGCCATGATTCACTGTTCTAAACTCTCAGGCAAGAACAGACTGTGGCTCTTTGTGAAATTGTGATATTTATTCAATTAAAAACATTAAAATATTCAAGTATACATTTTCTGTCAATATTTATCATGAAAAACAACATATACTGTTAATCTATGTGTTTGTTTGTTTCATATTGACTTAAGAGACAGTGGATATGTCAATGAGTTGTTTGATTAGGTTGAGCTTGGTAACATTATTTTTAAAAAAACTGTGTTTAACAGGTGTCAGACATGCCACCTCTACGTAAATGGATGTCAAGCTTTTAAATGCCTATAAGTTTAAGATTAACATTTATGCTTGTGCCATCTATTTGCTTTCTGTTGTATTTTTGTTGTTAAAATTAGAGAGGTCTGAAAATTAATATCAAATATAAATTATTAACAATTCCTTTGTTATGTCTTGCAACAAGTTGACATATTGTCTATCAGGCAGTAACATATTCTTCGAGGACCTACAAGGCAGTTAATTTAGAAACAGAATAAAGGACTCTGGAACAATTAAGACATTGGTTGCAGGTTGTCAGGATGCACAGATCTTAGCTCTCAGGTGGTTAACATTTAATGCTGAGACAAATTGAGATTGGCTCTAGTATCATGTAACAAGAAAAAAGTATTCAAAATTAAATTTGGAGATGTCCCATTCAATCCAGATAAGACCTGAACTTAACATTATGTCAAACTGGAATTATCACGGAATCTCAAGTGGCATGCAACTGCTTACTGGATGTAGCCGAATGACTCTTAATTTAGTGCTATCAATCATTGACTCTGGAACTGTACTAACATTCCTACATTAAAATACACCTTAAAGCCAATAATTTGTCAATATAAATTATGCTATAAAGGCAAGTTGGGAGTTGTCATGGACAAGAAAGGACCAAAAGCATTTAGTATGAGCAAAATAATATGATTGATATTCTTACATTTTATGATATGTAGTTTTTCATCGATTTTGATGCAAAAGAGCAAGGAAAGATTGGAGAAACACTGTGGAACATTGCTTGATTAATTCTCTGACCTGAAATCTCTACATATATTTACCTCAGTCGGGATTGTTTTATGAAGTGGTTTGGAGTGGAATGAAGGTGGCTTGCAGTTTGGTCTAAAATGTGATAGTCTTGGCATGGACTTGTTAGAAACAGGAAATGTTAGTAACTCCTGTAGGTTGAGCATAATCTGGGAGGACTCTGCATCTGTCTAATCTTGATGAAAGTTCCCTCAGCAGTCAGACATATTAGGTAGTTCTAATTCAGTAGTTGACATGTAAGAATAGGTAAAGAGTCAAATACCTTCTATTAAAAAGTATATTCTGTGATCCTATGATTGACCTGAGAACCTTACAGGAAGCAGCAACCTATCACGAACTATTAATAATTAATATTTATCTTCCAATATTTCTGAGGAATTATTGTGTTTGGTTTCTTCTTATGATGCTAATTGCTTCTACGGAGTGCCTTTTGCAATCCAGAAATTTATTGAATAAGTGTAAATGTTCTGAAGGTGACAGAATTTAATGTTGTTGGATGTATTGCATAACTGTTACAGTGTGGTAATATTCAGATCACATTTAAAGAATTGTGTGCGATGTGAGTTTTCTTATAGTAATTAGAAAAGGCAAATCACTCCTGAAATGATTTTGCTACCATTACAATGGTTGCTGGATCTTTGATCACTGAATTTTAAATATTGTTTTAGCAACATACTGGATAAACCAAAAATTTGGAAGTTAATTCAGTTTTAGAATCCTGAGGGGAGACTAAGTTAATGGAGAATGCTTCTTTACCTGGAATCAGAAAAGATAAAGAGTAAGCTAAGCATAATGAGTGTTCTTAGGATAAGCACAGGTCTTTCAAAAAGATTCCCGTTAGCATGCCTATATTATGAATTCCTATTATATAAGAAAGACTTGCACTTAGATGATATTTTTTAAGCCCTCAGGCCAACATGCTTTAAAGCCAATGAAATAGCCATTAAGCTGAATTGTAGGCACTGTTGCAATTTAAGAAATGTGGCTGTGAATGGAAGCTCCCACAAAAGTAACGCAAGAATGATCAAATAATCTGTTTCTTTTTGGTGATGTTAATTGTAGGATTATGTACTCACCATGTATATTTCAATGGTCCTGCTGCCTTAGTCAATCAACTCCTGCAAAGCTGTGAGGAGCAATTTCAATTTTCTATGTGGAACCCCACAGGATTTAATGGAATACTGATCCTTCTCCACACTGATTGACAGCATCCTGATCAATCCTGCAATTCATGAGTCTGTCAGAATTAGATACGATGTTGGTTTTAAAACTTTCCCAATTTTAGTTTTAGAGGTAATGGAGAACGTGCCAAAATTGTCTCTCATTTGATTTTGTAGATTTCCCTGCTGGAGAGCTGGTTTAAATTTTTTCCCAAGATGATTAGGTGTATTGGCCATGCTAAATTGTCCAGAGTGTTCAGGGATGTACAGGTTATGTGCATTAGCCAAGGGTAAATATGTTGTAGGAGAATGGCCCATGCTGGCCTATTACCCGGCCTTGACCACTTCATTTCAAACTGTCGCCTTGACATTGACTGCCTCAACCTGTCCACCCCCTTCACTGACTCCAACCTCCCACCTTCACAACATGCAGCACTCCACCTTCTCTGCTCCAACCCCAATTTCACCATCAAACCTGAAGACAAGAGGGGTGCAGTAGTAGTGTGGCGCACTGACCTCTATACCGCTGAAGCCAGGTGCCAATTTGCAGACACCTCCTCCTACTACCCCATTGATCATGACCCCACTTCCCATCACCAAACCATCATCTCCCAGACCATCCACAACCTCATCACCTCTGGGGATCTCCCACCCACAGCCTCCAACCTCATTGTCCATGAACACAGCACTGCCCAATTCTATTTCCTGCCGAAGATACACAAACCTGACTGCCCCAGTCGGCCCATTGTCTCAGCCTGCACCTGTCCCACCGAAGTCATCTCTTCCTACCTCGACACTGTCCTGTCCCCCTTAGTCCAGGAACTCCCCATCTATGTTTGTGACACCACCCTTCACCTTTACCAAGATTTCCCTGGCCCCCAATGCCTCATCTTCACCATGGACATCCAGTCCCTGTACACACCGATCCACCACAACAAAGGTCTCCAAACCCTCTGTTTCTTCCTCTCATGCTGTCCCAATCTGTGCCCTTCCACTGACACTCTCATCCATCTGGCTGAACTGCCCTTACCCTCACAACTTCTCCTTCCAATCCTCCCACTTCTTCCAAACCAAAGAGGTAGCGTGGGCACCCACATGGGACCCAGCTATGCCTGCCCCTTTGTTAGATATGTGGAACAGTCTATCTTCCACAGTTGCACTGGCACCATCCCCCACCTGTTCCTCCGCTACATCGATGACTGTATTAACGCCACTCCATGCTCTCACAAGGAGTTTGAACAGTTCATCAACTTTGCCCACACCTCCCAACCCAATCTCCAATCCACTTGGACCAATCATCTCGGATACCTCCCTGCCCTTTCTGGACTTCTCCATCACTGTCTCCGGTAATCGAATAACCATACATCTACTACAAGCCCACCAACTCCCACAGCTACCTAGACTACACCTCCTCCCACCCTACCTCCTGTAAAAATGCCAGCCTTTATTCCCAATTTCTCTGCTTCCCCCGCATCTGTTCCTAGGATGACCAGTTCTACCTCAGAAAGTTCCAGATGGCCTCCTTCTTCCACGATCACAACTTCCCTTCCCACGTGGTTGATGAGGCCGTTCAGTGCATCTCCTCCACTTCACGCACCACTGCCTTTGAAATCCACTCTCCCAATGCAACAAGGACAGAACCACCACCCCCCCCCCCCCCCACCACCCCCCCGGTCCTCACCTTCCACCTCACCAACTTCCGCATACGATGCATCATCCTCCACCACTTCCGCCACCTCCAGACGGACCCCACCACCAAAGATATATTTTGGTGCGGCCGCACTTGGAGTATTGTGTATAGTTCTGGTCACCGCATTATAAGAAGGATGTGGAAGCTTTGGAAAAGGTGCAGAGGGGATTTACTAGGATGTTGCCTGGTATGGAGGGAAGGTCTGACAAGAAAAGGCTGAGGGACTTGAGGCTGTGTTCGTTAGAGAGAAGAAGGTTGAGAGGTGACTTAATAGAGACATATAAGATATCAGAGGGTTAGATAGGGTGGACAGGGAGAGCTTTTTTCCAAGTATGGTGACAGCGAGCATGAGGGGACATAGCTTTAAATTGAAGGGGATAGATATAGGACAGATGTCAGAGATAGTTTCTTTACTCAGAGAGTTGTAAGGGTATGGAATGCTTTGCCTGCAACGGTAGTAGATTCGCCAACTTTAAGTACATTTAAGTCGTCATTGGACATGCATATGGACGTACATTGAATAGTGTAGGTTAGATGGGCTTCAGATTGGTATGACAGTTCGGCGCAACATCGAGGGCCAAAGGGCCTGTACTGCACTGTAATGTTCTATGTTCTATGTTTTATATGTTCCCTCCCAGCATTCTGGAGAGACCATTCCCTCCATGACTCCCTCGTTTGGTCCATGGCCCCACTAGCTCACACCTCACTCCTGGCACCTTTCCCTGCCACCAGAGGAAGTGCAAAACCTGTGCCCATACCACTTCCCTCACCTCCATCCAAGGCCCCAAGGGATCCTTCCATATCTGTCAAAAATTTACCTGTACCTCTATTAATGTCATCTCCTGCATCCGTTGTACCCAGTGTGGTTTCCTCTACATCGGAGAGACAGGACGCCTTCTTGTGGATTATTTCAGAGAACATCTCTGGGACTCCTGCACCCACCAACCTCACCGCCCTGTAGCTGAATACTTCAACTCCCCCACCCACTCCGTCAAGGACATGCAGATCATGGGCCTCCTCCACCACCACACCGTTACCACCCGATACCTGGAGGAAGAATGCCTCATATTTCGCCTTTGGACCCTACAACCATAGGTGATAAATGTGGACTTCAACAGCTTCCTCATTTCCCCTCCCCACACATTATTCCAGTCCCAAGCCTCCAACTCAGCACCACCCTCCAGACCTGTCCATCACTCCCCCTTCTGATCTATCACGTTCTCCCTCACCTTCATCCATCTATCACTTTCTCAGCTATCCACCCCACCTTCCCCCTCCTATTTATCTCTCAGTTTCAGCTCACATCCTCATTCCTGATGCAGGGCTTATGCCTGAAACGCTGATTCTCCTGCTTCTCAGATGCTGCCTGACCTGCTGTGCCTTCCCAGCACCACAGTCTCGACTAGAAGAATGGGTCAGCGTGGGTTACTTTTTGAAGGGTAGGTGTGGACTTGTTAGGCCGAAGGGCCTGTTTCCACACTGTAGGGATGCTATTAAAAAAATTCTATAAAAAGTATGAAGAATAGTTTCTGAACTTACTCGGTATGTTTGGAAATGGATGTATTGTTAAAGTATTGCACTCACATAAGACAAGGATTACAGTTTGCAAATAAGTCATAAAAAGCATTGAACTGATAACTTTTCAAAGTATTGCATACACTGTAATGAAATCTTGTTTGGCATCATGACACGGTGTGCTTATGTGATAAATAAATTAACTTAACCTGTTTCAAGCACAAGTTACCTTAACATATGAATCTAATTGTAGAAATCCAAATATTTACATTTAATAATTATAACAATTCTCCATATACTAAAAAAGAAATGTGGTGACAGGAAGTGATGTCATTTATTGGTCAATAATGTGTTCATTTCACAATTTTTCAGTTTCAAAGCACTGTTTTTTTAAATCCACATTAACCAGATTAGACGATGTAATAGCAAAAATCAATGCACAGGATTAGAAATATGGTATTTTCCCAGATGACCACTACTTTAGCCTCTTGTTAATTTTTGCATCAACAAATAATGTTGGACTGGGTAAGGGTTTTTTCATGTAGTTCACTGCCACCAATCCATCTTTTATTTTCTTTTGTGTAGGGCCTATCTAGTAGCTGGTGGTAGAAGATACATCACAACAGAATATCTACCGAAGAGGAACTATTTACAGCTAACAAAAAGGTCATTGCATTATAGCAATAACTACAATTACATTTAGATTAGATTAGATTACTTACAGTGTGGAAACAGGCCCTTCGGCCCAACAAGTCCACACTGCCCCGCCAAAGCGCAACCCACCCATACCCGTACATCTACCCCTTACCTAACACTATGGGCAATTTAGCATGGCCAATTCACCTGACCTGCACATCTTTGGACTGTGGGAGGAAACCGGAGCACCCGGAGGAAACCCACGCAGACACGGGGAGAATGTGCAAACTCCACACAGTCAGTCGTCTGAGGCAGGAATTGAACCCGGGTCTCTGGCGCTGTGAGGCCACCCTCAGCTCATTGTTGATCAAAACCTTATCTAACTCAACCTTGAATACATTCAATGATTCAGCTTCAACTACTGTCTGAGGAAGAGATTTCCACAGACTAGTAACTCCCTGACAGAAAAAGATCTCCATTTGAATGGAAAACCCTTAATGACTGTTGTAGAGTCATACAACACAGAAAGAGACCTTTTGGTCCAACTTGTCCATGCTGACCAAGTTTCCCAAACTAAACTAGTCCCACTTGTCTACTTTTGGTCCGTATCTCTCTAAACCTTTGCTATGCGTGTACCTGTCTTTTAAATGTTGTAACTGTACCTACATCTACTACTTACCCTAGCAGATCATTCGACATACGAACCACTCTCTGTGAGGAAAGGTTTCCCCTCAGGACCCTTTTAAATCTTTCTCCTCTCATCTTCACAATATGCCCCATAGTTTTGAATTACCCCACCCTCAGGAAAAGACCTTTGAAGTTCACCTTATCTCTGCCCTGCATGATTTTATAAACCTTTTTAAGGTCACCCAGAAACCTCCTACACTCTCATGAAAAAAGTCTCAGCCTAACGACAATTTCCTCATAGCTCAAATCCTCCAGTCCCAGCAGTTTCCTGGAAAATAATTTTTAAACAATACCCCCGAGCTCTTCCCTCAAGGGGAGGTATTTTCTCAGCAGCTACCATATCAAGCACCCTCAGGATCATATATGTTTCCGTGAGATCCCATCTCGTTCTTCTAAACTTCAGGCTCAATCTGCTTGACTTTTTTTTTAACCTTAGACAAACCCTTAATCCTGGAGTGAGTCTTGTGAACCTTCTCTGAGCTGCTTTCAATACATTTACCAAAATATATTGATTTTTTTTTTAAAACTGTATAAATTTCACACCTTTTAGTTAGCCAAAACAAAGTCAATGAACAAATTTGGGGAGCTTTACCTGTGTTTAAACTATTAATTTCCTTTTAATAACATTTTGAATATTGGAAAGTAAAACATATTGCCAATTTTTTTTCCATCTGACTTTCTTTGAGACAGTCCGTGACAAGTAGTAGCCAGAATTTACATTCAGACTGACTCTACTTCATGATCTGAGGCCAAATGCTTTCTCTGTAATGCCCTGGTTATTCTTTATTGTTAGCGTTGCCCATTTTGCCTGAGTTTGTGCAAGGTTGTGAACGATTGAACATTCATGTTCCACCCTCTTGTTCACCCTGTAAATATGGCTCCCTGCTGTCTAAATCTCTTTTGTATCTAAATCTCTTTCGTGTCTGTTTCACAAATCCATCTACCTTACTGAAGAGACTTTGTCCATTCCAAAAAAAATTAAGAATTCCAGGAGCAGCAATTACTGTTTTATATGCTGTTGCATTGTTTTGGAACTTAGAGAACCTGCACAGTTACCGCCTTTGCTGTTTGACTTCGTGTATCGCTGGACATTGGAGTGCATCTGGGAAAATTAACAAACAGTGAAATTCATGACTAATCTTGGAGGAACTGTTGGGCGAAGTTCACAGCACAGAATTAGATAAGTTAATTATTGTTTTAAGTCTGTCCAAGAGAAAGGCTGCAGTAGTGAATATGGTGGATTCTTTTTTGATTATATGTTTTTGGAGATAAATCTCTTGATTAAACTTAAAATATAATCCATAGCTATTAATTTAACCTGGGGCTGTGTTTGTAGAGGAATAAGACGGTGTTATTTTCTGGGTCTGTAGATTGTGAAGGAGCAAAAATGGCCTTTGCAGTGATATGTACTTCTTGTCAGATGTGGGAGTTTAAAGATAGTTTAAGGGTTACTGCAGATTATATCTGCCATAAATGCTGTTGGATGCAAATCTTATCAGAT
>NC_057715.1:19759805-19771503 GCF_004010195.1 Chiloscyllium plagiosum
AACAAAGAGACCTTGGAGTGCAGGTTCATAGCTCCTTGAAAGTGGAGTCGCAGGTAGATAATATAGTGAAGAAGGCGCTTGGTATGCTTTCCTTTATTGATCAGAGTATTGAGTACAGGAGTTGGTAGGTCATGTTGCGTCTGTACAGGACATTGGTTAGGCCACTGTTGGAATATTGCGTGCAAATGTGGTTTCCCTCCTCTTGGAAAGATGTTGTGAAACTTGAAAGGGTTCAGAAAAGATTTACAAGAATGTTGCCAGGGTTGGAGGATCTGAGCTACAGGGAGAGACTGAACAGGCTGGGGTTGTTTTCCCTGGCAACAATCCTCCAACCCTGGCAACATCCTTGTAAATCTTTTCTGAACCCTTTCAAGTTTCATAACATCTTTCCGATAAGAAGGAGACCAGAATTGCACACAATATTCCAACAGTGGCCTAACCAACGTCCTGTACAGCCACACCATGACATCCCAACTCCTGTACTCAATGCTCTGACCAATAAAAGAAAGCATACCAAACGCCTTCTTCACTATACTATCTAGCTGCGACTCCACTTTCAAGGAGCTATGAACTTGCACTCCATGATCTCTTTGTTCAGCAACACTCTCCATTAAGTGTATAAGTCCTGCTAAGATTTGCTTTCCTAAAATGCAGCACCTCGCATTTATCTGAATTAAACTCCATCTGCCACTTCTTGGCCCATTGGCCCATCTGGTCAAGATCCTGTTGTAATTTGAGGTAACCCTCTTCGCTGTCCACTCCACCTCCAATTTTGGTATCTTCTGCAAACTTACTAACTGTACCTTTTATGCTCATTCACATTTTTTTGCATCACAGTCTTGTCTCTCATGCATTTTTGTTTCTCTTTTTTAATTTAGGAATAGCTGGAGAACACTCACTGCTGTGATCATGACTGTATCCTAACTTCATTTGCTTGGCTTGTCTCTATATTCCATATCTTTGCTGTCAAAAATTCAGAATCCCAGTGCAACCTTCTGCAAGATTACACAGAGTCTGAATATAAAAATGTGCCAGAGCCTTCAATTTAACATACAATGGTAATTTTTGTCCTGTTGATACAATTCGAATTAGCTAAGAATGTGAAGCTATTCCAGGAACTAACAACAGGGATCATTGTGAATGTTACCTGATTCCCAAAAACCAATTAGAATGCACAATGCAGGAGAACAAATAAATGCTGGTCTTGCCAGTGACACTCAGATCACATTAACAAATAAAAGAAATTGTCAGGAGTGAGTAGATTTTTTTTCAGGTAAATACAAAGGATTATTGTGAAAAATTCCCTTTACAATACTTTTTTTGTTCTGAGAACACAATGTACCTTTTAGCTGTGCACTCTGTAATAAGGAATCACTGCAAACAATGCATGTACCAATCCAAAATAACTGCATATTTTATTCAAGTGCACAAAGCTTAAATACATCTCAAACAGTTCATGACAATTAACAATATGTAGAGATATACCACTGAGCTAAGGATGTCTGAGTCGTGACATTACAGTCGCAAACATTACTTAAAACTTATTGTTTGCCTGAGAATTATAATTCTTTGTGGCAACTTATCAAAAAAAAATGTATAAATTTGTTAGTTTCCCACAGATAATATTTGATAATGATTTGTGTTTTATCCCAATATAATCAGCCAGCAGATCAGAACGCCTGCCCTTTTGTTTTTAAATGTCACAAACTCACTTCATTCAGCCAGGTTCTGATCTGGAATGGAGTTTTGTGCAGAGTTTGAAGTCTGTCATTTTCAGCAACAAAATGGTAGCCAATGCCATTACAGCACTTTTCAACTCTCCTGTGGTGTAGAATCTGGTAACTCATACCTCAGTTTCCATTGAATTAACAACAAAAGCCACCTGACACTTTAGTGATGTGGTGGAAATTCAGGCTGTGGTCATAAAATCCATGTCTGGTGACACTCAGAATGAGACCATCATCAATGTAATTGCAGGCACCCATGATCAAAGAGACAGTCTTCCAATTTGGATTGGTAAGACTCCACCTTGGAAGCACAAACTCTATTGTCCTCTCTCAGGCCAGAATCATTCACATTTCTGCCATTGCCATTCCACCTTGTGGTTTGCCCCTCATTCAGTGTTTAAACTATGGCTGCCAATGTGGCATAGTCTGAAGCTAGCCTACAGTATTGGGATATGACCATCAGGACAGGCACGAAGGGAAAGCAAGGGTAAACAGTTATGTTCTGTGAGGTAAAAACAATGACTGCAGATGCTGGAAACCAGATTCTGGATCAATGGTGCTGGAAGAGCACAGCAGTTCACGATGCTGCCTGAATTGCTGTGCTCTTCCAGCACCATTGATCCAGTTATGTTCTGTACATATTGTTAGAAGTGTTGGCATACAGAGTTTAGATTAGATTAGATTAGATTCCTTACAGTGTGGAAACTGGCCCTTCAGCCAATCAAGTCCATCATGTCCACACCGACTCTCTGAAGAATAACCCACCCACACCCATTTTCCTCTAACTAATGCACTTAACAGTGTGTTGCAAAAAAATGGTTTAAATAGGTGACTTTTATGTTGGATTTTGGCCAAGAGGATGCTGTAATGCAGTAACAACCATAGAAAATAGTATCAGAGCAGTTAAATTATAGATTGTGGAATTGTGGAGTAATGTGACGTGGAGAGAACATTAGTGTGAAAGCATCGTCAAAGCTTTCACTCACAGACAGACCATTCTCTGGTTGAAGAGTCATGGTTGACTGGCATTGAATGAATGCATGGTGGCTGCTACCAGCGTCGCAGGAAATCAGTTTGAGCGTCATCTGGATACAATTGCATGCAAAGAAAGAGGAATAAGCCTTGCACTTATGCAACATCTCCCTAACAAAATATGGGACCTGCGGTTGTGAGGGCAAAGGGCAGCTGATGCATTGAAGTGCCACCAACTGCAAGTTCATCTCAAAGCCGCACACCATCCTGACATGAAACAATATTGCTAGCTTTTCATGTGGTGAGGATAAAGTCTTAGAACTCATTTCCTAATGGTATTATAGGAACTACAGTGGCTCCAGAACGTGGCTCACCCCACTATCTCAATGGTGAGGAGAGATGGGCAATAAATGCTGACCAAGCCAGCAATGTCCATATCTGTTGAATGAATAAAATAAAATCACATGTCCACTCATGCATATGTGTACACACATTTGTACATGTAAACATGCAAAAATATAACACAACTTAGGACTGTGTGAGAAAGCGAATGAGCGAATATGTTTCTTTTAAGGGTAGCACAGTGGCTCTGTGCAGCCTCACAACGCCAGGTACTCAGGTTCAATTCCAGCCTCAGGTGATTGTCTGTGTCAAGTTTGCACATTCTCCCTGTGTCTAGGGCAGGTTCTTCCGCATGCTCCGGTTTCCACCCACAGTCCAAAGATTTGCAGGTTAGGTGGATTGGCCATGGGAAATGTAGGCTTATAAGGTTGGGGTGGGAGGGTTAGTCTGAGTGGGATGCTCTTTGGAGAGTCGGTTGGACTCAATGGGCCAAATGGTCTGCTTCTAAACTGTAGGGATTCTGTGTTGAAAACTTCAAATGGTGAAACACAACAAAAAATAAATCTTTCACAAATAGATCAAGGCTTTCAGTAAATTGTAATGAATTCATATTGATTAGCAGATTTCCAGTGCAGGCAGGAAAAGCAGAAATGTTCCTAAGAAAATTCTAGCCTTGTGTTTGCATTATAGTAGCTCTTTGGCTTGACAGCAGTACAAATTTGGGGAGTGAAATCCTGATGTCCAAGGAATGAAGTTGAATACACCTCTCACGAGATGGTGCTTGAACAGATATTTCCCTACAAGCACCAGAAATGAAGGAAAGAACCAAACCAGTTAATCCTAGATTGACTTACAACAATTGAACCATGCCAATACATTGAAGGAACTTGGAACATCATGCAGCAAAGTCTAAGGAAAGAATTAGTCAGTCAGTTAGATGTAGTTCTTAGGGCGAAAGGGATCAAAGGGTATGGGAGATAATGGAACTAGGGTCCTGAGGCGGATGACCAATAAAACCAAATTGAATGATGGTGCAGACTCAAAGGACTATATGGACTACTCCTGCTCCTATTTCCTATGTTTTAGGTAAATATTCAGTTAAGAAGGGACTACACTTGAGTGACTTTGAATCTTTTTCCATTAAAAAGTCTCTGGAAGTACTTTCCACTTCAATTCATGCGACTAATTCCCATGTTTCCTCATGTCCCTATGTCAATGTATGTCCCCTAAAACAACCTGTGTTGCTTGTTGTTTCCTCCTATGCCATACTATTTCCCTAACCCCACTCTCATTGCTCTTTACAGCCTCTATGTAAACTCAGTGTCAACTCATACTAACTCATGTCTATTACCCACCACCTATTGTCACAATTCACCATAAAACTGTCATAATATCCATGATGAGTAGATTTAAGCACCCATGCAGATAAAATAAAGCTATGGTGAATATAGTTCTAAGTGTCTAATAAGGACTTCATAATTAAAAAAGCACTGTCCTCTACGAAAGAGCCTATTTCCTATATTTGAATTCCTTTGACCAAATTATGGCTAATAGCAACATATATTTTATTGAAATGCTAAATCCCCTATAGCAACAAGCCTTTTACTTCCTTGTCCCACATCAAAGACTCTATATTCACTTTACCTGTCAATAAAATGTGAAATGGAAGGTACTCTACTATGATAATGGAAATTGGAGAAACATTAATGAAGCAGTAAACCAGAAATGTAAGTCTTTAGGCCTATGTTAACAGACAGAGTAAAACAGCTAGCAATATTTTTTGAAGCCGTTCTGAAGAAGGGTCATTGGACACAAAACATTAACTTTACTTTCTCTCCACAGATGCTGCCAGACCTACTGAGGTTTTCCATTAATTTCTGTTTTTGTTTCTGATTTCCAGCCTCTGATTTTTTTGAAGCAACTTTTTTTGTTGAACCCTCCAAAATTAATTTTTTCCATAATTTAAAGTGTAGTATTTTTAAATGCCTTGCTATCTAGCTCCCTTTAATAGCTCTGTCTGATTTTTCTTCCTTAACACTTTCACGGTCTATCGGTACATGTGACAACAACAAGTTAAATCAATCATTTTTAACAGTTCCTCTTCTTAGTTCCTTATACAGGTGCTTTGGGCCGTTTCCATGGTTGATTTTTATAGGTCCACTGTTAGTTTTAATGAGCTTGACAGTGATTAATTGAAATACCTTTCATGCACATGTATGCTGACTTTTAACAATTCCTTCACACCCCAAAGGGGAGTTGAAGTACACCAAATTTATCCTGGGACCAGACCCAAGTGAATGATGTCCGAACTGCACAAAGCGCAGTCCAGCTCTCACAACTCCTGACTTAAGTTTTCTTGAGGCAATTGGTCAATTAGCCACCTCCATGAATTGTACGTGCACAAATCCTGACCTGACCCTGATCTCATCCCCCCAGAACTGGTAGGGGCCATGAAGGGCAATTGGGAGGAAAAATTGGGAGAAATAACTAAATTGTTTTGCGTTTATCTGCGGCTTTCCATTGTGGCAAAAAAATCCAGGCCTGAAAGCTCAATTCAAATGTCTTGCAGAGTAATGTCAAGGCCTTACAATGAGTCACTTGGGTATATTTCTTCACCAGTTAGTCAAATGCAATCACTATCTTGTTATTCTAAGCATAGCTACTGTTTGATAGTCTCAATGGAACCTTTTTATTCTGGTATGCTAACCATTTTTATACAAGGTATGTGATGTCAGATGAACTGAGGGAAGGTATTCTTTTCATTTGCTTCATAATTGTGAAATTCCTCAGATTATACACAGGAACTTGAAATCGTTGTGCAACCTGATTTTTAGATTTCGATCAATTTTGTTTTGGAAATTGGCAGCCTTGTGTGTCTTTATTCCAACAAAACATACTGAATAGCAACAAAGCAGGTAAATCAAGCTCTGGGAGACAACATTAAAAATTAGAAATAAAAGCTGGTTATGAAACTATCATAAAAAACCATCCCTACTTGATCTGGTCTACAGAATATGCCAGATCCACAATAATATGGTTCACTCTTAATTACCCTCTGAATTTGCTCAGCAAACCATTCAAACAAGGGAATCAAATGCTGGCTTTGCTATTGAAGAACAGATTTCATGCAAGAATAAAATTGTGAAATAAACCTACATTAAATCATGTCAATGCCAGTGTAATGCTCAGAAGTCATCATTATTGTAATGAGTTAGATGACAGCACTTTGATTGTGGGGTGGGGCAGAGGTGGGTTTGGGACTGGACAGCCAGGCAGCTCAGTTCCCAACCCTCCACTGAAAGAAATGTCAGCAGTGAGCTGCCTGACTGGTTAGATGTCTGTCCGACAGCTAGAATATATGTGGGTGGCATAACTGAGCTCCGAAGGGCTTTGCCCAAAACGTCCACTCTCCTGCTCTTTGAATGCTGCCTGACCTGCTGTGCTTTTCCAGCACCACACTCTCAATTCTGAACTCTGAGTGGAACCTAGCCCCTCATTACAAGCCAGCATCTCCAGCAAGCCAAGCCCTGTGAGAGGTCTGTTGTGGGTTCTGCTGGGATTCCTGGCAGGCCCATGCAGGAGATCTTGCAGAATCCAAATGAAAGTAAATCTAGGGGTTTTGAGGTGGTTTGGTTTCATCACTTTTAGACGGGATGATTGGGTGTGGATTTTGTTCTATGGGTGGTAGGTTAGAAGGGGGTGGTACCAACTTCTTGGGAAGGGATAAGGGGCACCTTCAAAAAGGGCACCTATACCATAAGACCATCAGACATAGGAGTGGAAGTAAGGCCATTTGGCCTTTCAGGTCCACTCTATCTTTTAATCATGGCTGATGGACATTTCAACTCCACTTATCTGCATTGTCCCATAGCCCTTAATCCCTTGCGAAATCAAGAATTTATCAATCTCTACCTTGAAGGCATTTAATGTCCCGGCCTCTACTGCACTCCATGGCAACGAATTCCACAGGCCCACCACTGGCTGAATAAATGTCTCTTCATTTCTGTTCTAAATTGACCCACTCTAATTCTAAGGCTGCGGTCACAGGTCCTAGTCTCCCTGCCTAATGGAAACAATTCCCCAGCATCCACCTTTTCTAAGCCATGCATTATCTTGTCAGTTTGTATTAGATCTCCCCTCAACCTTCTAAGCTCTAATGAATACAATCTCAGGATCCTGAGCTATTCATCGTATGTTAGGCCTACCATTCCAAGGATCATCCATGTGTGAATCTCCACTAGATACACTCCAATGCCAGTATGTCCTTCCTGAAGTGTGGGGCCCAAAACTGGACACATATTCTAAATGGGGCCGCTAACTAGAGCTTTATAAAGTCTCAAAAACACATCGATGTTTTTATTTCCCAGCCCTCTTGAGATAAATGACAACATTATATTCGCTTACTTAATCACAGACTCAACCTTCAAGTTAACCTTTAGGGAATCCTGGACTAGGACTCACAGATTCCCTTGTACTTTGGTTTTATGAATTTTTTCACTGTTTAGAAAATAGTCCATGCCTGCATTCTTTTTTCCAAAGTGCAAGACCTCACATTTGCTCACGTTGAATTTCATCATCTATTTCCTGGACCACTCTCCTAAAGTGTCTAAATCTTTCTGCAGCCTCCCAACCTCCTCAGTACTGCCTGCCTGTCTACCTAACTTCTTATCATCAGCAAACTTTACCAGAATGCCCTCAGTCCCTTTATCCAGATCATTAATATATAAAGTCAACAGCTGTGGCCCCAATACTGAACCCTGCGGGACATCACTAGTCACTAGCTGCCATTCTGAAAAGAGCCTTTTTTCACAACTCTCTGCCTTCTGTCAGACAGCCAATCCTCAATCCATGCCAGTAGCTCACCTCAAACACCATGGGCCCTCACCTTGCTCAGCAGCCTCCCATGAGACACCTTATCAAAGGCCTTTTGAAAGTCTAGATAGATAACATACACTGGATTTCCCTTGTCTAACCTACTTGTTACTCCTTCAAAGAATTCTAACGGGTTTGTCAGGCACAACCTCCCCTTACGAAATCCATGCTGACTTGTTTTAATCCGACCCTGGACTTTCAAGAATTTAGAAACCTCATCCTTAACGATGGATTCTAGAATTTTACCAACAACTGAGTTTAGGCTAATCGACCTATAATTTTCCATCTTTTGTCTTGATCCTTTCTTGAACAAGGGGGTTACAATAGCGATTTTCCAATCATCTGGGACTTTCCCTGACTCCAGTGACTTTTGAAAGATCACAACCAACACACCCGCTATTTCCCCTGCCATCTCTATCAGAACTCTTTGGTATAGCCCTCCGAGCCAGGAGATTTATCAATTTTTAGACTTTTTAGCTTTTCTAGCACTTTCTCTTTTGTAGTGGCTACCATACTCAACTCTGCCCCTTGACTCTCTTTAATTGTTGGGCTATTACTCATGTCTTCCACTGTGAAGACTGACACAAAGTACTTATTATGTTCTTCAGCTACTTTCTTATCTTCCAGCACTAGCCTTCCTACATCAATTTGGAATGGCCCAATTTTACTTTTGCCTCTCATTTGTTTCTTATGTATCGAAAGAAACTTTTACTATCATTTCTAATATTACTGACTAGTTTAACTTCATATTTGATCCTCGCCTTCCTTATTTCTCTCTTTGTTATCCTCTGTTTGTTTTTGTAAATTTCCCAATCTTCTGATTTCCCAGTGGTCTTCGTCACTTTATAGGCTCTTTCTTTTTCTTTGATACATTTCCTGACTTCCTTTGTCAGCCATGGCTGTCTAATCCCACCCCCTCCCACCCACCAATAATCTCTTTTTCATTGACTTGAACCTCTGTACTGTGTCCTCAATTATGCCCAGAAACTCCTGCCATTGTTGCTCTGTTGTCTTCCCTGGTAAGCTCTGCTTCCAGTCGACTTTTGTCAGTTCCTCTCTCATACCCCTGTAATTATCATGATTTAATTGTAACACCATTACATCTGATTTTGCCTTCTCCCTTTCAAACTGCAGACTGAACTCTACCATATTATGATCGCTGCCTCCTAAGTGTTCCCTTACTTTAAGATTTTCTTATAAAGTCTGGCGCATTGTATAGCACCAAGTCCAGAAGAACCTGCTCTCTTGTGGGCTTCATCACCAGCTGATCCAAAAAGCCATCCTGTAAGCATTCCCTTTCTTTGGATCCACTGGCAACATTATTCATCCAATCCAACTGCATATTGAAGTCACCGTGACCATGCCTTTCTGACATGCCCTAACTATTTCCGGGTACACCTTGTACCGGAACATCTATACACATCCATTCCTGCCAGTTTAAGAAACAATGGTCCTTCTGTTCCTGCTGGCATGGCCTCACCAATCACATTGTCGATCTGATTCTTAATTTCAGCTTGAGCCCACCTTGCTCATCTAATTCCCCTGCAACAGATCCAGTTACGATTCCTTTTTAGTTGGATTGAGTACATACTGATCAAACAATTTCTCTTGTCCACACGGCAAAAGTTGCTGTACTTCTTTGGCCTTGATTCTAATATTATCCCAATGTTATCATGTGATTGCTGTAGTTATATTGCAGCTTGTAACTAGCAATCATGTATCTTTGATTTTTACTCACTGTTACTGGAGAGGAAACATTTTTATCATACATTCATCAATGTTGAAAATACTTTCAGTATAATTGGAGAAAACAAGCTATTTTGTTGAGTTTCCATGGTAACATTCACCATTATAAAATTTACTTCAAAAATAAAATTTGTATTTTAGTGAGTTGATGCATTGGCTGAGTGAATCATAACGATTATCTGCAGGTGAAAATGGAACTGGAAAAGTAAGGTCTATTTTGGATTAGGCAATCAATCTCCTTACTCTGGTGGCTTAGTTTTTTTTCCGATTCTACAGATGAAGTGACAGAGACCGCAGAGGTGGTATTGCTAAATCACGTGCTACCTCGCCAAAAAAGTATGTGTTAATGAGCATGAAAAACAACTTTACATTGTGTGCATCCCATGGTAGTTAAGATTAGATTAGATTAGATTCCTGACAGTGTGGAAACTGGCCCTTCGGCCCAACAAGTCCACACTGACCCTCCAAAGAGTAACCTACCCAGACCCATTTCCCTCTGACTAATGTATCTAACACTATGGGCAATTTAGCATGGCCAATTCACCTGACCTGCACATCTTTGGACTGTGGGAGGAAACCGGAGCACCCGGAGGAAACACACGCAGACACAGGGAGAATGTGCAAACTCCACACAGACAGTTGCCCAAGGCCAAGATTGAACCTGGGTCCCTATTGCTGTGAGGCAGCAGTGCTAACCACTGAGTCACCATGCTGCCCTGGGATACCATAAATGCACTCATTTTCTTTTTATTTTTTATAATATGTTTATGATTTCAACATGAGAATACTAATTTTCCCAATCCACCAGCAGCAGGAAAGCTGTCCTGCTTCCATTAGACATGGTAGTCCAATGTTACGTCACTAGCCTTATGCACTATAAAGGTCTGAACTAATTATCTAACAGCAGATTTCAAATCCCACCCTTTGCAGTCAATGAATTTTTGTATTGTAATTAAAGGATGAATTCACCCAGCAGTTTGAGTGTTTAGTGTCTTTGTTCATTGTCTTTCCTGGTGTCTCTTCATGTTAGATGCTAAACAAAATCTTGACTCTGGATGTAGTTCTGCTCACTGAGCTGGAACATTCATTTCCAGAGGTTTCATCGTCTTACTCGGTAACATCTTCAGTGGTGAAAATGTGTTGCTGGAAAAGCGCAGCAGGTCAGGCAGCATCCAAGGAACAGGAGAATCGACGTTTTGGGCATAAGCCCTTCTTCAGGAATGCCCGAAACATCGATTCTCCTGTTCCTTGGATGCTGCCTGACCTGCTGCGCTTTTCCAGCAACACATTTTCAGCTCTGATCTCCAGCATCTGCAGTCCTCACTTTCTCCTCGAACATCTTCAGTGGGCCTCAGGTGAAGCACTGCTGAACATTCCTGCTTTCTATTGTATGTTTGGGTTTCTTTGGGTTGGTGATGTCATTTCCTGTGGTCAAGTCACTTCCTGTTCCTTTTCTCAAGGGGTGGTAGATGGGTTTAACTCGGTGTGTTTGTTGATAGAATTCCGGAGGCAGAGCATTTATGTATTTAGTCAATTCAAGATTGATCACAAACTGTTAATACACTCTTCATATATTAATTTTAGGCCATGCTTCTAGGAATTCTCGTGCGTGTCTTTGATTCGCTTGTCTTAGGATGGATGAGTTGTCTTAGTCGAAGTGGTGTCCTTCCTCATGCGTATGTGAGGATTCTAGTGAGAGAGGGTCATGTCTTTTTGTGGCTAGTTGGTGTTCATGTATCCTGGATACAAACACATTGAGTTTGACCCCATTGAGTTTGACCCCATTCCCGCCGTACCACCCAGTACCCTTCCACCGACACCCTCCTTCGACTGACCGAACTGGTCCTCACCCTGAACAACTTTTCTTTCCAATCCTCCCACTTTCTCCAAACAAAAGGAGTAGCCATGGGCACCCGCATGGGCCCCAGCTATGCCTGCCTCTTCGTAGGGTATGTGGAACAATCCATCTTCCGCAACTACACTGGCCCCACCCCCCATCTTTTCCTTCGCTACATTGATGACTGTATCGGCACTACCTC
>NC_057715.1:19772130-19838833 GCF_004010195.1 Chiloscyllium plagiosum
CAGAGAGCACCTCTGGGCCATCCGGACGAACCAACCCAACCACCCTGTGGCACAGCATTTCAACTCCCCCTCCCACTCCACCGAGGATATGCAGGTCATTGGACTCATCCACCGCCAAACCACAACAACGTGACGGTCGGAGGAGGAGCGTCTTATCTTCCGACTGGGAACCCTCCAACCACAGGGGATGAACTTGGACTTCACCAGTTTCTTCATCCCCCCTCCCCCCACCTTGTCTCAGCCGAATCCCTCCAGCCCGGCTCCGCCTTCCTGACCTGCAGTCTTCTTGTTGACCTCTCCGCCTCCATCCTACTCCGACCTATCACCCTCACCTTGACCTCTTTCCACCTATCACATTTCCAACGCCCCTCCTCCAAGTCCCTCCTCCCTACCTTTTATCTTCTCCTGCTGAACACTCTCTGCTCATTCCTGAAGAAGGGCCTGTGCCCGAAACGTCGAATCTCCTGTTCCCTGGATGCTGCCTGACCTGCTGTGCTGTTCCAGCAATAAAGTTTCAACTTTGATCTCCAGCATCTGCAGACCTCACTTTCTCCTCCCATCTACCACTGCCTGAGAAAAGGAACAGGAATGACTTCACCACAGGAAATAACATCACCACAGGAAATGACATCATTAACCAAAGAAACCCAAACATATAAATAGAAAACAAGAATTTTCAGCAGTGCTTCGCCTGAGGCCCACTGAAGATGTTACCTAATAGGGTGACAAAACATCTGGAAATAAACCTTCCAGCTCAGCGAGCAAACCTACATCCAGAACCTCAACCTGAGCTACAAATCTTCTCAAAACTCACTAAAATCTTGATTGCAGAGATTACTTATGAAGCTCATGTTGGAGAGGTGGGTAACAAGGTAGCTCCTTAGAATTGTTGAACAGGGAGCTGTCTGGTAGTGGCAGTTACCTGTCATTAATCAGCTGAAAATAGCTGGCTCAGTTGGTAATAATTGCTATAGCAGGAAGCTGAATGAGCTAGTGACTCATCAGTGATTATGTAAGAGACAGTCTTCTCCTATCATTGATGGCAAAGAGGTCATACACAGAAGATCTGTATTAACAATTTAATTTAAAATAATAATTTGTGTGTCAATGGACTGAATGATACTTTGGAGCAGGAAAATTGACATTTCGGGCAAAAGCCCTTCATCAGGAAAGGGCTTATGCCCGGTACGTCGATTCTCCTGCTTCTCGGATGCTGCCTGACCTGCTGTGCTTTTCCAGCACCACACTCTCGACTCTAATCTCCAGCATCTGCAGTCCTCACTTTTGCCTGAATGATACTTTGAATAATTGATAATTGTATTGTAAAGAATTAATTCACCAATACAACTACAAGAACAGAATGATGATGTTCTTTATAGTTTGAGGATACTAACGGCTCTTCCAACTCTTACTTGTTGAACATTCCTCAAATAGGTTCTATTTATTTTTCAATGAAAAATAATTTTGACTTAATTAAACAAGTGAGGAACTAAATTATGCTCTTTTTAATTTTGCTTAGTTGTTCAACAGTTTCTGTAAGAAAGGAGGTAAAAACAATGACTGCAGATGCTGGAAACCAGATTCTGGATCAGTGGTGCTGGAAGAGCACAGCAATTCAGGCAGCATCCGAGGACAGGCAAAATCGACGTTTCGGGCAAAAGCATCATTCCTGATGAAGGGCTTTTGCCCGAAACGTCGATTTTGCCTGTCCTCGGATGCTGCCTGAATTGCTGTGCTCTTCCAGCACCACTGATCCAGAATCTGTAAGAAAGGTACAAGGCTAGGTTAAAAGTACTGTTTCTGGTTGAGTTGTTTTATGACTCAAACTAACGTAATTTTAGGCTAATGCTCAAAGACAGCTATGTTTTAAAATGTTTAATTTTGTAACCAAGTATGTAAGATGCCAATGAGTATAAACTTATATGTATATATCTAAATATATAACTTTGGAATTAGGTTCTGGACTGAGTTTTGCAATCTTTGATCTTCATTGATGCATCATTTGAGATGATAGTTAATCATGAGGAGGTGACACTAAATATTCTAGACAGACACATTAGTTGTTCAGTATTGTCACCTTATCTTGGTAATGATTTATGGATTCTTAAATTTATTGAGAAAATCTGTTAAAAAACATGCTTTTATAAAATTATTGGCGTGTTAAAGAATAAATGAAGTGGCAGAGAAGATCAAGACACCAAATTAACTATTATTTCTTAAAAAACGTCATAAATGAGGCAGAGCATTTATGTATTTAGTCAATTCAAGATTGATCACAAACTGTTAATACACTCTTCATATATTAATAAGCCAATTAGAGATCAGGATCATTCTGAGTTATTGCCAATGAGGGAGAAATAAGGAATTATGTGTTCTGAGATCTTGGGTTTAAAAAGAAAGCTGCAAAGCTTAAACTTTTTTGTCATAGAGGATGGGTACCTATATTGCATTCAATTCCGGTTGCCAAATTACAGGAAGGATGTGGAGGCTTTGCAGAGGTTGCAGAAGAGGTTTACCAGGATGCTGCCTGGATTTGAAGATATGAGCTTTCAGGAGAGGCTAGAAAAAACTTGGGTTGTTTTCTATGGAGAGGTGGAGGCTGAGAGGAGACTTGATAGAAGTCTATAAAATAATGAGATGCATAGAGAGGGTTGATGGTCAGAATTTTTTTTCCCAGAGTTGAAATTTCTAACACGGGGGGCACGAGAGGGAATAGGTCAACAGAAATGTGAGGGGCAGGTTTTCTACTCAGAGCATGGTAGGAATGTGGAACACACAGCCAGAGTGGTGGTGGAGGCAGATACATTACACGGACATTTAAGAAACTTTTAGATTAGCACATGGGCATGTAAGGAATGGATGGTTGTGGACAAAAGGCAGGCAGAAAGAATGAGTTTAATTTGGTGTCATGTTTGGCCCAACATTGTGAGCCGAAGGGCCCATTACTGTGCTGTACAGTTCTTTGTTCTGTATTCTACATATGAATGCATGTCACTTCTAGCACATATAAATCAGCTCTGTGCACCAATCAACCCCACTACCCCATGGCCAAACGTTTCAACTCCCCCTCCCACTCTGTCAAGGACATGCAGGTCCTGGGCCTCCTCCATGCTACTCTCTCACCACTTGATGCCTGGAAGAAGAATGCCTCATCTTCCACCTCGGGACCCTTCAACCCCAGGGCATCAATGTGGACTTCACCAGTTTCCTCATTTCCCCTCCCCCCACTTAACCCCAGGTCCAACCTTCCAGCTCGGCACTGTGCTCATGACCCGTCCCTCCTGTCAATCTTCCTTCCCACCTATCCGCTCCACCCTTCTCCTTTTGCCCAAAACGTCAATTTTTCCTGCTCCTCGGATGCTGCCTGACCTGCTGTGCTTTTCCAGCACCACTCTAATCTTGACTCTGTTATGAGATAAATTCATTGTCTTAAAGTAGTTATTAATCTAGCTATTAGAATACTTAGTGTTGTTCAACATGTTCTACCCAATCGCTGAATCATATTGAACAGAAGGTTTGTTTTGGGCTTTCACAATGCAGTTTGGTTGAATAAACTGCTGTGTTCTACATATTACAAACAAATGAAAGTACTTGTTGCCAAAGGCTAGGCAATATGGCTTACATATCTGATATTGCACTGATCCTGGAAGTGATAAACAATTGTGTACAGAACATCATTCTAGTTAATGAATTCATAAACACCAATGTATTTTATCATTTTATCAATCAACATCACTATCATTGAGAGATTAAGTTTTTCTTACTTTCAGTTTCTTAAATATTACAAATCTGGCAATTTTCATTATTTGAACATACCCTATAAAGTTTCTCAACAATAGAGCATAGTAGATGCCTCAAGCTCTTACCATAATATTACGCTGAAATGTTCAGTACTGGAAGGTCAAAGAGTAGTTTCCGTTCACATGGATACCAATATGATGCCAGTAGTAGTTTATAATCCTTAATCTGTTACCATAGGAACAGTGGATGCCTGATATACTGAGAAAAAACAGTTTAGAAAGAGCAAATATATAACAGTTCCTTATTTTAGTTTTCACCTTAATAGTTTGAACAAATTTAAAGTAAGATAAGCCAGCTTTATATTACAGTTAAAATGCTCTCAAATCAATATTGATGAAATATGTTCAGTGATCATGTGTGTTATTGCTGACTACATCTCTGAAACATATGAGAAAATTAATCTTTCATGAAACACCTAAACAGTTCTCTTCCAACTGGCTCCTGCCATGCAATATCTCTCCCATCAATTAAAATCAGCAATACGATCCTCTAAAATATAACCTGTTTTTCTTGGAAAAGCCTCCTCACAATGAAGGCAGACATAGATTACAGAATTCATCCAACATCCAGTTCAGACTTCAGTCAATTGGTTCTCATTAATGAGACTAGCTCATTGTCTGTATTGTTTCCTGAGTACCAGTAATCCCTGTGTTCCTTTTGCTTTAGAGACCTGGACAATCTACAAGAGGTACCTCAAAGTTGTGAAGAACTACAAATGCCATTTTAAAGTAGGAAATGGAAAGGAGAGAGGAACTCAGGAATATTGTAAACACCAGAAAATTGGTCGATAAACTATTGGAACTGTGAGTCAGCATGTGTCAGAGATCCGAGCGGACTTCATTCTCAGATCTTAAAGGAGCTGGCTAATTAGGTAATTGCTGTATTGGTTTTAATTTTCCAACATTCTCTAAATTGGAGCATGGTCCATTAGATTGGAATATAGCAAATGTAAACCTTATAGCAAATGCAAATGGAAATATAAAGCACAAAACTCCAGGCTAGTTTGCTTGACATGTATCATAAGAAAAATGTTTGAAGCTATTAGTTGTTATAGCAAGGCACTGAGATAAATTCAAGGTCATTGTGCAGAATCAACATGATTTTATGAAAGGGAAATCACATGTCACCACACTTCTGAAATTCTTTGAGGAAATAACAAATATTTTGGATAAAGGAGAATGTATTTCCTGAGATAAAATGCTACATTAAAGGTTGTAGACAAGCAGGAGGCTGGAAGGACACAGCATCAGGAGGTGAAGAAGTTAACATTTCAAGGATAACCTGAAAATGGGTTATAGCTGAAACATTGACTTCTCAATCTCCTGACGCTGTGTTCTTCCAGCATCCTGCTTGCCTGTTTTGGATTCCAGCATCTGCAGTTTTTGTTTGTCCCAAAGCACATTAAAGATTGTAACAGAAAATAAGACTTCATGGTATAAGGGATTGTGCATTGGCATTGGTTGACATTTGGCTGGCTAACAGGAAGCAGAGTGTAGACATAGGTTCACATAGTGTAAAAAGTGCTATGCCACTGTGCTGGTAAATTAATCGTTTGCAATGTATATGAATTATTTGAATGGAAGGAAATTTGTTGATGGCACAAAGATATGTAAGGGAATAAATTATGAAGAGGACATAAAGAGGCTACAATAATATTTATAGGCTAAGCGAGTGGGTAATGGTCTGGCAAGTAGAGTATAATTTTGGAAAATGTAAAATTGTGTATTTGGTGGGAAGAATAAAAATGAAACATGGTGAGAGATTTGCAGAACTTTGAGATGCACAGTGATCCACGTAGCCTAATGCATAAATTGCAAAAGGCTAGTTTGCAGGTACAGTTTATAATTAGGAACACCAATAGTATGTTATAGTCATTGTAGAGGAGAATTGAATATAAATGTAGGGAGGATTTATTCTTGTTATGTGACCGTATCTGGAGTATTTTACACAGTATTGGTTACTTTATTTAAAGAATGACATTGGAGATAATTTTGAGAATTTTTACTATCCTAATACCTGGAATTAATAAGTTGTCTAATGAGGAAAGATTGAACAGGCTAAGCTTTTGTTCCTTAGGGTTTTGAACAGTAAGAGCCAAGGTTACAGTGGTGCTGGAAAAGCACAGCAGGTTGGGCAGCATCTGAGGAGCAGGGAAATCGACGTTTCGGGCAAAAGCCCTTCATCAGGAATTAGGCTGGGAGTCTGGGGATGGAGAGATAAATGGGAGTGGCATGGGGCTGGGGAGAAGGTGGCTGAGAGTGCAATAGGTGGATGGAGGTGGGGGTGAAGGTGATAGGTCAGAGAGGAGGGTGGCGCAGATAGGTGGGAAGGAAGATTGACAGGTGGGACAGGTCATGAGGACTGTGCTGAGCTGGAAGGTTGGAACTGGGGTAAGGTAGGGGGAAGAATCATGAGGAAACTGGTGAAGTTCACCAGAGCTGGACTTCACCAGTTTCCTCATTTCCCCTCCCTCCACCTTACCCCAGTTCCAACCTTCCAGCTCAGCACAGTCCTCATGACCTGTCCCACCTGTCAATCTTCCTTCCCACCTATCCACTTCACCCTCCTCTCTGGCCTATCACCTTTACCCCACCTCCATCCACCTACTGCACTTTCAGCTACCTTCTTCCCAGCTCCACCCCCCCCCCTCCCATTTATCTCTCCACCCCCAAGGATCCTGGCCTCATTCCCGATGAAGGGCTTTTGCCCGAAACGTCGATTTCCCTGCTACTCAGATGCTGCTGTGCTTTTCCAGCACCACTCTAATCTTGACACTAATCTCCAGCATCTTCAGCAGCCACTTCTGCCTTTAGAACAGTAGGAGGCAATATTCAAACATATCAGCATAAGGAACCACTCAGACCTTTGAATCTGCTCAACCATTCAATAAGACCATGGCTATTCTGATTTTAACCTTACATGTTGAAAGTGGGTGCAGTAACAACACCCTCACCCCACCCCCTATCTAGACACTCACCTCCCACTCAATCACCCCTCGTAGTCTGACCTGGATTTTGTACTACTTTCTGCAGAAATAGGTGCACTCCAAGCCAAGATCACCAGATAAGAGAGTAGCAACACAGAGGCAGCTTTATGCATCAGATGTGAGAAGATCAAGTCAATTATGACTAGACAGCAACAAGGCCCACTCAGCTGTATTGGGCAACAAAATATTGAGGCTGTTGACCACTTCACTTAACTCAGTGGCAGCATCACTGGGGTCAATGATGTTGAGATCAATGTCTACACAAGAATTAGAAAAGCAACATTGGTATTCCTGCAACTCCAGTTGATATGACCGCTCAGCAACATCAACATGGCCAAGATGTTATGATATTTCATGTCCATAGTACACCAACAACAACCAATACCAATGGGACATGGAATACAAGAAAAAGTGCCACTTCAGCTGAACATCTTTCACCAGCATTGCTTGTGTAACATCCTGGGTATCACATGGATATACAGTTTCACCAACAAAGAAATGCTACAAGATATTGGTCAAAAGCACACATGAGATGTTGCTACAGAGAGAGACAATTGATACAGGAAAGACATCTCCTTTGCCTCTCACTCATACACCTCACCACAATGACATTAGAATGAAGATTACCAGGTGGAAACAGAGATGTGATGGTTAAAGATGACCAGGTAAAGTTTATTTAAGGAGGACCTTCAAGAGTATGATACCATCTGATCTTGAACAAAAGAGTTTGTAATGGACTGGAGTTAGTGCTAGAGACTTGCTGCGTGTTATTCCACATGGGACCAGAAGAATTAAGTATAAGTAAGTAAGCTTCTCATTTAATTTAAAAATGAATATAAGGACGTTGTAATGCTTTAAACCTACCAACTGTACACTTTCTATGCCATAAACAGTAATTTCTAGAATCTAGATGATCACTTATGCAGAAAGTGTATTGTAGTAGCATTTCACACAGTCATTTTCTTTATAGCTGTTGGTGTGGAAGGATAACTTTAACTCTGTCAAGGGTACAAACTGACTGAAGTCAATGGAGAGGACCTTCAGGCTGGAATCCAGATATATAACATGCAGTTTATGTTAAAATTCACATCCCACTTAATTGTATATCATGTAAGTTACTAACAGCTATTCAAAAGCTATGGCAATAATTTCACACATGGATTAATTTGTCACAATTATAACTTTTCATTCTGCCATGCACTTTAAATGAATTGTTAGTATAAGAGAAGAATGAAATCAATATGTGAAGAAGAGTAAAAACTATTACATTGATTTATCACTTTCAAAAGTGCTGTATTTCAGTCACTTCATGAATTAACAGAGTATTTCCCTTTAAAGAAGCTTTGCCATAAGCATCAGGTATTTTTCTAAATGGAACACGGCAGCTATGTCAAACAAACCACTCATCTTAGAATTTGACAAGATTAATAATCAAACACCAAATAGAAAGAAAAATGTATTTTTTAATCATATACTTGATGCAATATATACTAACATACAAAATAAAATGTAGGAATTTTGGAAGGGCTCTACAAGTAGAATTACAGAATCCCTACAGTGTGGGAGCAGGCAATTCGGCCCATTGAGTTCACTCTGACTATTCAAAGAATATCCTACTGCTCAATCCCTGTAGTCCTCCATTTTCTATGCCTAACCCACCTAGTCAGCAAATCCCTGGACACTACGGGCAATTTAGCATGGCCAATTCAGGTAACATGTACATTTTTGGACTGTGGGAGGAAACCAGAGCACCCAGAGGAAACCCTGGGAGACACAGGGAGAATGTGCAAACTCAACATAGACAGTCGCCCGAGGCTGGAATTGAAGTCGGGATCCCTGGTGCTGTGAGGCAGCAGTGCTAACCACTGAGCCACTGTACCACGCCCAAGCATAAATTATTGAAATAAAACGTTGTACACTACAGGGTCATGTCTCTGTCTGAGTTCAAGTCCAACCCCAACACTTGACGACTAAAGAAATTATACAAATATATATAATGTAACTAAGCAGGTTGAGTATTAAACAGCACATCCTTCCAACACACACCAATGGCACGTAGTAAGAGTGGGATTCCTGGTCAGCTATATGATGAAAAGATAGTTGTAATCGCTACCTCATTATCCATAGCTTCAGTATGAAATTTGCCTGAAAAAGTACAAATTATCACAGCAAATCAGACTCTGTGGCTGACCTAGAACACACCACCACTGCCAAAACCTCCTGCCAGGGATATGTTGAAACTTAACTCATAACACATTTCTCCCTGTGAATATAACTTGGACTTTAATTGAAATTTAGATGACATTTCTGCTGATATCATGTAGACTGAGCATAAAAATACTTAAATCAGCAACTCTGTAAGCTTCCTTCTAAAATGCCTCACACCTATTGCTTTAATATCAGCATCTTTGATGAAATTAACAGTTGCTGTCCTTCTAAATTGATCTTGAAAAGGTGGTGGTCTTCCTTCTTGAATCTTTGCAGTCCTTGATGTAGGTACACTCATAATACTGTTCGGAAGGGAACTGAAGGATTTTGATTCAGTGACAGTGAAGAGATAGTGACTTTGTTTTAAGCCAGGATGCTGTGTGGCTTGTATTAAAACTTGCAGGTTTGGTGTTCTGTATCTGCTACCCTTGTCATTCTCGGTGGGAAAAGTCAGAGATTTGGAAGGCACTGCCAAAGAATTTATGGTGATTTGTTGCAGGGCTTCCTGTAGATAATACACACAATTTTGTCTTCCAAAATCCACATAAAACGTCTGTATTCATTTTGTTTTTGTTCCCTACTCTTAGTTCCACATATGTGTCCTCTCCAACTCAATGTTTATCTTCTTGTCCTTCCTGTACACTATATATTCCTGTAAAACCATTTCTGACATGACATGTGCTATGTCAAATTGTTTACAGCCACTACCCAATAAAAATTTGAAGAATATTAAGTTGAATACTTTGCAGTTGATAATTTTCACTGCTCCTGAATGAGAAATGATTCTGCAGGTAGTCCTATTGATTTATTTGAAAGTGTAATTTTCCAATGATAAATTACATATGTGATCTGTTTCTATTTGACAGCACTAAAATACTGATACTTCTCAACATCGCCATCTAGGAGAGAGAACAAACTGCTGCAAAAGCCTGCAGTTCTACAGGCTGTGAGATAAATTGACCTGTTCCAATAAGTTGTCAGTTGATCACGCTGTCAGGCAATCACAGCTTGTCAGATGTGTATGAAGCTGACTGTATTTAATGGAGAAAGTGAGGTCTGCAGATGCTGGAGATCAGAGCTGAAAATGTGTTGCTGGAAAAGAACAGGAGAATCGACGTTTCGGGCATAAACCTGAAGAAGGGCTTATGCCCGAAACGTCGATTCTCGTGACTGTATTTAATGTCTATCTGTAGCATAGAATCGATAGTTAATGCCAATTGTTATTTTCTGGGTGGTCTATAAGAACTTTTACCACTTCGCAAGTAAGTAGATAACTAGAATATTGCCGTGTACGCTAGTTATCAGCTCTATCCTTCTCACTGACGACTGTCCCAACCTAAATTAACCAGTTCAAAAACATAGGCTTATCTTTGACTAAGACCTGAGTTTCTAGACCAAATCCACCCCACTTTTATTGTCATAACATTGTGTAATTTTGCCTGAGTCTCAGCTGAAACTTGCACTCATGTCTTTGAGTCATACAGCACAGAAACAGATCCTTTGGCCCAACTTGTCCATGCTGACCATGTTTCCTAAACTGAACTAGTCCCATTTGCCTGTATTTGGTCCATATCCCTCTAAATCTTTCCCATCCATGTACTTGTACAAATGTCTTTTAAATGTTGTAATTGTACCCACCTCTATCGCTTTCTCTGGCAGTTCATTCCGCATACGCATCACCCTCTGTGTGAAAATGTTGCCCCTCAGGTGCCTTTTAAATCTTTTCCCTCTCACCTTCAACCTACGGCTTATAGTTTTGGATTCCCCTATGCTGGGGATAGGATCTTAGCTATTCATCTTATTCCACTTGAGACTTGACTATTCCAAAGCACCATGTTCTTGAGTTTCTCTAAATGTCTATTGTCAATGTCTTAAGTGTCATTTACCAATGTGCCCCTGTGCAAATTGACCTACGCTGGATTTATCTTCAACAATACCCCAAATTCAAAACACTTATTCTTGATTTCAAATCCCTCTATACCTTGTAACCCTGTACTCACCGACAGTGCCACCAACCATTGAACTTCCTGCATTCACCTATTGTGGCCTTTTGAGCATCTCTGATTTGAATATCTCCACAATTGGTGACTGAGTCTTCAATTGTCAAAGACATAAGTTGGAAATTCCCTCTCTAAACCTTTTAAAATCACCACCTCTTATCCATTCATTAAAATGTTCCTTAAAACCTGTTCTTTACCAACCTGATTATTGTTCCATTCTGTTTTATTCTGCTTCTGTGGAATGTCTTGGGATGTTTTATTTAATAAAACATGTTTTGTTTTTGTCAAACTTAGCGGCAAGTGTGACATTCGAAATTCAATTTAGTCAGGTTCAAATCATGAACCCAGTTCTGCACAATTTTTATATCTGACAGCCTGTTATTTAGCAAGTTGTTGGGACAGGGTTGGAGGGTGAGTGGTGACAGCAAGCAAGCAGGTGGGAACTGGCAGGAAATAGGTTTCATATGAATATTTCTGGGATATGTCATTTTTCTTGCTTTATGAAGTTAGCAGCGGATAAACGTAAGCACTTTGGGAGGCAATGAAGCTTCCACTGTACGGGAATTAGGAGGTCACATTGTGACTGTACAGAACACATTTAGGCCACTTTAGGAATGCTGCATTTAATTCTGGTCTCCCTGCTGTGGAAAAGATGTTGTGAAACTTGAAAGGATTCAGAAAAGGTTTACAAGAATGTTGGCAGGCTTAGAGGCTTTGAGTTATAGGGAGAAGTTGAATAGACTGGGGCTATTTTCCTTGGAGTATTGGAGACTGGGGCTGTGACCTTACAGAAGTTTATAAAATTGTGAGGGGCACAGATAGGGTGAATAGTCAAGGTCTTTTTCCTAGTCTGGGGTAGGCCAAAACTAGAGGGCATAGGTTTAGGTTGAGAGGGAAAAGATTTAAAAGGGACCTGAGGGGCAGAGAGTGGTGTGTATATGGAAAGAGCTGCCAGAGGAGGTGGAGGATGATAATACAATTACAACATTTAAAAGTCATCTGGATGGGCCAATGAATAGGAAATGCTGGCAAATGGGATTGGATTAGTTTAGGATAGGTGGCCGGCATAGATGAGTTGGACTGAAGGGTCTGCTTCCTTTCTCTATGATTCTGTATGACATACATATTCCATCAGTTGAATTTAATACAGCATTTTAAGAATTGTATGATAATGATGAACAAGAAAAGACCAGTCAGTCCATCAATCCTATCCCACATTACACGTAAGCTAGAGCATCATGTCCAAACATCTTCTATGTCCCTTTAACCCTCACACGCCTTCCCATCAGCCATAACCACGTCGTTTCCTAGGAGAAGCAAAAAATGTCACCAAAAACTGAGGAAGAAAATATCCTGTGGAAAATAACTCTCCAATCCCCAAGATGACTGAGGCAGTTTAGGGAATTCCATTGATGTGAATGGATCTCCTTGTTCTGATCAGCTGCCTTTGCTTGGGATGCAAAATTCATGTCAGTAAGACCCGAAAAGAGAGGAAAGCATGTGCAACAAGAATGCTTTTGTAAAAGAACAGTGGGCCATTTTTGCCCATTTGTTTCTTCTGTGCACATATCGTAATTCTTTCAAAGATAACACAGATTTTGTTTTCACAGGCTGGCGTAATATTGAATGGAAGGAAGGGAATGACAACAACAAGCAGATGGCTCTTTGTTTTGCCTTCTGCAAATTATCTTCAGTCTCTAGTCTCTGAAGGCAATGGGAAAAGAAAATGTAAGTCCATGTTTCCTGGTGATAATAAGGGCACCTTTATTTGGGTCAAGTGGCTTCTTCATTCTATGCTAATGGTAGACTGTTTCCAGATTTTGTACTTTATTGGACACTAACTGCGTCTAAATTATTTGGCAATCTCCAAATGGGAGGTGCATGATTTCCCTGTGGCTCGGATGGTGAGATTGTTTTTACATCCTTTGATGAATTGTTTCCAGAACCACCATTTCTGTTCCTCTCCCAGTGCTTTGTTTCCACTAATTTGTTTTCAAATGTAAACAATTGAATTCAGAGCCACTTCTCAGTTCGGTAGTTTTTATCTTAGTGGCAGGAGGGCACAGTGGGATGATGGGTTGTGTGTGTGTGTTGGGGGGGTTGGCGGTTGGAGTCAATGGGTGCTCCTGTGGGGAAGGTAGTGGGTTCAAATGCAGAACATTTTTGGTTATGTTCCAGTTACAGAAAACTCTGGTTAAATCGCAGCTGGATTATTACATTCTGCTGATGTTGGAAAAGTTAAATTGTGAGAAATGTTTTGAAAGAGAAGGTACCTATACAGAAGTCTCTTCTTTCCAGTTTCTCCATTCTTGGTTTCCACAATGGAAATTACAATGGGTAAAGTTGCAAAATTGACTGCCAAATCATTATCTTCTGTTTTGCAATCCCTGGGAGAATTAAATTTGTCACCATTCTGTTACTTGATATTGTCATAATAAATTAATACACCTCTTTTTAATGCTCCTAAATGGAATTAGACTCCAATTAACTTTACAATATTGCACAAACTTATCCCCTTTGTAAATAGTAGTCCGTACCAGGAAGATAAACAGTCTTCCATGATTTAAACTGAGGATCCAGCACTATATCTCTTTTAACAATATTTCACAGTGGGACACCTCTGTTCATAGCACGGCCCTATGATTAACTCTTTCTGTCTGCCAGTTTCAAGTACTGGCATTGTGTCAACTGCTGTTCATTCTGTTCAGGATTATAACAGTCTTCACTATTCATCTGCGCTTTCTTCTTCTTCCACACCTTTTACTCCCCTTTTTGAACCATATGGAGCTTTATAAGAATATTCATCACCTACCTTATTTCTTTATCTAAGTTGTAGGAATCTTAATTCATTTATCAGCTCTCCCACTATCCAATTTCATTTATTATACTCTTGGTGTTTACGTAAATACATAATTCAAATGAAAAATCAAAGAATTGGATTCTGGGAATCTGAGACAAAAGCAGAAATTGCAGGAGAAACTCAAAACATCTAACAACATCTGTGGAGAGAAAGCAGAGTTGACTTTTCTGATCCAGTGAGAAGGGGAAACTCCGCTTTCTCTCCACAGATGCTGCCAAATCTGCCCAATTTCTCCAGCAATTCCTGTTTTTATTTCAATTTCTCATCTGGCTTCTAAATGGTTAATCCATCACTCGGCTACTTTACTTTCTCTGCAAAATTAAATCGGTTGGTTTATAATCATTTAATGTGGTAAACGATAGTGTCAAAAATAGGGGCTGTAACTTTAAGACAGTCATCAGCAAATTTAGTAGGAAATTAAGGAGAAAAATCTTTATAAAGAGGATGAAGAAACTGGAATTCACTGAGGTGAACAAAATAGATGTAGTTAGGGCGAAGCTTGATCACCACATGAGAATAAAGGAAGAGAAATATATGTTAATAGGGTGCAAAGAAGGGGATATATCAAAGTCAACATTGATCTGGTGAATAAAGTATGTTCTGTGTTATGAATACGAATCAATTTTAGCCATCTATTCCATGAAATAAAACAGTTACTTTTTTTTGTCATTGTAACAAAACTAATGAGTAGAATTAATTCAAAGATACAACCTCATGTAAATATTCTGAGTGATATATTAAATGTTGATTTGTTATGGACATATCAATGTTGTACTTTGGCAGATCAAGGACAATTAAAAGTGAAATGATGAATGCCTGGACCTATTAGATAAGAAGTTTCCATAGGGATGTATATTTTGACTTTAACTAGCATCGCCAGCATTGCTCAGTTAATCTATCTGCACAGCAGAAACATCCCTTCTCTAGACCCTTGTGATCTCCTATCTCCTATTACCCAGCTTTTGCTCTTGCTTTCTGTTACTGGATCCCACTGTCTCACAGTTATTATTGTTCCATTTGACACTTGCTAATCTTTTGAGAGCTGCAAATGCTAAAGCTGAGGCTTTATAGATCAAACCCAGAATATGCTACAATGCCTCCCCATCAGCTTTAAGGATGAAATAATATGTACCCATTACTGCAATCAAGAAATATGTTTCAGTCATAAAAATGATAATTGCATTTCCCATTTGACACCTTGTAATAATTATGCTGTACTGGAATTAATCCCAACCACAGCTAATGGATAGTTTTTTTTTCAAATAGGCAATCACAAGAAATGGTTTGTTTTTGTTAAGCGATTTTTGTATAAGACTTGACTTTGCAGTTTTATTCATTCCAATTTATATATATCTCGCTCTTAGCCACTGCAAACAGGTTTGTTTTTTACTTTCGATGTATTATAATTCAAGCATATTTTTAGTCAATAAACAAAAAAAAACAATTTGTAGACTAGAGGAAGTGAATGCTTCTAAAGGGTACCTGCTGTGTAAATAAATACCTAGACCTTCTGCTAACAAAATACAAACATTTATAACGCATAAATATTCATGCAGTTGAGTTTTTCCTGGTGTGTATCCTTGTATAATTGTATATATTTTTCTGCAACTAAACTTATCATAAAGCTGCACAGTACACTCTTATAACAGAGCTGAGAACATAGTTTGCGAAAATTTTGGTCATGTGAAAAACTATAATGTTTAATCATGTATTCTTAGGTTATAATTTTAAACATATCCACTGAAATGCAGTCTAATCATCATTGCTATAACGTTTAATCATGTATTCTTAGGTTTTAATTTTAAAGATAGTCCTCTAAAATGCAGTTTAATCATCATTGCATGTAGACATTGAATACTTTTGAGAACTGCAAATCCCAAAGCTAAGGCTTTACAGATCAATCCAAGAATGTGCCTTTCTAACAGCTTCAAGCATTAAATAATTTGTACATATTATTGCAATCAAGAAACATGCTTTTGCTTTACTGTTACTGTTTAATTATATTCCAGTTATAATTCATGCTTTAGTTTCTACCAGATTTAACTATTTTGCTGCTCTTGGTGCAGTGACTCACATACCAGCCTCTGTACCTTTGAGTTCATCCAAACCTTTGCTGCCTGTGTTCTAGCTCACATCACATCCTATTCATCCATGTACTAATTTCTTGCTGAGCTACACTAGCTCTACATCTGTCCTAACAATGTTAAAACTTCTTCTTGAGTTCAAATATCTTCAGGAACCTGGTTCTGCTCTTTTTCTGGAAACTTTTCCATACCTAAAACCCTCTTAAATCTATGCATTCCTAAAATTTTAGGCCCCAGGACATATAGATATTCCTACAATCCACCATTGCCATTGTACTTTTGGCTGCCTTGTTCCTAATTTCTGGAATTCCTTTCCTAAACTTCTCTGCCACTTTGAATCTCTCTCCTCTCTAAGTCATACCTTAAAATATAATTCTTTGACCAAGTTGGGGTCACCTGTCTTAATGTTTCCTTTTTTTTGATGTTTGATAACACTTCTGTGAAGCACCTTGGGATGTTTGATTAAGTTAAAGACTTTACATTCATGCAAGTTGTTGTTGATGCATGGTTGTCATCACAAGCCAGCATAATGTTTATCCTCTGCCATTTTCCCATTGCTGTGAAATAAACGCATCACAATGTTAAGTAAAGTCATTTAAAATCAAAGCGTCCTTTCAACAATGTTTTAATTACTGCCAGCTAGCCTCCTGAGTGACAAAGATCTCTTGTCAGTGCAGCATCTTACTTTTATCGTTTTTAATTATTGCTGTAATTTTTCTTAAGAGTAAAACTTTTAATTTAATGACTGTCCCTTTGCCTCTTTTTATAATGTCTGTTTGGCTTTTACTCTCTTGTATATTTTTGAATGGAAGACGGATTATTTAACTAAATAGTGCATTGATATGAAAGTAGAGGTTATGCAAAACAAATACCATTCATTTAACAAAAAAGGAACTACATAGAACTAAATTATCACAATTACATCCAGTAATCTCTCTTCATAATATTCTGCATTTCTATTTTTGTTGCTGAAGTGGACAGCTCACTTTTTTTCTATATTACACTCAATTTCTGCTACTCACCTAATCTATCTATACCATTTGCAGATTTGTTGTATCCATCTTATAACCTGCTTTCCTGGCTATCTCTGTAGCACCAGCATTGGATTAGATCCCTTCATCCAAAATATTAATAGTTGAAGCTCCAGCACCTATCCTTTGGTCCTTACCAGTTATAGTTTGCCAACCTGAAAATAATAACCTGACTAATTTCTTCCAGTTCTGCTTCCTGAAATTTATCCTGTCCTCTGACCATGCTAAACTATTTTCCCAATGGCACGAGGTTCTTATTGAGTCATTTCATTTCATGTGGCCCCTTGTTGAATGTGTTTTGAAAACAAATACACAAACACCCATTGGTGCCTCTTTTTGCACCCTGTATGATACTTTCTCATGTAATTCTGAAAAAAAATTGTCGAACATAATTTTCCTTTCAGAAAATGGTGTTGGCTGTGCATGGTTGTATTATGATTTTCTAAATTCCCTGCTACTAACAATAATGGATTCTAATATATTTTCAATGTGGTAAACCCAAAACACTTCATAGTTCTAAATTATTAAAATATTAACACATTATGTATCCTAACACCATGAATGTATTATTATTTTTCATTGAGAAATTGCTGAAAAGTAACTTCCAATGTATTATCTTCATTAATTGTCCCTAACTTTCTTGTATGTCAGTAAAATGCCACAGTTTACCCTATGTAAGTTCTTGAGAATGTTGCAAAGCGTCAAGTAGGATTTATGTCCATTGGTTGACTATGGGTTTGGTTTTAAATTGTGGAATGGAAGTCCTGTCAGTATTCAAGATATGTGGCTGTGCCAGTTCATGGCAACAGAGTCAGTTGTCACATTGGACAATTAGAAGTAGAATAGCAAATGCTTCTCTAAGATGTATTGGAGGCCAAAAAAAGTGGCGAAACAGACGTGATTTAAAAAGTGGTTCTAACCCTGTCATGGAATGGACATTGGATTGATTAAAGTTTTTCTAGAGTGATTGGGCCACCTTAAGACCAAGCAGACATAGGTTGGTCTGTTGAGTCAAACAGAGTATAATGTCTCTGATAGCCCATGAATGTCATGGAAAGTGTCAAATGCTGTATATGTAATAGTCTCTACCTTCGAGATTGAATGGCTACAGATACTACTGGGAGATGGTTCCATGCTAAGACTTTCATTTAAATAGATTGAAGGACATTTAATGAAAGGTAAAGTTATCATTAGACTCTTGATCTTGAGTTGAAACATGTGTTGCTGGAAAAGCACAGCAGGTCAGCCAGCATTCAAGGAGCAGGAGAATCGACGTTTCAGGCATAAGCCCTTCTTCAGGAATGAGGATGGTGTGCCAAGCAGGCTAAGATAAAAGGTAGGGAGGAGGGATTTGGGGGAGAGGCGTTGGGAATGCAATAAGTGCAAGAAGGTTAAGGTGAGGGTGATAGGCCGGAGAGGGGGTGGGGGCAGAGAGGTCAGGAAGAAAATTGCAGGTCAAGAAGGTGGTGCTGAGTAAAGGGTTGGGACTGAGATAAGGTGGGGGGAGGGGAAATGAGGAAGCTGGAGAAATCTGCATTCATCCCTTGTGCATGTCCTTGGCAGAATGGGAGGGGGAGTTAAAGTGTTCAGCCACAGGGCGGTTGGGTTGGTTGGTGTGGGTATCCCAGAGGTGTTCTCTGAAGGCGGCCTACATTAGATTTTAGATTAGATTTTTAGATTAGATTTCAGTGTGGAAACAGGCCCTTCGGCCCAACAAGTCCACACCGACCCGCCGAAGCGAAACCCACCCATACCCCTACATTTACCCCTTACCTAACACTACGGGCAATTTAGTATGGCACATTCACCTGACCCAGCGCATCTTTGGACTGTGGGAGGAAACCGGAGCACCCGGAGGAAACCCACGCAGACACGGGGAGAACGTGCAAACTCCACACAGTCGGTCGCCTGAGGCGGGAATTGAACCCGGGTCTCTGGCGCTGTGAGGCAGCAGTGCTAACCACTGTGCCACCGTGCCGCCCACGATGGGCCTGTCTCCCCAATGTAGAGGAGGCCACATCATGTGCAGTGAAGCTCTTGATCTTGACCAAGGACATAAGCTCCCCAAAAACCCATTGCCATTAAAATTGCATTTGGACAAAACAAAGTATTTTTACAATGCATAAGCAGAAGAAACCATAACTTCTAAGGACATTTTTTAGCAAATGTTCAAGAGACAAAAAACTCGGAGCTTTGAGATTTAGCCCAAGTTGTAGTCCCTTGATTTCCTGTTGGAGTCTCACCTCAAGTTCACCTCCAAACTGTATAGGAATTGGCATCTGTTAGTTTAATCTCAGTACATCTGCAGTTGCCAGATACTTTTCTCACGTGACAAATTTCCATCTCTAATACCCAGACTCCACTTTCAGTATTAAAGAGTTTATTGAAGTTACACCGATAGAAGGAAGCCTCTAGGTGCCCAGAAGTTTCTTCCTTGAACAACGGAAACATATAAACTTCTATATATTTGTTTTCAGTCCACTGTTGACTATTACAAACCCATCCTATTACATGTACATCCTATCAGCTTAATCGTGTGACTGCATGGTCAATATTGGACAACTCCAGGTTTTCCCATGATCTCACTATGTTTACTAAACATCCTTATCACCTAACCTTGAACTTATTCAACCACATTCTAGTAATGCTGACTTCTGCATCTCTTAATCAATCCTCCCAGTTAGCAGGATGGGGCTTCCCCCTACTGCCCAAGGCTGTCTGTCCATAGGAATTAAGTTAAATTCCTCAATGTCAGTTTATTGTTTGCACTCAGAACTGCAGTAACCTGACAGAGGTGTATATAATATGTAGTGACAATTACCCTAAAGGGTTTTAATTATTGTAGATTTTTCTTCTAATTTTAATAAATAACAAACTTTAAGCCAGCTGGTAAAAAGGCTTTTAGTTACCAAGGGCTTTTAGTTACCAAGGGCTTTTACCAAGGCTTTTCAAGGTATCAAGACAGTTTTTGATTCTGAGGGAATTCAATTAAATCCCTTGATGTTGAATACATTAAAACTGCTATTACATAAATATGAATATACAGGTGTGCATATATGTGATTGCAGTCACTGAAAGGGTCTGATCTAATGTAAGTCTAGCTTTTCCACTTCTATCCTATTTTATAGAACAAACTTTAAATTAGCTTGCACAAAGGCCTTCTATCAGTGCTTCCCTTATCCAAAATTTCTCAGTGTAAACAATGACTACATTTTGCTTCTTTTTAATAAGACCCTATTGAGAGATTTCTCGAAGGCACTTCATTATCTTTGGAATAACCCTTCAGAGGCCAGCATTCCATTACCAATCATCCCTTATTTACAAATGAATAGCCTTTGACAATAGCACTGCCTCTCACTGAGTCAGGCATCCAGGGATCAATGTCCCTAACATTCATTCTTTTATATAAGCCAGAGTTCTCTGATTGGACCAGCTTAACAGCCCCAATCAGGGAACTCATATTCTATGATGTCCAGCTGTCTCATTCCAAACATTACAATCTTATCTGGTTACTATGAGTATGAAGACCTCAATTATGACTGTGTAAATTACTATTTCAGCTAACAATCTTCTTCAGCTATTTTCACGTCAAATAAGAACCATGGGCAGCCATTTTATGTTAACTAGAACCATGGGAAGCTGTAACACTTATAAAAGGATGGGAAGAATTATAGTGTGAATAATGAGGTAAATATTTAATTCTAGGTAGGAATGTAAAGTGGCTATTAAACTGTCAGAATGACTAGTCTCCTTATTTAGATTTATTCCTCACAGTTTTAAATTCATTTTTGCCTTAATAATCCCTATTTTGGTCAGGGCCAGCAAGGATAAAGGTCCTTCAAATGAACCTATTGCCACTGTTACCAGCAATTTTTGTTGTTTTCTTTCTAGGATCTGTTTGTTTTCTTTACTAATAGACCTACTGGCCATTATTCCCCAAGTCAGAACCAATGCTAGTTGTACTCTTATAACATGTGGTATTATCCTGATATAGGGGAGTGTTTTAACATTCATCTTTTTGTTTTAACATTTCTGTTCCTGAAATTTCTGTTCTATGTCCTCTTCAAGATGCATAGATTCTTTTGGTTTTCACGCAGAGGGTGGTGCGTATATGGAATGAGCTGCCAGAGGAAGTGTTGGAGGCTGATACAATTATAACATTTAAAAGGCATCTGGATGGGTCTATGAATAGGAACGGTTTAGAGGGATGTGGGCCAAGTGCTGACAAATGGGACTAGCTTAATTTAGGATATCTGGTTGGCATCGACGGGTTGGACTGAAGGATCTGTTTCTGTGCCAATATCGAAATTAAACTCCATCTTCCACTCCTCATCCCCTTGACCAATTGATCAACATCCCATTGTAATATGAGGTAGCCTTTTTTGCTGTCCAATACATCTCCAATTTTGGTGTTATCTGCAAACTTACTAACTACATTTCCTATATCATATCCAAATCAGTTATATAAATGATGAAAAGCAGTAGACCCAGTACCGATCCTTGTGGCACTCCACTGGTCACAGGCCTCCAGTCTGAAAATCAACCATCCACCACCACCATCTATTTTCTACCTTCAAGCCAGTTCTGCATCCAAATGGTTAGTTCTTCTTGTATTCCACAAGATCTAATCTTGTTAACCATTCTCCTAGGAGGAACCTTGTTAAATGCCTTACGATCACGTCTACTGCTCTGCCTCATCAATCCACTTTGTTACAAAAAACTCAATCAAGTTCAGGAGACATGACCTCCCATGCACAAAGCCATGTTGACTATCCCTAATCAGTCCTTGCCTTTCCAGATACATGTAAATCCTGTCCCTCAGGATTCCCTCCAACACCATGCCACCACCGATGTCAGGCTCACTGGTCTATACTTCCCTGGCGTTTCCTTACCACCTTTCTGAAATAGTAGCACCATGTTAGCCACCCTCCAGTCTTCCAGCACCTCAACTTTGACTACTGATGATACAAATATCTCAGCAGGCGGCCCATCAATCACTTCCCTCGCTTCCCACAAAGTTCTAGAGTACACCTGATCAGGGCCTGGGGATTTATCCACTTTTATGCATTTCAAAATACTGTCAAAATTAGCCTTCCTCCAATTTAGAATTTCAACTTTTAGGTCTCGTCTATCCTTTCCCATCATTCTTTTAAAACTAACAGAATTATGGTCGCTGGCCTCAAAATGCTCCTCCACTGACACCTCAGTCACCTGCCCTGCCTTATTTCCCAAGAGTAGGTCAAGCTTTGCACCTTCTCTTGTAGGTACATCCACATTCTGACTCAAAAACTTTTCTTGTACACGCTTAACAAATTTCGCTCCATCTAAACCCTTAGCACTATGGCAGTCCCAGTCTATGTTTGGAAAATATAATCCCCTACTATAATCACTATTATTCTTATAGATAACTGAGATCTCCTTACTAATCTGTTTCTCAATTTCCTGCTGACTCTTAGGGAGTCTATAATACAATCACAATAAGGTGATCATCCTTTTCTTATTAGTATAGGAGCTGGGAGGTCATGTTGTGGCTATACAACACATTTGTTAGGCCACTTTTGGAATATTGCATGCATTTCTGGTCTCCTTCCTATCGGAAGGATGTTGTGAAACTTGAAAAGTTCAGAAAAGATTAACAAGGATGTTGCCAAGGTTGGAGGATTTGAGCTATAGGGAGAGGCTGAGTAGGCTGGGGCTGTTTTTCCTGGAGCGTCGGAGACTGAGGGGTGACCTTATTGAGATTTGTAAAATCATGACGGGCATAGATGGGATAAACAGACAACGTCTTTTCTCTGGGGTGGGGGAGTCCAGAACTAGGGGGAATAGGCTCAGGGTGAGAGAGGAAAGATTGAAAAGGACCTAAGGGGCAATATTTTCATGCAGAGGATGGTGTGTGTATGGAGAAAGTGGTGGAGCCTGGTACAATCACACCATTTAAAAGGCATCTAAATGGGTGTATGAATAGGAAGGATTTAGAAGTATATGGGCCAAGTGCTGGGAAATGGGAACAGATTAGATTGGGATATCTGGTCAGCCATGGACGAGATGGACCGAAGGGTCTGTTATCATGCTGTACATCTCTATGACTCTATGGTTTAACTTGACTGTCTGACCTATCCAATGTCTAGTTCTCTCCCAATTACTCATTTAAATGTGGGATAAGGACTGCTTCTACTTCCTCATAGTCCATGAAGTAGTTGTTGGGCATATTGAATATCTGGACAATTTTGGGTGTTTGTTGTAGGATATGCATCAAACAAGCCTGGCCTATAGTAACTGGCATTCTGGATTAGTGGTGCTGGAAGAGCACAGCAGTTCAGGCAGCATCCGAGGAGCAGTAAAATCAACATTTCGGGCAAAAGCCCTTCATCAGGAATAAAAGCTTTGTCAAAGAATTATAACACTAGATGTAAGCTTTACATTAGAGCTGGTCTTACAGACTTCATAGCAATTGGTAGAAATTAACATTCTCTCTGATCTTCCATAATCAGATTTGTAAGGAATATAAACTGCACAACAGAATATAGTAACTGGCAGGCAAGGAGTGAAGCCAACATTGAGGAGTGTGATGATGTTGTGTAAGCTTCCAAGTTTGTATGATATTCTTTTGGTCAATGCACTGTACTGTCCCTCCCTCTTCCCTTTATACTGATTAGGTGAAGTGTTTATTGGGGGTGGGTGTTGAACGTATGAATGATTTCCAGACCACATACTTCATTGCGGCTGAACTATATTTGTCTCGGTCTCTCTGTCCTTAGTTAGTTTACCAGCTGCAATGCTATTAATCCAGTCAGATCCCTTCCGCCTTTTGGATCTGGTTGAAATTGTCTTATCTGGTCTACTTTCCATAACCCACCTGCACACACAATTGTCCTTCTCGAACCTTTTTGGTATCATCTTGTTCCCTGACAATCAGATACTTGCTTGTTTTAACATGGTTTTCCATCACCACCCTATTTGGTTGTGGTTCCATTGCTATCCATCTCAAACCAGTCTGATGCCTTTTGGTTTCCTGAGCTTCGGCTATGAGGTCTTTCATAGGTTCTCTGAGCTCTTTTTCATCTATCCGTTTCGGCAATCCATCAAATATCCACTGCCTGGTTTTCATTTCTCCTCCTTTTGATCTACACCTCCTAATTTACTTTTGGGAAGCCTCGTGTCTCAGTCCTAACTTAATTGGCAAAATTCCCATTAAATGAGATACTTGCTTATCACTCATAACTTTTTAACTTCTGTTGTGCAGTTTATATTCCTTACAAATCTGATTATGGAAGATCAGAGAGAATGTTAATTTCTACCAATTGCTATGAAGTCTGTAAGATCAGCTCTAATGTAAAGCTTACATCTAGTGTTATAATTCTTTGACAAAGCTGACAAGCTTGGGAGCAGCTTCTCTCTCACTCAACTTTAGAAGGTCAAATAAACACAGTCTCTCTCAGTCTTGCAGCTGAAATGACAACTTCTTCTATTTACATGCTCTAAATTAGTTTAAAACAGAAATTTAGTTTTCAAATGGACTTTACTGTCTTCAGATACCTTTCATTGAAGTCTTCCTGACTAAATAATATAACACACATATCAAAATTCCATTGGTAAGAAAGCAAATTAATCATTTTTACAACTATGAATAGTTTATAATAATAGCTTTATGAAAAATGATTTAGCTTTACACATTAAGGAAAACGTATCCAAGCATTCATTTGGAAAGCTTTAGTACATGACATCAGGAAGTTCAGGAAACTAAGATAAGTCTTCAGTTTTATAACAGGGTATCCTTTCTTTTAGATTCGATGCCCTACAGTGTGGAAACAGGCCCTTCAGCCCAACCAGTCCACACCGACCCTCTGAAGAGTAACCCACCCAGATCCTCTGACTAATGCACCTAACACTATGAGCAATTTAGCATGGCCAATTCACCTAACCTGCACATCTTTGGACTGTGGGAGGAAACCGGACCACCCAGAGGAAACCCACGCAGACACTGGGAGAACATGCAAACTTCACACAGACAGATACCCGAGGCTGGAATCGAACCTAGGACCCTGGTGCTGTGAGGCAGCAGTGCTATCCATGCTATAGTATCATACTTTAGCATAATGTCCAATTGTAGCAAGCTGTCCAGGTGTATAACAGCCTGATATGGCAAATGCTCTGCCCAGGACCATAAGAAACTATAGGAGGTAGTGGACACAGCCCAGACCATCACAAAAACAACCTACCATTCATGGACTCCATTTACTTGGCTTGCTGCTGCGGAAAGACTGTCAACTTTATTAAGGACCCATCGCAGCCCGGTAATGATCCCTTACAACTCGTTCCATCAGTTAGAAGATACAGAAGCTTGAACACATGCACCAGCAGGTTCAGGATCAGCTTCTTCCAGGTTGTTATTAGACTGATGAATGGAATCTCTAACCTCAAATAATGCTGACCTTGCTAATGTTGCTCTCACCTAGTTCATGCCCTGTGCAGTGTAACTTATATGCCTCTGTCCAAGTCTTTCTGATCTGTATACCCTTGTTAACAATGATCTGCCTGTATTACTTGTAAACAAAGTTTTCACCCTACTCCAGTCCATGTGACAATAAATAAATCAAATAAAATCTAATCAAGTCATGTTTGCTGATTAGTTTAAAAAACTTCTGAAAATTGACATTTCAGAAGGAAAAGTCACTATTATGGTTCAACAGATGAGAATTAAGCTGCCACATATCTTTTGAGGTTTGATAGATTTGATATAATTGGCATTGAGATTGGAGAGGTATTAGTAGTCTTAGAAACTTGAAAGTGGATAAATCCCAGGCCCCAGATGAGATATATATCAGGTTGCTGTGGGAGACGCAGAGAGAGAGACTGCAGAGATTCTGCTCACAGGAGGGGCAGAGGACTGGAACACAGCTAAAATTGTACCATAATGAAAGACTGGTTAAGATAAACCAGAAAACTTGAGAAATGTTAAGAATCCATTCCTCAGGGTGACTTAAGACACAAGAAGGAAAACATTATTCCCACATTTGTAACAGATCAAGGGAAAACAAACAGAACTGCTATGAATCCAAGTGGTAATTTTATTGACCTGAGTTGTGTTTAATTGTTTAAACTGTTAATTGGGTACAGTTAGTTGCTGTTGTCTGTGCACAACTTGAGAACCATCTGTTCTGAAGAAGGCTCATTGGACTCGAAGTATTAACTTTGCTTTCTCTTGGTAGATGTTGCCAGATCTGCTGAGCTTTCCAGCAATTTGCATTTCTGTTTCTGAATTCCAGCATCCATAGTTTTTTTTTGAGAGTCGTTTTGTGTTATTGAATTATAAAAATATGCATATTTTGGAAACAAAATTTGAATTGTTATTTATTTTCCAAGTGGGCAACTGGTGCAATGGTACTGATCCAAAATGTTTCATACTACTTGAAACTGAGCATAAATATTGGATTTTATACACTTTTTAAAACCATTCCAATAGTTTTGAGTATGCCTGGTCCTTTCACAATATCTCAATCATTCTGTCCCAGCACAGCATGATGAACTAATAGAATAAGAATGACATAAGTCCTATTTGATCATAATCCAAGATGATTTGGAAGGGAAACATATACTTTAGAAAGGCATGCAACAAAACTGTAGTCATCAGAAAGTAGTGCTAAAGGGAGTTGGATTATGCAGAGCCCCAGTACCGTGAAACAGAAATGCTTTAAAGCTTGCATCTTTCATGAACTCTCTGTTCTGAAGCATCAAAAGCTTAAATGTGTAACTCAAATTAATATCCATGTCATTAACTGAATTATGAAATATGAAAAACTGAACTCTAGAGTAATTTTTCAACATAATCATGTGCAAAAGATAAATTTACACACATTCATGCAGCCATTTTCTGAATTGAGCCAAACGTTCACAACTTGGACACAAATGGCATTTTAAATTCTCTTAAAGTTTGCCATAAACAAACATGTTTAAAATTGCATTAAAATAAATCTTTGCTTATTTTCGCAAATTTTTGTTGCTCAATGATTTAACTTCAAAATAAACTTATGAGCGAAAATTCTTAAAATCACTTTTTCTGATCTTTCAGTTGTAAACAAGAGAGCAAATGATCATCACAAACCAAACCAGAAGTTGCTGGAAAAGCTCAGCATGCCTGGCAGCATATGAGAATGGAAATCGGAGTTAACATTGTGGGTCTGGTGACCCTTGTTGTGAGGAAGAGTCACCGAACCTGTAACGTTAAGTCTGATTTCTCTTAAAGATGCTGCCAGCCCAGTTAAGCTTTTCCAGCAACTTCTGCTTTGGTTCCTGATTTACAGCACCTGCAGTTCTTTCAGTTTTTATTGAACAAATGACCATGGTCAAGTTAGGCTGTAGTCAACTGGATTTGGATAGAAACTGCCTCTGTTTACCTTATTTTATATATTTGTCTACAATTTATGAAAGAGTACTGGTCATTTTCAAAATTTATTAATAATTGACTGCTTTATTCATGTAAACAAGGCATCTAAAAACTGCAAATGTAGCTAAGCATGTTTTGCAGAATATCATTAAAAATAGCCAGAGGTCAAATGTACTTTCAGCATTTCACATTAACAATCACATTTCACAAAAAAATTCCCAATATTTATTAAAGAGTGACTTTTACAATTTAACTATAAATGACCATTCAGTGAACCTAGCATGCTCTGACAATGTTCAGTGTAGCATTCAGTTATTGATTGTTGAAGGCTGTTTTTTGTTGAGTTGACTGGGTCTAACAAGTCCCCTATTGGCTTCAAGCAATTGGCTTTAGGATTTAATGTTTGAAATAGCGTGTGCGGAAGCTGTTCATCTTTAATTGGTGGCAGGTAAGGAATGGAAATCAGATTCTGAAAATTTTAATCTGATTCAGTCTGATAATTTGTTGTAGGAGTGAAAATAACAAGATTTGACAGACTTACTCTTTTTAAAATATGATGTTACAAGTTGCAGCTTGTGCAAACCGAACATTTGGCATCTGTGAGAATGGATAAGCAACTGTGGATCTCCTTAACAAACTGCATTGAAGGTTTATGAAATTTACAGCATAAGGATTATGAATATGTAGAGTAGATGAATTCAAAATAAACACTCAAAATACAAAAGGAGAAATTAAGAGGGAAAGATTAGGTTGAGGAAAAGCTTTAAAATAATTACTAATTGTACTTTATTCATTTTTAAACAATATACTTAAATTAAATGAGACTCCACACTTGTAATGGTTAGTGTTTAATGCCAGGAATATAGAATAACTAATTAAAATATCACAGGGTTAAAAGGACACTTAGATTTCATGATTTCTTGTTGAGAGTTTGAATTGTACCCACTGTATAAGTATAGCAAATTTTCACCACTCAGTGCATTTCAGTGATGAGGTAGACAGTGAGATGCCTTATTTATAGAACCCACATGTAGTGGGATACCTCAACCAACAACCTTTGGATATCCGTGTTTAATTATGCATCTTCCTTTGTGTGAAATTGCTTCTGTGCATTATAACTATTATTTGGTCATCAAATTTAGACTGAGGTTTCACTAGCACTTTGATCAATAATGATTGGGCAGCTTATATACATTGGGTAGATCCCTGAGCCTGAGATCACACTGCATTGGGGAACATTAGAGATTTAGAGCAGTGAATACTGCAAGGATGGGTAGAGGTTGAGGTTGGTTCTCCAGCATGGCTTCTTTATTGTGATTCCAGTAGTGTTAAAATTTTTGACAGATTCAGAAAGAGCATAGAACTGGGTTTTATTTGACATCCTTCTGCTTCCTGCTCATGTTACATCAGTTCCACCCTTTCTACTGTTTCATCTGTTCACTTTGGTTGGAGATGAGGAATTCTATTCTCACTTTAAGAGAAACCTGATGTATCAGTTCAAGCTTTCTAAGGTCCGAGTAATTATTCCTGACCAAATACAATCCTACTTATTGTTGTCATGTAATCATCCTTCTTGTTAACTAAAAACAGTGTCTGCTCTGCAGATACTCTAAGGTGGTGTATCTGCTATTTCTATTCTCCCCCAACAATATAATTTATTCAGAAAAGTTGTTAAAAAATGCAAATACATTTCAAGTTGAATCTTACAGAATCTGCAAGAATATTCAACCTGTTCCATTAGAATATGTTCAAACTCAATATAATTGAAGTCGACTCGATATATATATATATATATATATATATATATATATCACTAGATAGGCCCAAGACAATGGAGAATTGGTTGCAGGGAGCCACCTCAAACAACTCTTACCCAGTACTATATACGGCTAGAGGTGGCACATACCATATGTGTTGAGAGGGTGCAGAAAACATTTACATTGATCCTGGTAAGACTGGAGGGTTTGAGTTATAGGAAGATGCTAAATTAGGCTGGACCTTGATTCCCTGGAGTGTCAGAAGGGTGACCTTACAGAGGTTTATAAAATTATGAGGGTCTTGGATAAGGTGAATAGCCAAAGTCTTTTTTCCTAGGCTGGGGAAATCCCGACAAAAGGGCATAGGTTTAAGGTGGGAGGGGAAAGGTTTGAAGGGTAATTTTTTCATGCAGAGGGTGGTACCTGTATACAATGAGCTGCCAGAGGATGTAGTGAAGGTGCGTACAAATACAACATTTAAAAGTTGCCTAGATGGGTATATAAATAAAAAGGCTTTCGAGGGATCTGGTTGAAATGCTAGCAAGTGGAACTAGGTCAGATTGGCATGCCTTATCAGCACAGCTGAGTTGTACTAAAGGCTGTTTCCATGTTCTATGGTCTGTGACCTGCAAGTCTAACATCGATAGGAGGGTGAACTATTGGATATAATTCTGAAAGACAGAATGAATCTCCATTTGGAGAGGCGTGGATTAACTACAGACAGTTAGCATAGCTTTACAAATGGGAGACCATGTCTAAAAACATTTATTGAATTTTTCCAGAAGGTGACTAAGTGTGTAGATCAGGATAGTGCTAATGAAGTCTACATGAACTTCAGTAAACCCTCTGATAAGGCCTCACATGGGAAACTGGTTAAAAAGCTAAAAGCCTATGGGAAATAAGATCAAAAATTGGCTTAGTAGCACAAAACAGGGGGTAATGGTCAAAGATTATTTTTGGAACTGGAGGCTTCTGTCCAGTGGTGTACCACAATGTTCAGTGCTGGGTTCCTTATTGTTTTTTTTGTATATTAATTATCTAGACATCAATATAAGCCTACATTTGTAGGTAACACAAAATTGGTGATTTCATTTCTAGTGATGAGGAATGATATAAACAGGCTGGTCAGATGGACTGAACAGTGCCAAGTGAAATTTAATCCATAAAACTGTGAGGTGATGCATTTTGGAAGGACTAACAAGGGAAAGGAATGCATTCTGATTAGTAGGAATTTAGAAGATTGATGGGATCTTGGTATGTGTGCCCATGCATCCTTGAAGGTAGCAGGACACATACGTAAGGTGGTTAAGGGGCATATGGGATGCTTGCCTTTGTTAGTCAAGGCATTGAACATGAGAGTAAAGTGGTTATGATGAAGCTGTATTGATTCTTAGTTACAGTTGGAGTATGGTTCTCATTGCTGCACTACAAGTAGATGTGACTGCACTAGGGAGGTGCAGAGGAGATTCACCACAATATAGTTAGGGCTGGAGAGACTCATCTTTAAAGAGACTCTGGATAAGTTGGGTTGTTTTCCTTAGAGCAGAGAAGGCTGAGAGAGGATGTGACACAATGTATGAAGTGTACAGACAGTGTCGAAAGGAAAAACATTCCCCTTAGCAGGGGTATCAATAACAAAAGGACACATTTATAAGGTAAGAAATAGAGGCTTGAAAGGGAATTTGAGGGAATAAAAACACCCAGAGTGTGATGGGAATCTAGAACTCACTGCCTGAAATACTGGAACAGGCAGGAACACTCAAGATATTTAAGAACTATTTAGATGAACACCTGAAATCCAACAGCATACAAGGCTATGTGCTACATATTGGAATATAGGTTTAAATTAGATAGACATTTGATGACCAGTGTGGATATGATGGGCTGAAGAGCCGCTTTCCATGCTGTAAAACCTCTATGGCCCTCTGTGACTCCATGATGAAGAGCCATAGTCCAGCATTACTGCCCTTGAAAACATCTGACCTTTTAGCAACTCTCTCTACAGTTCAAAGAATTTAGAAGTCATTGCTCAGCAACAACTAATAGTTTTCAAATGCACTTTACAATTGACCTATATTACTATAACACTATAGTATTGCTGCTGCTCATCTCAAATCTACTTTCAATCCAAAGGACAGACACTATTTCCATATTCCTTGATTAAAATAAGAGGATAAATGACTAATGTCATAAACAAAATGGAAGTTTACCATAACTCCTGCAATGATCATTGAGATAGACAACAACCAAAAGAATTATGCAATTTAATGTGACCAGGTACTTATGATTTGTGCCCTTTAAATACTACATCTGCAGTTATAAGTCTGATACTCACATCCAGTCCTGCATATTGTAAAACTGTTAATGTTGATTCTGTGGTAGCACTCTTAACTTTGGGCATTAATGTTCTGCATTAAAATTCCAATGCAGTACCAAGGGACAATTACACTACTGGATGTGCCATTTATTGAATTAGATGCGAAACTGAAGCCACATCTGTTCTCTCTGGTGAGTCTAAAAGAGTCCATGGCACAATTTCAAAGAGAAACAGGTAGTGTTTCCCAGAATCCTGATAATGTTCACCCTGATCATTCTTTTTTAGTCAAGACACCCCCACTCTGGCTCACACAGCTACTCAAAGATAAAGGTTCACATTATTTTTTTCAGAACCAAAGAAGACTTTATTCTTTTTCAATACAATTCCATTGTGAAATGCAAGTAAATTAAACCTCACTTTCTGTTATTAACGAAACATGTTTGGCCTCAATTTTCCAAACATGGCTCAAAAGTTTGAAAACAATCACAACATCGACATGTTATTATCCAGATTATTGTACTTTTGACCACATGAGTACAATGATTTTATATGTGACATGGGGGAAGGTGTGATTTAGTGTGTGTCTAAGGCACTTTCATGGCTCTCTATAGAATTGATTTTTAACTATGGATATTGCTCATTGAAACTAAAAGTGACAATGATTAATTTTGTGATCTGAACTCTAGCATTATTACGAAAGAAAAACACTAGTTGAACATGGAGAAACAGCATGTGAAATAGCACAAATTAATATAGCTAGCTCAGTCTTACAAGTGAGAAATGTGATCCTAGTATTAATGAAAGACAACAGGCCCAGAATGCTTTGCATTCCAATACACAATGACATCCAGAAGTTCAAAACATTACTAAACCCGATAGTTCAGATTAAATTCCATTGTTTAGAAATTTTCAAGAGATGCAAGCAACCACACAAATTAAAAAGGCACAATGAGATTCCTTTAGACTAATGCTGAGAAATTTAAGGAATGTTCATCCTCTTTGTCTTTTTCCAAAGTTGTTCATGCTTACATTTTCCTCATGCCATTACAGACAGCATTTCATAGCAATCTGCGTGGTCAGACCCTGTATCAACATTTGCTCAACTTGAGTAAAATGCTGCAAATGGTGGAAGCGAAAAATCAGGCAACATCTGTGGCAGGAGAAAAGGTGGAAATGTTTCTGGTTGATCTCATTTGGTAGCTCGTCAAGATGTAACAGCTTTTAAGTCAGGCTGCCTGTGAAGGAAAGTACAAATGTGCTGATCTGCATTAGGTTGAGGCAGGAGAGATTATATGCCAAGAGGAATGTTGATGTAAGAAAAAAGGTAGCAGTGGAACAGGGTAGACAAGTTGCCTGCATGGAATATGGGAAGAGCAGAATCAATACCCATAGGTAATACAAAGGCCAAATACTGCAGGTGCTGAAAATCTGAAACAACCACAGAAAATCCTGGGGAAATTCAGCAGTTCTAGCAACATCTGTAGAGAGACAAAAACAGCATGAATATTTTCAGTCCAAGATGACTGGATTTCATACTTTTGGCAGAAACAGAGAAGAGGCAAGGCTGGTGTGGACACCCAAAGCAAAATACATAATCTATTGACTAGATTCCCTACAGTATGGAAACAGGCCCTTCGGCCCAACAAGTCCACACCAACCCTCTGAAGAGTAACCCACCCAGACCAGTCCCCTTACCCCTGCCTAATGCACTTATCACTATGGACAATTCAGCATGGCCAATTCACCAGCCTTGCACATCTTTGGATTATGGGAGGAAGCCAGAGCACCCAGAGGAAATTCACACAGATGGGGGGGAAAACGTGCAAACTTCACACAGACTGAAACAGGAATTGAACCTGGGTCCCTAATGCTATGAGGCTACACTATTTAACAAAAAGAGAAACATTTATGACCTGAAATTGGACTCAATTTTGCTAGCTGAAAAATGATGTTGTTCCAGTGCCGACTGTCCAATCCTGCACAAACAATTATAGAGGACGCTCGATTAACCGGCATTCGTTAACATGAATATTGGATTATCCAGCAAGATCACATGGTCCCGATGCTTGGCTAAACTATGTTATCCGGAATTCGATTAGCTGAACGAAATACTCCCCGCCTGTGTCCTTCGGATAATCGAGGTTCCTCTGTTTAGCGACCACGTGAAGACAATCAGGGGCAATACTGCTGGCTGAGAATTTTTCTCTGAACCAGAACACTGTGACAAACTGTTTTAGGATGAAATTGGTGACTGTCAGTTGAGATATGCTAACACAGATCTTCGGCTTACTGTTGTGTGCAGTAATGCCATATCAAAGATATCTGTGTCCATTGGTTCACTCTATCATTTTGATTTCATAACATTTCAACTGAAACTTTTATTACACTACTTCCTCAGAATATGATCCACAATCTATATATTGTTACTTTGGCAACCTAAAAATAAATCAAGACATTGGAGACATCTCACAAACAGTACCATTTTCTTTAAAAGTTAATATTATTATAATAAATGTTGTTAAAACACTATTCAAACCAATAAACCAAACATCTTTTTTCACTTTAGTAATACATGAATCCTAAAGGCATAATTGCACACACACCCTATTCACTATGTAAACATCCCTGGGGTCATTGCGTGGCTGAAAATGATGCTGTCCTGTTGTTATAAAATAATTATTATAAATATTTTGTTTAATTCGCTCATGGGATCAGGGCACTACTGCTGGGCCAGCATTTATTATGCATCCTTCATCACCCAGGAGGTAGTTAAAAGCCAACCACACTGCTGGGGGTCTGGAGTCACATGTAGGTCAGCTTTCCTTCCCTAAAGGGCATTAATAAACAAGCTTTTTTTTTACAACAATGCTCATTAATATAATCTTAATTTTAGATTTTTGTTGTTATGGAGTTCAAGTTTCACCAGCTGTTGTGGTGGGATTCAAACCCAGGTCTCCAGAACATTACCTGGGTCTTGGGGTTAACAGTCCAGCAGTAATATCACAAGGCCATCAGCTCCCTGATCATAAGCCACCTATTCATTGTCTGACAAAGTTGATTTCTCTTTTAAGCTTTAATTTTCCTCCCTGGAACCAGAGCCTTGTTTATCAAATTATTGATAGTAAGGAGAATATTTGAACCATTGTGCCTGCTACTTTCACCGTTGGACTTCAGGCAAAAATCTACATTGCAATTTGCAGAAAAATATAATTCCGACTTGTAAAGTATTTCCAGTGAAAGTTTGCGTGCACTGTTTGGTTAAGAAATAAAATGACAGCCTTGGATCTCAGAATGAAATCAGAATTTCATTGGCCAATATGATGATTTTAGACAATTATGAACAATTATTTGATTATGTCAAAATAATTTGCTACATTTTGCTACAGGTCTCATGGCCCAAAAGTGAAATCAGCACCACAGCATTGGTCATGTATTTCAATAAACCACAATGACAACCTAATGAAAGGACATTAGACTATTATAGAATTCATCCATACAGAATTATCTTTCTGATCCTCATTCACTTAACTGTTGTTTCAATTATAAAGTTTTCCTCACTCTGTCCAACCTGTCCAGCAGATCATTCCACGAGTAGCTTACACTTTCAATGGAGAAACAACTCCTGATAAATAACTTAATTTCACATTTCCAGACGTAAATTAATCATACTCAGTGAGATGCCCAGTTTGATTTTCCATGCGATATTAAAATATAGCTTGTCCCTTCTCTCAGCTGGACAGTAAAAGTTCCACAGCAAGAATTTAAAAAGAGAATGGAAGTTCTCCAACGCTCTGACAATTAGCTTTCCCTCAGCTAATATTATGATTAGCTGTCTATCATCATTATCACTGTTTGTGATACCTTGCTGTGCAAACACTGGCAGTTACATGTCCTATATACAATACTGAGTACAATTCAAAGCTATATTTCAAAACTATTTAATTAGCTATAAAATGTTTTGGTGCACACTGAAGTCATGAAAGATGCTTTATAAATGCAAATCTTTTCTAAGTTCTAATAGATTTTGAAGGTAAATTATAGACCATGACAGCAGATTGCCAGTTCCTTACTTTATCATTTCAACTACAAGAATTTTCTGAAGAAGGACATTTCCAGAATGGTTACTCTTACCTTTCCCTCTCTTACTGTTTTACATTGTTTCCAAAATTTTCTGATTTTCAGCATTCTTAGTTCTTTTCCATTTTATAGCTATGAAATACTTGATTTTTTTTGTGATTGTAATGAAGTTATTGTTTCTTTCTTTTCCTATTTCCAAAATAAAGTTAATGCAGCTTGAAAATCTAGATTTACCTCTCTGGCCTGCTCTGAACTTCAGGTTCACATTTTTTATACTCTTGTCCTGCAGGTATGCTACTTGATTTATAGAACTCCTAATCGCGTACAATTAAACACTCAACAACTATCTGGACAATTCAAAGACTTTGCCTCAGTGGTGCTTGGCTATGATTATAGGAGCTAAATATTTGTAACTGAACATGGCTTGAAATGATTATTGAGAAGTAATTAAACGATATAAGATTTCAATTTTCTGTTCAATCATTATCCTGATCTTCCCTGAACCAGGGTGTGGTTTTTGAAGAGAAATATAACAGAGCAAGGTCAAATGTGATTTCCCTGTATTTGCTGCAGTGAGATGATATGTTATGTTATATTTTAAGTTGAGCTATTCATGATCCAAAGAATTCACAGATCCCAAGCAATGAACCTCCAGATATATCATTGGAGTCAGGCTTCACAATAATTCCAAAAATGTCATGCTATATTGGGTGCTTTGAAAATGTCAAGTTATTGTTCTGACTTTGTGATGAGGAGCAAGGGAATTGCTCCATTTTTCGAACATGAGAATAAATTCATCAGCAGTTGACCGTGTGTTAGGTCCTCTTCCCTCTGGAAGAAAAAGCAGGTCAGCTCCTATAGGAGCCATAAAGGTACACTCGAAATAGATCCTTCCTCTCAACTGAGAACTTTCGGTCTTGGAGCAATGAGCATGGATTATCGTTTAAGCGATTTTAATGGAGTACGTCTGTAAAGTTAAATATTAGCACTTCGAGAACCTAATCAATACCTCCAGGAATAAGCTAGCCCAAGAGAAAAAGTTGTAAATAAACTGAAAGCCTAAATCCAAATAGCAAGGGCAAAAGCAGTTCTCCAGAGATAAATGACAGGCTTGCATCTCTGTAAATGGAATAGAAATATATTTCAACTGTTAAGAGCGGATGTATTAAATTCAAATGTATCCCACATCATGAGTGTAAGAAAACAAGGATACTGATGTTGATCTCTCTGACTGAGAGAAAAGCCATAATTGTTAATGGTAAGGATAGACAGACAAATATATATCTACCAGAATATTCTAACTGTTACTAGTGTGAAAACAGGGAGTAGGAAAAACATGGAATGCCAGATGATGAAGAGGAAAGGAATGGGGTGCATAATATTAAAATGATTGCCTTAGTTAATCTCTTTTGAAGAATCATTGACTTTTTAATATCAGTTTTGATGAAAGTAAAAAGGGTCCTTATTTGTGTTTTAAACAAAGTACTTGATTAATCAACAGTATTAATAATAAAGAAAGCAGGCAGGACTGTTATAATGATTGCTTGGGAAGCTGACTGGCTGCATACACTGGTGTATGGAAAAGGGACAAGGTTAAAAAAACAACAGCATCTTTACAGACTGAGGGCATGTTTGCAAATTGATTCAGCATTAGAGAGAGAGAGAGAGAGAGAGAGATAGAGAGAGAGAAAATAGAAAAATACTGAGAGTTTGGTTTCCCAGCAGTCACAGTATAAAACACGATGGTTTAACTCTCCAAAAACATAACAAACCTGTCAGTTAATGGGGAAAGCATATACCATCTTACAAGAAAAAGACATCTGTTAGGTTAGTTAGATTGGATGTACTAAATTGCCTGTAATGTCCAGGGATGTGCAAATTAGGTGGATTAGCCTTGGGAAATGCGGGGTTATGAGGGGTCGAGGGCTGGGTTAATGCAAAGGATTAATGCAGATTTGGTGGGCTGAATGACCTATTTCTGCACAGTAGAGACTCTGTGATCTGAAGCAGTCCCCTTAGACATTAATGTGATCAACCCTTCGGGTAGGGTGTCATACAACTATTTATTATGTAAGCTGCATTTTTTAATTCATACATAGGATGACAGTGTCACTGGCTTAGCCAGCATTTTTTGCCCATCTCTAGTTGCCCAAAGGGCAGTTAGGAGTCAACCACATTGTTATGGGTCTGGAGTCACAAGTACACCAGATCAGGTAAAGATGATAATTTCTTTCCCTAGAGGACATTAGTGAACTAGATGGGTTTTTCCATTAACTGACAATGGTTTCATGACCATGATTAGACTCTTAATTCCAGATTTTTTTGATTGAACCTGGATCCTCAGGTTCAATAACCTGGGCCTCTGGAATTATAGTCTCCCGATAATACCACTAGGCCATTGCCTCCCCCAGTTATTGATCAAATGGCGATATAATTGAGCACCATTCTCTTTCTGAATACATCACCTTGTATTTGTGATTGAACTTTCCCAGATTTGGATCTGAAAGCAACAGACATTTGGGGGACATCCTACAATATGCATATTTTGAATGATTGATGAGTGCAGGAACTCTTACCTTGGAAGCCATTTATGGCACGGCTAACTTAGCAACAATAAAAGCTGTAACTCAGCAACCAACCCTTTGGCTCAACCAGGCCCTTTCAACATTCACCCTTCATCATCTAGATTACATTTATCCTAACTGTTGTTATATCTGTTTGTTTACCTTTTCTAATCTATCCAAAAATAATGTTGACATTAGTTTGGCAAACAATGAGCTTGGTAGTGAATTCACAACCTCAAAACCCGATGTATAAAGAAGTTTCTAGAACTGTCTTCTTCAAATTACTTAGATTTAATACTGCATCTAGAATGTTATATTACCTGACTGATATATGATGGATGAAGTAGTCAATAAACTGCCATTATATAAGTTAAGAAATGGAGATTTCAGAAAACAGTTTGAGATTTGAACTGCACTTGAAACAAGAAAACACTGCAAAAAAGTGCATGTTGCACTGCCCCAATATTAAAAGAAAAAGAAGTCCATTTGTGTCACAATTTTCATGGGCTTCAGGACATAAAGTGTTTCATAGACAATTATGTATTTTTGAAGTGCAGCCATACTTGAAAAGTTGAAAGTATAGCAGCCAATTCACATCAAGCAAAGAAATAATGACCAGACAATTTGTCTTAGTGATGTTGATTGAAGAATAAGGACCTTTGAGTGTTACTGCTATGCTTGTTTATTGTTAACAGGTTTATTTGCATGAGTTTTCACCGAGTCAGGAAATAATGGTATGTCGGATATTGTCATGATATTTTAGGTCTGTTCATCCAAATACTAAATATCATATTCAACATTAAACACCTAAATAAGGATCTATTAATCAATCTTTTAATCTAACACCATTGTAATATAAAATTAATCAGGTTGTTACTGCAGATCAAATGATTTACCTATTTTATGAACTACAGGACTGGGATATTTAATTAATTATCCAGGCAATTTGGGGAAGAGAGAGTTAGAGCATTGACAAAATAATATAGAATGTCAGCCAGAGATGAAGGTAGAGTGACAGTCAGTACTCTCAGTAAGTTAAAGACATAACTACATCAATTGTTTCTTCCTTAAATTTACTTCACATTACATCAATCATGTTATGAGAAATGCTGTATTAGAGAGCAAGGTTTAACTTGCATTCCTCATTTGAAAATGAATTAAAATACCCTTGGTACATAGAGGAACAATGGGTGCCACAATTTCTGCCACCATGCATTTAAGATTGGATAAAAGTGATAATGGCAACTTACATTCATTTCTCAGAGCAAAAAGAATTGAACTGTATTCAACTAACAGCACATTGCTCAGCCGACATATTCCTCTCTGCAGTTTAAGCTTCCACGAGCCTCCTCCTACTCTATTTTATCTAACTGAGTTTGTGATCTAAACCTTATACATCAGACCAGGCAACATTAGCTCTGCATGTGTAACTGGTTTTATTTACCAAGCTTAAAAGTCTGCTTCAAATGATTGATTAGGGTTAGACAACATGGCTTTCTGAATGGGAAATCATCTCCGACTAACTTAATTGAGTTTTTGGAACAAGTAAGAAAGAGGATTGATGAGGGCAGAGCAGTGGATGTGATCTATATGGACTTCCATTAGGCGTTAGCAAGGTTAGATCACTTGGAATACGGGAGAGCTAGCTATTTGGATACAGAACTGACTCGAAGGTTAAAGACAGATGGTAGCGGTGCAGTGTAGTTTTTCAGATTGGAGGCATGTGACCAGCAATTTGCCACAAGGATTGGTGCTGGGTTCACTGCTTTTTGACATTTATATCAATGATTTGGATGAGAACATAGGAGACATGATTCATAAGTGTGCAGATGACATCAAAATTGAAGTAAAATGGACAGCGAAGAAGGTTACCTCAAAGTACAACAGGATCTCGATCAGATGGACCCATGGGCTGAGGAGTGGTAAATAGAATTTAATTTAAATAAATGTGAGGTGCTGCATTTTGGAAAGGAAAATCAGGATAGGACTTATACACTTAGTGGTAAGATCCTAGAGAGTGTTGCTGAACAAAGAGACCTTGGAGTGCAGGTTCATAGTTCCTTGAAAATGGAGTCACAGGTAGATGGGAAAAGTGAAGAAGGCATTTGGTACCCGTGCCTTTATTAGTCAGTGCAACGAGTATTGGAGTTGGGACGACACATTGTGACTGTACGGGGCATTGGTTAGACGACTTTTGGAATATTGTATGCAATTCTGATCTCCCTATTAGAGCAAGGATGTTGTGAAACTTGAAAGGGTTTGGAACAGATTTACAAGGATATTGCCATTATTCGAGGGTTTAAACTATAGGGAGTGGCTGAATAAGCTGGGGCTACTTTCCTCACAGCGTCGGAGGCTGAGGTGACATTGTGGAGGTTAATAAATCATGAGGGACATGGATAGGATAAATAGGAAAGTCTTTTCCCCTAGGTGGGGAGTCAAAAACTAGAAGGGATAATTTAAGGTAAGGGAGAAAGGTTTAAAAGAGACCTAAGGGGCAATGTTTTCACACAGAGGGTGGTGCATGTATGGAATGAGCTGCCAGAGGAAGTGGTGAAGGTTGGTATAATTACAACATTTGAAATGCATCTGGATGGGTATATGAATAGGAAGGGTTTGGAGGGAAAAGGCGCAAATGATGGCATTTATTGAGGATATCTGATTGGTATGGACTAGTTGGACTGATGGGTCTGTTCTGTGCTGTACATCTCTATGATTGTATGTCTCTAGCTGTGCTTCAATACTTTCAATAGTTTGTTTACTTTTCTCTGGAGAACACTCCTCATCTTAACCAAGTGAGCACAGTGAGCATCAATAGTAAGCAGACTTAAAACTATACAAAGAACAATCCATTCAGCATATCCATCTTGTCCTTTCTTCCTCAAGTGCTTATTAGTTAGTCCTTAAATGTGATTTTCTTTAAACAATCCATGTAGTAACAAATTTCTCTGAGTAAAGAATTTTTTTCCCCTGAGGCCCCCATTGTATTTAATAGTGACCATCATATAGTTAAACTCAGAATGTGGGCTGACACTCCCAATAGAGTGTTATGAGAGTGTCGTAAATGTCATCTTTCAAATGAGACATTAAACTGATGTTTTGCCGACCATTGCAAGTGAATATAAATGTTCCCATGGTGCTATTTTGAAGAACGGTAAGATGCTTCTTCCAATAAATATATATCCCTCGCTCAAGCAAAATAAAAGGTCTGGTAATTGTCACATTGCTATTTTTGGGAGTTTGCTGTGCACAAACTGCTGCATTTCCAACATTATAATGGTGAATACAGTTTAAATATTCTTTTTGGCTTTAAAGTACTTTAGGACATCCTCAGAACTTGAAATTTGCTGGAGGCAATTCCTTCCTTGGTTCCCTTTCCTTCCTTCCTTTCCATTTTTGCTTTGTTTCTCTTCCTTCAGCCCTCTGGGAAGGAATCTGGATTCTGATTGCACATAATTATGTGGACATGGCATATAATTAACCATTTGGAGACGTACGTATCTGGAGAAATGTTATAGCACTTTAGCTTGCTATGACAATGTTTTGCGCATTGGTAATAATTCAATACATTACGAGATTAACATTTGTTGTCTGATGCAGTACTTTCAATAAGAAATCCTCTTGAAATTAATTTCAGTTCAATCAGCTTTGTAAACAGTTTCTTGAAAATGAATTGTATTCCTTTTAGGTCTGCAATAACACTTCCCGACAAATAACCTGCAAGTAAAGTCATATCGGATAGTAAGCAGTTTATTCGCAAAGTATATTTGCTTCAGCCTCAAGCTATTATTGTTCACTCTGATTCAGACGCATTATCTTGGTATTCATTCTCACTTCAAGGACACAGTATGTAGTGTCAATGGGACACAATTCACCATTGTTGCAAATGATAATTGGCATCATTACTCTTTTGCTATGTTTGAGAAACAGATGATTTCAACTGCAATTTTCTATCTGATTTCACTTGCCACATTCCTATAATCTGACAGGAATATGTCTTGTGTCAGCAATGGCGATATGAAGACTTGTACCCAGCTGTTCATCATTGATTTGCATGCTGCAAAATGTCAGTGGATGCAGATGTGCAGAGAAACACTTCCTTTACTTTCTTGTTACAAATTATGTTTTGTCATTTATGACATGTAATGAAGACGAATAACTGAACTGAAAATAATACCCTTGCATAAATTAGATAAGGGAAAGTTATTAGTCTTGTCCCCTTGGTATTGTATTTTTCAGATCTACAACTTGAATTGCAATTGCAGACATGTAATTGTGTTTGTCTTTTCAGCAGGAACAATACCATAATATTAATTGCTGAGTATTGTTCAAAGCTCTCCATGTATTCTTACAGACCAAAAAAAAATCAAGTGAGCTAATTGGGTCTCTTGGTAATGATTGAATATGCTGAATAGTTGAGAATGACTTCTTATTAATCATTGAAGCATTGCAACCTTTGGTTTGTTTGATTGTTGGAGTACACCATGTGGCTTTTTTAAATTATCATACCAACTGTAATGTGTCTAATTCCTCTACAGTCCTAATTAGGAATGAATGCAGAAGTTATATGAAAGTGACTAGTGTGGTAAACAGTGTAACATTAGTTTCTATGGGGATTTTAACTGCTTTATTTAACTGTGTTGAATCTTCACTTGAATGGAATAAAGCATGTACTTAGATACGATACTGACACTTCAATATTATTTTTCCTTATCGGTGAGACAATAAGTTCATGGCTTTCATTTTCTGGGAAATAAATATGAAATTTATTGGCAAATTTGAAAAAAAAAAATAAGGCTCAATCTTACTGTAGTTGACGTGATCTCTTGGTCACTTCAGTCCTTCTGTTATAGCTTGTTTGCTGTCTTATTGGCCACCATTTAAGAGAGAAGGTGTGGTAAAGTTCAAAAACTAACTCCCAATATTCTTTATCAAGTATTCTCTATTTCTCATTCTCACCTGTCTATTCCAAAAACTATTCTAGTCATAACCTAATTCATGCTCATTATTTCTCTCTGTGTTATGTGATGGAACCTCTGATGTAAACTAGAAAAACCAAAAGGGGCCAGTGATACAGATATCAGATGTCCCACTCTTGGCTGCATCACCATTAAAAGCACTGAACTCCCTTTCTGTTCTCAGACTCATAGTTACATGGAAAATCATATGGAAGAAACTGAAGGAGGAAAACGGATAAATTCTGGTCCACTAGAGTGCATTAGCAATTTGTTGAGGAGAAATACACATTCGGGATAAGCTAGAAAGAAGGAAAAAGGAATAAATAGACATTTTGATGGAATGAAATAAAGTAAGTATAACTGGAGAAGACTTGTGTGGAACCTGAGAGTGGCATAAACTGGTTGGACCAAATGGCTTGTTTTGGTGTAATTTATTCTGTAATGTTTTATGGTAATTATATCGAGCATTTCTATCTGTTTGTGAGGAAGGGAGATTAAAATGACTGTAAAATGTGTTCATTAAGAGAAATAAATTAGATTTGAGAAGCAAGGTAAGTCAGGTTGATTTATAAAAGAGTGGTTGACTTTTCAGCTCAATGGACAATTCCTATATCACCCTAAAATGCAAAGTATCAAGCAGACATCTGCAGGTAAGAATAAGCATTAGTTACTTTTAATCATTATAAGCAATCAAATGTTCCAAAAACTATTCTAGTCATAACCTAATTCATGATGAAATTAAAGCAGCAGAACATGTAAAGATCTTTCAGAGTGTTCCCTGCAGCAAGTGGATATTTTAACTTTTAATTTAATCATTAGTGCAAAGACCTATCCTCAAAATGCTAATTAGCAAATTGTTTTACATTTCTTTTCAGGAAGTAAACAATTCCAATAGTGTAGAACACCTGCATAAGTTTATTTGGAATTTCATAATAATCATCTTTATTTTCAAATCCTTCTGTGAATTATAATTTTGAGTTCCTCCCTTCCTTCCCTGATGTACAGCTATTTCTGTGATGTTACGTGTATCCATTGGAATGAAGACTGATGCAAAATACCCACTCAAATCTCTGTCATCTCCTTCTTTTCTCTTAATAATTCCCTAGATTCACTTGCTCTAGACTGTTATGAAGATGTGGGTGTACTGTACCTTTAACAGAGTTAAAAGCTAACAAAAACTACCTGACAACACCAAGTGTTCTGAAAAAAGATACAATGTAACATGTGCTCCAGCTACTGGGGTAGCTAGGGTAGCTGGTTGCCTGGAAACGACAAAACAGATTTGAATTAGGCCAATCAATTTAACTTATACCCTGCAAAATACCAAACTCCAATCCAGTTTGAATTTAGTATATTGACAATCTTAAAAGCCAATGATTTGGGTGTATAAGATCGAGGAAAATTTAACAGTTGAGAGGAGAACTGCCAAGCTACCAGCTTGTAAAGACTGTCTGAAAAAATAGCTCTCTTAAAAGGTACTTCTATCGATCAGTAATCTGTGAAACAGAATCCCCAAGAAGAAGAAAAGATGACTGGAATACAGAGAAAACTGAAAGCGGTCTGGTTTTAAGAGAAGAAGCTGTATTTTATAAGTCGTAATTGAGAGTTTTATTGGACTAGTACTACAGAAGGGAAGGCAAAAGATAGGTTAGAGAGGAGTTGTAAATAGTTGTTAGTTAATTATTCTCTGTTATACGTTAAGAAATAGAGTTGTTAAATTTTACGTTAAATATTTCTTGGCCTCTTGAATTTTTACGGATTACTGCATGGGATAAACTTTTTATGTGTTGTTTGTTTACTCTAAGCAGGAGAGTTTACCCTGTGTTGTAACAAGGAGAACATTGGCTCTGTTATCCCTTTATTAAAATATATATAGGAAATCTTACTATTTTGTATATCTCACCAGCTTTATTTCATACACTAATTGCTTTCCATCCTTATGAATCTTTAAATCAATATTTGCTTTATTTGTACCAAAGATCATAGTTGATTGGTTTATATATGTTAATAAACCAATCATGACTTATGCTGCTACCTCATTCACATAATGGAAATTGGTTTGGTAGTTTTCAATGTCACCCCTGGAACCGAGGTGACTTGTTTTGTTTTTCCCCCTCCTTGCAGTCTCATTATGCATTATCTGCAATTATCAATGAGGAGATATAAAGAGCCACAGGTAACACATAAGTAATTTATTGCGACAAAGAAGATTAAAACACAACGAAGTGCTTGACACTGAAAACAAAAGCTCTCAGTGGAAATCAACTTAATAAGCTTCACTTACTTGGTATATGCATATTGAAGTTGTAAATGTGATTTATGAGCCATAATTGTGCACATTTGAGGTTTTGATCAGTGTATTTTGTGTACCTACACTTTAGATAATTCTGTTATTTCACATAATGCTCTGATTTGCCATTTCATCTCTTAGTAGTGCTTGTACCTTCATAACTGTAGACCTATAACATACTCAAAACAATCTAAGGATCATCATGATCATGCAAAGACATGGCATCAATGGTTAGTCATGTAAAATGATTGCTTGCTTTTGGTTTTGCACAATGACAAATGATCTTTTAAAGAAGTGTTCTGATTACATGCAGACGATTATGGTTCTGGTTTCAAGCAATTGCTGAATGCTGACATACAATCAAAATGTAAAGCGTGTTGAATTATTTGAAATGGTGTTAAGTGATAGGGCTAGAACAACAATAAACAGGCAAAGAGAAATCCATACATTTGATTAGCAGCACAAACAGAATTTCAAAATTAAATTTTTCATGATATTAACCACATGAACAATGTGAAGGGGCAGCATTAAAATTACAGCTTGAAGTTTATTCCTCCCACTAGGTGCACTTATGAAATGAACTAAAAAAAAATTGCTCCAGCATTCAAAATGCACTTGCATTGGCCAAGGGTGAAAGTGGCCCATCCCCTTGTCCACACATTTTCCTAATTATTTGCTTTCCTACTATAATTGGCACTCAAAGCAAATGAGGTCTTGCTTTACTTCCCTATATTGTTTCAATCAATCAATAGTGCACAATAAGGCAATTTTTGTGGCATAGTAACAAGCTCAGACATTTGGGTTTAGCCAGGAATAAAATTGAAGGGCTCTTGTGGTGTAATTCTTACCTCTAGCTCAAAAGGTCTTGGTTCAATTTGCATTATACCAGAATTTGTCATAATATGCCTGAACTGGTTGATATAAAAATACCTAAAATTGAAAGATTGTAGTTTTCAGGGTAGAATTTCTAAAAAAAAAACTCCTGTTATATCCCTGAAAGCGCAAGCACATTATCTCTGTTAATTTTTGTTAATTTCACGAATCATATACGAAACTACATTATATATAGAAACATCACATGGCTCTATGGATCTATTTTACACAAAATAATTTCCTTTATGCAGAGCTTTTATCTTAATCATGCCATAAGCCATTTATTAAGAGTCCTGATGCTAACCATTGCTTTCTCAATGTGTGACATGACATTGCTCCATCAATTTTAAAGATCTTCTGATTAACTTGTCTTTCAAGCAGCATGTCTGAATATGCAGTGTGCTGTGCTGTTGTGCAGTGACTTTGATACATAATCTGACCTTTATCTAAATACTCCTTTCTTCACATCTTATTTTTAGTGTTCTTCCAAGGCGATAGTCTTCGATCGATTTGAATATCTCACTGTGTTAAAGTCAAGGTATAAGATGTACCCAATGAGGCAGGGAAAAACTATTGTTTCTGTTTTTGTTTTAGATTTTGATACTGTTCTTTGCATTTTAATAATTACCATGCAGTAAGTCCTAGCTTAAGGTTATAGTTACATGCCTGAAAATTTTGATTTTCCCATTAAAGTCATAGAGATGTACAGCATGGAAACAGACCCTTTGGTCCAACCCGTCCATGCCAACTAGGTATCTCAATCCAATCTAGTCCCACCTGCCAGCACCCGGTCCATATCCCTCCAAACCCTTCCTATTCATATACCTATCCAAATGCCTCTTAAATGTTGCAATTGTACCAACCTCCGCCACTTCCTTTAGCAGCTCATTCCATACATGTACCACACTCTGTGTGAAAAAGTTGCCCCGTAGGTCTGTTTTATTTCATTCCCCTGTCACCCTAGACCTATGCCCTCTAGTTCTGGACTCCCCAACCCCAGGGAAAAGACTTTGCCTATTTACCCTATCCATGCCCTTCATAATTTTGTAAACCTCTATAAGGTCACCCCCAGGGAAAACAGCCTCAGCCTGTTCAGCCTCTCTCTATAGCTCAAATCCTCCAACCCTGGCAATATCCTTGTAAATATTTTCTGATCCCTTTCAAGTTTCACAACATCTTTCCGACAGGAAGGAGATCAGAATCGCACGGAATATTCCAACAGTGGCCTAACCAATGTCCTGTACAGCCTTCATAATTTTTTTAAAATCAGAAAATATGCATAGGCTTAACTCTTCCAGTCTATGTTGAAACCCTTCCTTCCAATCCTGATCAGCCAAAATAGAATCCTATATATCTTACTCTAATTTTTTAAGCTGCCTTCTGATGGATGGTGCTTTAAGATTCACCAAGCAAAGGGATTCTCGTAAACAGCAGCAGAGGGAATCTTCACAGAAATCAGAAACAGAAACAGATATTGCTGGAAAAGCTCAGCAGCTCTGGCAGCAGCAGTGGAGAGAAATCAGAGTTAAAATTTTGGGTTGAGTGACCCTTTCTCAGAACTGATGGTATAGTAAGGAAAATGTCGGTTTATATGCAGATGGTAAGGTAAGGCGGGGGTAAGCAGTAAACCAACAGGTGAGAATACAACCCCAAGAGAGAAAAGAACAGTTGGACAGACAAAGGAGTGGGTAATGATCTGACTAAGATGGTGAATAGTTATTAACGGGGACTGTTATTGGTTAACAATAGTTGTGTATAATAGCAGACTATGTGGTAACAAGTCCTGGTGTGTGGGGGTTGGGGTAAGGACATCGGAGAGCTCAAACCTGAAAGCTATTGAACTCAATATTGAGACGAGAGGGATGCAGTGTTCCCCAAGTGGAAAATGAGGTGGTGTTCTGAGCTTGTGCTGAGCTTCGCTGGAGCACTGCAGCAAGCCTGAGACAGAGCCATTGGCCAGGGGACAGAGTGGTGTGTTGAAGTGGCATACAACTGGAAGCTCAGGGTCTTTTTTGTGGGCAGAACGTAGGTGTTCTGCAAAGTGGTCATCCAGTCTAGGCTTCATTTCTCCAATTGTGAGCAGTGAAGGCAGTAGACTAGATTGTGTGATGTGCAGGTAAAGTTCCCTTGGATTCAAAAAAGTTATGTCTCCTTTTCTTACGGCTTTAATTGGCCTTTTCCAGTAATCAAAGAGTTTAAATGTTCCAAAACTCTTTTGAAGAAGTACTGAGTAAAAATAAGTTGGTTAAGGGGGTAGAGTGAGTGAGGTAAATGAAAAGGGGTGGGGTGGCAGGTAAGGAATGTGTTGGAATCTTGGGTGGGTAAAGTGGGGAGGGAGGCAGGTAGATAAGTGGGTGGGGTTTCAAGAAGGTAGGATGGCTGAATAGCAAGTGCACATGGGTGGGGTTATTGTTTGGATTGAAGGTGCACAGCTAGCAGGGATCAGGGGAAATCAGGTCGGGTCAGAACAGGTATGGGGTAGTTCGGGAGTCAGGAACAGCGGTGAGGTCTGAACAGGTCCAGTCATGGTTGAGGGGAGAAAAGTAGAAATCAGAGAGTTCCTGGGAAGACGGGGTGGGGGGGTGGGGGGGGGGGAAATTAAGATCAGTCTGGGAGGGAAGGGGGAATCCAGGATCTCCACGTTCAAATCACATCTGGACCTAGGACCTTCATTAAACATGAACATAGTTTCTGACAAATGAGCACGGGTCCCAACAGTGCAGAAGTGTTGAGCTGGGGTTGTTATTATTGAAGTCTTCACTGTAGTCACATCTCCGGTGACATGGAGCTCCTCTCTTACATCAAGGCCTCAGCAGAGGGAATTGATAAGCAGCAGAGTTTCAGAGCGAAGTTATGTCTCGGATTACCGGAGATCACAAGTTGACGGGTTTGCGGCAAGAGGATAGGTTCCTGCAAAATGGTCTGGATTTGGTTATGTGGCCTGGCTTTATATTGGCACGAAGAGCAAAAATATGAATTTTGTGAATCAAAACAAGAATACTTGGCCTATTAACTGAATAATATGAAACAAAACAATGTTAAACAAAGTAATAATTGGACTTGGCCATATATTTTTCCTCGTTTTTAAATGGCATAACACTTTCTCAGAAAAATTTATGCCAATAATTTTCAAGTGAAAATATCCTTTGTGTTTGTCACTGTGCTGCACTATTCCAACCTGCTCCCCTTAGTTTATCCTTGGCATGCAATGTCTTCAAGTCCATTCCCCTCCACCTATCTGTCCATTGGTCCATTTGCAACTAACATTCTTTGTCTGATCTTAACTAATGTCTCAAATGAGCAACTCTGGCAGCACAGAATCATAGAATCTCTACAGTGTGGAAACAGGCCATTTGGCCAACAAGTCCACACCGACCCTCTGAAGTGTATCCCACCTGGACCCATTCCCCTACCCTCTTACTTGACATTTCCCCTGACTACTGCACCTCGCCCACACATCCCTGAACACTATAGGCAATTTACCATGGCCAATTCACCAAACCTGCACTTCTTTGTGACTGTGGGAGGAAACCGAGCACCTGGAATAAACCCATGCAGACACGGGGAAAACGTGCAAACTCCACACAGACAGTTGCCCAAGGCTGGAATCAAACCTGGGTCCCTGACTCTGTGAGGCAGCAGTGCTAACCACTGAGCCACCATGCCGCACTGTCCACTTTAAACTTGGCAAATCTCCACTGGCATGGCCTGGTGGCTCAGTGGTTAGCATTGCTGCCTCACAGTGCCAGGGACCTGGGTTTGATTCCCACCTCGGGCCACTGTCTGTGTGGAGTTTGCACATTCGCCCTATGTCTGTGTAGGTTTCCTCTGGCTGTTCCAGTTTCCTCCCACAGTCTAAAAGATGGGTAGGTCAGGTGAATTGGCTATGCAAAATTGTTCATAGTGCTAGGTTTATTAGTTAGGGATTGGGTCTGGATAGGTTACCTTTTGGAGGGTTGGTGTGGGCTGGTTGGGCCAAATGGCCTATTTACACACTGCAGGGAATCTAATCTTTGCCCTTTTCGTTGTTTATGTGAATGATGCCCCTTGTTGACAGTGCTTATAGAGATGGGGTACGCTTCAACGTACATATTGCAAGACTCTTAGCTGCACCTGCGCACCACTTCCTTGAATGATTACTCCTGTACTGCTGTTGGGTGGATGAGCTAAGAATTGCACAAACTGGACATTAGTCACGCCGTTTGGCTACTATTAAACCTGTGTGTTCCCCCCAACAATTCCAATGTCCTCATATGCTGCTAACTCAGTCCTAAATCAGTCAGTACACATCATCAGGGCTGATCTTTTCAAACCTGAGTTGGGTCGAAATTCTATTCAATGTTATCATAGCTCACCTCTGCCACTGTCAAACCTCTACTGCTAATGAAATCCTTTTGTCCACTTCTGATACCTTGAGATCAATAATTTTCAAGGCATCCCTTGCTAAGTTTCGAAATCCAACCTCCAATCATCCAAATTAATTTAAAGTCCTTCAATTTTGTCTCATTTTCCTCTAATCCCATTCAGCTCTGTCCCCATTGACCTCTGCTGCCAATCATTTCTAAGTTGAAAATCACACCACATCAAGTTATAGTCCAACAGATTTATTTAGATGCACTAGCTTTCTGTGCACTGCTCCTTCATCAGATGGTTGTCATCTCTCATGCATTCTGATCAAACTCATTTAGAACATACTGCGCAGCCTCACTCCAACCCTCTTCTTTGGTCTTAACAAAGAATCAGATAAAGAATGCTTAGTTGCAAGTCGACCAATGGACAGATACCTGGAGGAGAATGGACTTGAAGACATCGCACGCCAAAGAAAAGCTAAAGGAGACAAGTTGACTTTGACCTTCCAGAACAGAATAGAATAGAATAGCAATTTATTGTCAGTTGTATTTATGAAAATACAATGAGATGTGTATAAGTTGCCATGATTTGGTGCCACTATAATTACATAAAGTATAAAAAGATAAAAAGTCAGACAAAGTTAAGACAAGTTCATCTTTTGTTCCCTCCTTTGCTCCTGGGTTTTTGGAGTGGCTATGGGACGTTGCTGCCAAAAGCACCCATGAGGCCATCAAAGTGTGAACTTCCGGACCGGACCCACCAAGCTGCCGTACTGAAGCTGTCGCTCGAGTCATCACCACCTCAGTCGCCACCCAAAGATGCCACGTTGCCACCATAGCAACAAGGAATGAGCCGGAACCACCACTTCACCACCACTGAAACCGCCGCACTGCCGCCAGGAAGAATGGACCAAACCCACTGACGATGGGGCCTTCCAGAAAACTTGGGCCACTATGGCCCTGAGAAATGGACATCCCGATCAACTGTGCTGCCACTGCTTCAAAGGCCCTCACAACCGCCTTCCTCCACTGCAGCCACAGAAAAGAAGCAAAGGTGAACTTTGATACAAAAGAGAAACAAAGAAACAAAACAAAATAAAAACAAAGAAGAATGTGGCTGGCTAGATAAATTTGAGTGGGAGTGTATAGGCACAGAGTCAGAACACTTCCTACGCTGCTGCTGCTGCCATCTTGAAATTGTTGAAATTCTCACCCTGCTCTTCTCTTTCATTGAAGAGCTCACACATCTCTGCAACTGCAAAGAATCTTGTTGAAGCCATTCAGAGACCACGCCCAGCAAGATCTGCTGGCCAGTCAAAGATTGGCAGCTCTTGTGCTCAGGAGGGCCAGAGAGGAGACTCTGGCTGCTGGAGGAATTACAGTCCCAGAGTTCCGGGATCAGCAAGTTCAAGGGTCAATGATTTGTGTATGCGGGATTGGGGATCACAGGAAGAAGAGGGATTCAGAAGCAAGGGTGAGTGGAGGATGGGATGGTTCCCTATTCAATTTCCAGTCTCTCAATCAGGCAAATGAGCATTTTAATCAAAGAGCGCTTTCTCTACCATCGCAAGCTGCCTATTCAGTTTGGCCTGGTATGCATGGCAAATGATGTGAAATCAGCTTGCAGCCTGGATAATCCTAAATTGAACATGTAAAGGTCTCAGGTGGTGGTGGGATAGGAAGCCCAAGCAGGTGTGTTCCTAACAGAACTGAATTCTGGTGGAGGTGGTAAAGCAGCAAGGTTTAGACATGACATCCTGCCTAATTCTGAGCCCTTCCCAGGAACAGAAGCTTCTACCCTGTTTCAAGCGCACCCCCTAAAACCTGTCCCTTGCTACTTTACCCATTGTCTTCAAAACAACTACAAGACATTGATACTTCTGTATTAGTCCTAAACCCTTGAAGCAGACAGTGCTCTTCAAATTGACTTAAGTCAGATTTCAAGGCCTGCTGGCAACTCTGAAAATACACTTATGAAATCTATGATTAAATCCAGCAGAAAGCATCTTTTAAGTCCTTCAACTTCTACTTGCTTCCTACTCTCAATATTGTTATTGCTACCTCTGATTGAGCATGACTTGTAGCTCTCTTCAGGCTAAAACTAGGAATAGAAAAGTAAATGATTTAATCCGAGCTGAGATCCTCCTCACCATCTCAAGAATTGCTTGATTGATATTGTAACTGACTATATAAAACCTGAGCCATGTCTCAGCACAGCATAGTGTGGTGGTTCTAACACAGTGCTCTCAATGCAATCATCTGCGTCTCATTGACATCTATTTCTCTAACAGCTTGTGAACAAATTAGTGATATGCAGCTGAGCGACAAGATCCAGCCTCAATATGATGAAGAGAGAAGCAACTTGTTCTGTTTTTGTGACTTTCACAAACTCAAGGCATACCAAAGCATTTTGCAGAAGAACAAAATGTTTTTGATGTGTATTCACTGCTGTAATTTAGAAAATGCAGCAACCAATTTGTGCACAGCAAGCTTCTGCAAACACCATTAATCTGGTTAATGACTGCATAATCTGTTCTAGTCATGTTGGTTGATGGATAATTATTGGTCAATGCTCAGGAGAGGTTCCTGGCATGGATGAGCATTAGAGCTTTGAGGAAGGCTATTCAAATTATCCACCTCATTATGGAATTTTGCTAAGGCATAAATAGGTAGTTGATTTTGCACTTTGCAAATGGACTGTGTGGACAAGCCTAGCATCTGTCTGAGCACTAGTGGATCTAGACGCTCAAGGTCATTAGATTAACTATGAACAGCATTTATATTAAGATCCACAGAAATAAAAGAAAGATCTGGAATAAAATTGGATTATATCAGCACTGCATAACAAGTTCCCAGTAAATAAACAGATATTTATTTATTTACTACACCAGATTTCTTTTCTATTGACTTAGTAAACACTACCATTTTTTAAAATTTCCAATCAAGTTACAATGGGACAAAGAAATGAATCTACAAAAACTGTTTTATGTTCTTTCATGGAAAGAAAATTGCATGCCACAAAAAAAAATCCTGACTTACAAAATAAAACATTCACATTTATCTTGTGTTATTGGTTTAGACTAGTTTGAATTCCTTTGCATTTACATAGCACGTTTCAAGGTCTTGATCAGATGGGCCAATGGGCTGAGGAGTGGCAGATGGAGTTTAATTCAGGTAAATGGGAGGTGCTGCATTTTTGGAAAGGCAAATCAGGCCAGGACTTAAACACTTTAATGATAAGGTCCTGGGGAGTGTTGTTGGACAAAGAGATCTTGGAGTGCAGGTTCATAGTTCCTTGAAAATGGAGTCACAGGTAAATAGGATAGTGAAGAAGGTATTTGGTATGCTTTCCTTTATTGGTCAGAGTATTGCGTACAGGAGCTGGAAGGTCATGTTGCAGCTATACAGGACATTGGTTAGGCCACTTTTGGAATACTGCATGCAATTCTAGTCTCCCTCCTTTCAGAAGGATTTTGTGAAACTTGAACGGGTTCAGAAAAGATTTACAAAGATGTTGTCAGGGTTGGAGGGTTTGTGCTATAAGGAGAGACTGAATAGTCTAGGGCTGTTTTCCTCACAGCATCAGAGGCTGAGGGGTGACCTTATGGAGATTTATAAAATCATGAGGAGCCTGGATAGGGTAAACGGACAACGTCTTTTCCCCAGGGTAGGGAGTCCAGACCTGGGGGCATAGGTTTAGGGTGAGAGGGGAAAGATTTAAAAGAGACCTAAGGGGCAAGTTTTTCATGCAGAAGGAGGTGCGTGTATGGAATGAGCTGCCAGATGAAGTGGTGGCGGCTAGTACAATTACAACATCTAAAAGATATTTGGATGGGTATATGAATAAGAAGTGTTTAGAGGGATATAGGCCAAATGCTGGCAAATGGCACTAGATTTATTTAGGGTATCTGGTCAGCATGGACGAATTGGACTGAAGGGTCTGTTTCTGTGTTCTCTAAGGCTCTATGACTCTACGGCATCCCAATGTCCTTCTCAGCCAATGATATTTGTCGTGTAGTGCCTATCATAATACAGGAAAGGCAGCAACCAATTTACAAACAGCAAGACTCCATTAATGACAACAAAATATGAACCAGCTTAGTTGTTTTTTTTCTAGTGGTTGTGGGGGTAAGTATTATTTAGAACTCTCCTATTCTTCTTTTCTTTGAAATAATGGCCTGTGATCTTTTATATTCACCCAATGGGCTGGATTGGAGCTTGATTTAATGTCTTACCCAAAAGACTCCTTGCCCAACAGTTCAGCACCACCTCAGAATTACACTGGGAATGTCAGCCTTATTTTTGTGCTGGGGTTTTGCTATATGGATGCAGTAAAGAACCACAGAATATAAAGGCCTGTAGTGTGCTCTCAATCTTCCTGTAACAGAGCCTATCTCAGAAACCAACGGCCGAAATGAATGTTTCCAGGTTTCAGTGAGACTCAACACCAGCTCAAAGAACAGCAGCTCACCTTTGAATTTGGCACTTTATAGCCTTCTGGGCTCAATATTGAGTGCAACAATTTCAGACCATAATCTCGGTTCTTCTTTCCTTTTCTTTGTGGGCGTCAGTTTTAAATGGTGTACATTTTGACATGCCAACGTGATGATTCAAAGGCATGAAAGGTGTATTTTGTCCTGACTATTTTGATCAAAAGTTTTGAGCCATAGATGTCAAGCTGTCCCCTTCAAACTAATAAAGTAAACAGCTTGAAAGGCCTTGGGTTCCTTTAAAGTTGCAACAATAGAAGCAGCCTGAGTGGGTGGAATCAGGCTCCCATAGAACGAGGGTATAAGTTTAGTTTTCAGTATTTGCTGGGTTCTTGAAGCTGGATGGAGAAGCCAGTATTCATCACCCTGTAATAGCTAAAAGCTGGAGGCCTCTCTGCTGCCACAAGTACATGTGAGGTAATCTATTTTACTGACTTTGCCTTTGTCAAGGGTGTGTTTATGGGATGTTTCTGTATTGGAACAATTACTGTTTAGTAGTTAAATTATATATTATTTCTGTTAAGTTTTCTAATAGAGTTAAGTTATGACAATTCTACTTCCTTTTGTTATTTTACTATTGGGTAAGAATAAAGTGTGTTTTGCTTAAAGCCAAGTAGTGTAACTAATTGAATTGCATCACGAACACAGTACCTTACAATTGCCTTTAAAAAAAGATAACAATGGTACACATGGGTGTCTATCAATCCAATCGGTCCATACAGCTGCTTGTGCTCCACATTGCTCTCCTCTCTCTGATATTACTTCATCGCCCTCAGTAACATTTTTTCTGTTTCATTTTTAAAAATATAATTATGAAACTACCCCTGATCTGCATCACCTCAATCACTCCAAATGTTAGCTACGATTCATTAAGAAGATTATCCAAAATTTCTCATGAGATTATTAGTGACTCTCTTATATTATGACAATGCAACCCACTTAGTTTTGAGTTTTATTCACTTGGAAATAATGTTTAATACATATTTTGTGCCTCCTTGTGCTTTATTAAGGTATTTACAGTTATTAGACAGTTGTTTGCTTAATCAGTTTAGCCTTGCTGTGTAACATTTCTTTTTCATTTGGAATTTTGGATGATCAATCAACTGAAGCCTTACTTTTTTTTTCAGAACAAAGGCATAACAGATAGTAAAACTTATATCCATTTTAGTTAGTTTTTCAAACCTAAATGTGTTTTACTTTATGTAATTATAGTGCCACCTAAGTGTAAACCATTGAAAGATGCTACATAACTAAATATTGAGTTGCAGTTCATATAACTGGCTTGCCATCAGTCTAGATGGGTCAGCTTACCAATTAGCATTGTACTACTCTGGTTCAGTCACTGTGGACTCGTGCCTATGGATGGTGCCTATTGTCAGTTTGGTGAAATAATATGATGACATAGAACCAACAGAAACATAGAAATGTCAGAAAAAGGAAGTCTGTTTACCCCTTCAGTTCTTTTAAATATAAGCATTGAAAAAATAGGAGCAACAGTAGCTCATTGAAATCTCCAGGTCAGCTTCACTATTAAACAAGTTTCTAGCTGATCACAGGATATTAGGAGCAGAAGTAGACTACTTAGTCTGTTCGGCCATTCAGTGAGATAATGGTTGATCATTCACCTCAAGGCTGATTTCCTACAGTATCCTCATATTCCTTGATATCATTTGTCTTGAATGATGTATTGATTCCTGGTTTGAACATGCTCAATAATTAAGGTTTCACAATGCTCCAAGGTCAACAATTCATCATTCTCATTGTTCCTCATCTTATTTTAAATTGCATACCCCTTACCTCGAGATGATGTGTCCTGGTTTCAATTGCGTCAGTCTGAAGAAACATCTTATCTGACCAGCCTGTCATACCCTTTATGAATTTTGCAAGTTTCAATGAGATTATGCACCATTCTTTCAAATGTTAAAGAGTACACACCCAGTTTTTTAAATCACTGAAGAGACTTGCTGTTAGACTAGGTCTTCAGCAGGTGGTGAGAAGATGAACAAGAGTGAAAGATGTACCTGACCTCGTCCTCACTAATCTGTTTACCGTGAATGCATCTGTCGATAACAGTATCGTTAAGAACGATCATCCCACAATCTTTGTGCAGTCAAGGTCCCAGCTTCACAATGATAATACCTTACATTGCGTAGTGTGGCACTATCGCCATGCTAAATGAGACAGACTTTGTACAGATCTAGCAACTCGAGACTGGGCATTGAAAAGGTGCAGTGGGTTATCAGCACCAGCAGAATCATACTCCAGCACAATCTGCAACCTCATGGCTTGGTATTTCCATCACACTACCATTACCATCAGACCAGGGAATCAAACCTGGTTCAATGAAGAGTGCAGGAAGACATGCCAGGAGCAGCAAAATGCTTACCTAAAATTGAGGTGTCTGATGAAGATACAAAATCGGATTAATTGCATGAGAAATAGCATAAGTGGTAAACAGGGCAAAACAAAGCCACAGCCAATAGATCAAATCTATACTTTGCAGTCCTGCCACATCCAATTGCAAACAATGGTGGACAATTATACAATTCTCTGGAGGAGGGAGCCCCATTAATATCCCCATCCTCAATAATGGGAGACCCCAGCACATCTGTGCAAATATAAGGCTGAAGCTTCACAAGCTTCACAACAATCTTCAGCCACTAGTATCAAGTGGATGATCCATCTTGGTCTCCTTCAGTATTCCTCATGGATGCTGGTCTTCAGACAATTTGATCCACTCCATGTGATTTTGAGAAATGGTCAGAGGCAGTGGAAACTAAAAATGGTCACTAGCAACATTCTGACAATAACACTGAAGACTTATGCTCCAGAACTTGCCGCAGACTGAGGCACTGGTTCAGTACAGCTACAACACTAGAATCTATCTGATAATGTGGAAAATTGTTCAGGCATGGACTGTATCCAAAAGACAGGACTGATCCAATCTAATTGCCATCGCATACGTTTACCATCAAAGTGAAGTGATGGAGGGTGTGATCAACAGTGCTATCAAGCAGCACCTACACAGTAATAACCTGCTCACTGGCATCCAGTTTAAGTTCCTTCGGGGCCACTCTGCTCTTGACCTCATGGCAGCCTTGGTTCCGACATTAATACAAGAGACGAATTTCAGCGGTGAGGTGAAAGCGACAGCTCTCGGCATCAAGGCTGCAGATGGCTGGGTGTGGCATAAAGCAGCCCTAGCAAAACTGGGTTCAATGGGAACCAGTGGGAAAACTCTCTACTGGCTGGAGTCATACTGAGCACAAAGGAAAATGATTGTGGTTTTTGGAGGTCAGTCATCTCAGCTCCAGGATATTTCTTCAGGAGTTCCTCAGACTAGGGTCCTTGGTCCAACTATCATCAGCTGTTCTGTCAATCTTGCTCGCAGTTACATGATGTTTCACCTCTCACTTTCTGAACACCATCACTAACTGCTTCTCCAACATTCCGTCCATTAATCTTCCTTTAAACACACTTGATAATCCAATTGACAGGTTTTTGATCAGAAGTTAATTAGATGGGCAAACATGACCGCAATTTTATGTAAGCCTTTTTGACATTGGTCAGTTTAGTTCACTCTTCCACTTCAGGTCATTCCATCATGCTAATGAAGTTGCTCAGTAATTATTCACTTTCAAAATATACACTCAGTCTTTAGGCAAATCCTTTATAAGCCTTATATGTTATTTCTCCTTTATTTACAAATATCTCGTACTGGGGGAGTTTATAACTAAGTCCATCAGGTATTAGTATTGAAGTCAAATTCTTTGTGCATCACCAATATGAATCTCTCAACAGTTTTCTTCAGCTAATTATCATAACTTTTGTTTTGATTTGTACCTCAATTGTACTGTTTGCACTTAAAAGTGCAGCTCCAATGAAATATTTCCCATTAGGAAGCAAGAGTCAGTACAGAGATACCAAATCCATAATAACTCAGATATTCTGATAACCAGATAACCAATGGAGCAGGACAGATTGCAGATGCAGCAGGTTCCATGGGAAATGTCTGGGTTATTGAAGATTCAATGGACACCTGTTCGCATGCCAAAACGACACTCCACACTCCACAAAACCAATTTTGGATTTCAGAGCTTTTCAGATTTCGGAATTGTGGATAAAGGATTGTGTACCTACACTACAAAGAAACTTATTTTACAACCTTGAAAGCAGTAAGGTAATACAGTGCAACCAGTAATGCAATTTAAAGCTTTATTGAAAAATTCAATACAGAATTTTTAACATTGTCAAGATTAACAATGTCACTGCACAGAACTGGAGGATATGTTCAATCTTCTGTCTTCTGAAACAGAATTGTGAATCCCAGTTATAACGGCAGCTTTGAGTGAGCAATAATATTTCAGTCACATGACTGAAAGGCTGAAAAAGTTTACTAGGAAAACAATCATAGTGGCTGACTGAAGATACATTGCCTGATAAACAGTTCAAGCCAGATAAGCTGTGTCTCACTCCATGGACCAACAGCCTCAGATCCAGGATGCATTGATGAAGAAAGAACTGTACAATTTAAACATCACAGATGCAGCACATAAAAGATGACTTCTTCCAATTAGAAATTGATTGTTTGATCCAGAAATCCAGGATACTACACAAAGACAGCATTTATTTTTATAGAGCGTCTGATCTCCAGGAGAATAAATTCAACCTTTGTCCTCCACAAAGTATTCCCAAGAGGGAAAAAATCCTTTGGCAGGGCAACAATCCATAGATCTGAGCCGGGGTCAACAGGTGAAGCAGTGGACCTAGTGTACTTCTACTTCCGAAGGGATTACATTACAAATGCAAGCAATCTGAGCATTTTATAATGACAGAGTCTTGTGAGCTGTGGTAATGGCAAATATAATACAACTACATACACACATACGACCAGAAGTAGGCCATTCGGCATGATATATGTGATTGAATAACTATGAGGTAAATGTAGTTCTGAATTGGTTATACTGGCTCCATGCATTTGACTGTCCATGCACCGTCAATCATAGAATCCCTACAATGTGGAAACAGGCCCCTCGGCTCAGCAAGTCCACACTGACCCTCCGAAGAATATCCCACCCAGACCTATTTCCCTACATTTACCCCTGACTAATGCACCTAAACTACACAATCCTGAATACTATGGGCAATTTAGCATGGCCAATTCACCTAACCTGCACATCTTTGAACTGTGGGAGGAAACTGGAGCAAATCCACACAGACATGGGGAGAATGTACAAACTTCACGCAGGCAGTCGCCTGTGGCTGTGGTCTCTGGCTCTGTGAGGCAGCAATGCTAACCACTGAGCCACCGTGCTGCCCCAAATAGATGGGGTCAAGGAGTTCAAGCTGTCAAAGGAACAATGTTTATGTATCAGCTCCCTATGGTCTGAGTAATTATTTCTGAGCAATTGTGATGTTCTGCTTTTCTTGTACTCTAAGAACAGTGTCTGTGTTGTACATTATCTATTGTGATGTATTCCCAGCATGAAACAATAGTTAGGCCCATGGCAAATTAAAGACATAGGAGGATTGACAGCAGCAAGCTACATGAGATAATCTTCATCCAGTTCCACATACTCATGGAATGGACATGAAAGAAATTAACATATAAAAGTAACTGCATGTTATTCAACCAGCTTGATTCTTCTGAGGAAGATCACCGGACCTGAACTGATAACTCTGATTTCTCTTCACAGAAGCTGCCAGACCTGTTGAGCTTTTCCAGTAATTTCTGATTTTGTTGCAGCTTGTTTCTTGAAGGTTTGCATTTTCTCCCTTTGATAGATGAGTTTTTTTAATCATATGTTGCACCTCTAAGGTGTTTCCTTATGAAGTAAGGACATCTACGGTAGAACTGTAAGGTTGTGTGTGGGCTTGGACTGGGTTTTCAGTGAATTTGGAATAAGTTGCCAGAAGTCCTCTGTGATGTACAATCTTCGGCTTTCTGAAACCACCGGAATCACTTGAATAGTAATGTCTCGTATAACATAATTTTCCTGTTCGTCCTCTCAGCATCTGTATTCCATCCAGTTCATAAAAAAGTTCTGCTACCAATGTTATATTTAGAATATTCAAGGTTGAGATAGACAGATTTTTAATCAGTAAGGAAATCAAGACATATGAGTGAAAGGCAGGAGAGTGGTGTTAAGGATGATCAGATCAAGACTAGCCATGATCTCATTAAATGGCAGAGCAGACTCAATGGGCTGAATGACCTAATTCTGCTCTCATATCTAAGACCTTATTATACATAACTTCCTTGTCAATCAAAATTCCCTTGTCAATCAATAATCTGTCCAACTTAATGTAGTCAATGACCCACTTTCTACTCTTTTCAGGGAAAATGGAATTCAAAACACTTTGATATCCTCTGAGAAAAGAAATTGCACCTCTTCTCAATTTTAAATGGGATGCCCCTTTTTTTAAAAACTGCTCCTTTTCATTTTCAATTCCGCCATAAGAGTCAACATCCCCTCAGCACCTGGCCTCTCTTACTCCTCTGTCAAGTTTATGTGACTTAGTAAGGTCATCTCTGATTCTTATGTCCAATACGCATAGACCCAACTAGCTCAATCTTTTCTCATAAGTCAAAACTTGCATCAGGAATCAGCCTTACAATGCAAGTATACTCTTAAAGGCTACCTCTGTGTAGAAATTTTTGTCTGTTTGGTCTAGTATCGCTTTAATGCACTTGGTTCAAAATTTGCTCTGTACATTGGGATCTTTTATTACCTTAAGCATATTATCTGAATGCAAGTTCCTGCTAAGCAGTACAAGAGACTTTGTGACTACAGGCAGCACTCTTGGAATGAAAAGCAAATGCACCAATGCCCATGAATTTGCTTTTGTTGCAGTCAAAGCCATAGCCATTGATGCTTAATTCATGTCCAATTTCTAATGTTTTGTTTTTACTGTGAAAATAAATATTTTCACATGGTCACTGCAATCAAATAAGCCTATATCATGACTAATTATTTGACAGTGACCCTGTATTGTGGACAAAACTCTTAGGCTTAAACTGCTTTCAATGGTGCCTCTGTAATGTATGCTTCCAGCACCAGGGGTTGATAGGGAAATTACAGGCTGGTTTGCTTTAGTCAAGCTTGCCCTGTTCTAATTAGTTTAATTAATGCTTTAAGTCACTGAATGGTAATCCATAATGACTGGAGTTAATTGATTCTGGTAAAAAGATAAGTTTGCAATAATCACACCAAAGGCCTCATTGCTTCCTAACTAATCATTTCACTTTGAACGGAAACTAAGTGTTGACAAGACCACCAGCAGGTTGACCCAGCCCACAATATTGGTCCAATATTATTCTGCATTCATTTGGTGCTTGGCAGTATTCAGATAAATAACTATTTTAAACACATATTTTTAATAAATGATCAAATGAATTTTAAATGAATGTTTCAATTAGAATCAACAGAAGATGTATGCAAAATTTAGTTGCACGCATTTTAGGAATTCTCTAGCAATGTTTTAGATATTTTTAATTAACTTTCACACATTTTGACCTACCATTAGACCAGGTGGGACTTCAACTTGGGATTTCTGGCCTGGTGGTAAGGATGCTAACACTGTACAACTAGACCCTTAATATTTATACTATAGTCTTAGTGATCAAGCTAGCTTTGATGGCTTATTCCGAATGTCCTTTGAGAAGGTGGCGCAGTCCATTTAGTGCTGGTACACCCACAGTGCTGATATGAAGGGAGGTCCAGACTTCTGACCCAGCTACGTTGCTGGAAGGAGTAACTGCAATCTACATGAGTGGAATGTTCTTTGTTTGAGACAGAGTGGTGGGTGTATCAACAATTGGATATCTGTTAGGGTGGGGAGATGGACTGGTTGGGTTGGGTTTTTGCCGATTACATATTCATATGCAGGTAAAATGTCAGGTTTAATGGGCAAACAGTCAGGAAGTAGTGCCCCTGTTAGGACCTTCAGCTTAGCTTCCTGATATTGTACTTTGTGTGCCACAGCATTACTGTCTCTCAGAAATGGCAACTCGTGCAACACTGAGCAGCTCATGCATTACCAGCTCAGAGTCTTTTCTTCACAGCCAAGATGACCTACACAATGACTGTTTTTCAACAGATGCTTGTACAGAGCAACTACAAAAGATGTCTTCAGTCTGAACACCTCATAGAAGTATCACGCGCACACATCATGCCCGGCATGATTAATTTCCATCAATCTTAGCCTCTTGACCACAACTAGACCATGTTTCAATCAGAAGTTTTAGCCTCCTAACTTATCATGTACCATATTATATTTAGAAGTAATGCACATAAACAATCATAGATCTGGAGGTTTTACGTCTTTATCTGTGTCCACCAATGCAGGCAAAGTAATTAACATATCATTGATAATGCTTGTTCAAACGTCTTTCCTTCTGAAGGAGAAAACCATGCCCAATGAGCTCGACACAAGCCTGTGAACAATCTTATATAGGTGAGCATGGAATAATTATCCCCATCTCACAACTGCTGGTGATTCTTAGGTCCTTTCCTTGACAAAGGTTGATGAATAGTGGGAAATAGGTGGGGCATTGATGTTTGGAGCTGTTAGAGTTTATTCATCTTTATTCTGCAGTGAGTGTAGCCCTTCAGTGTAAAATCCTCAATTGCCTTTCATGAATTAGCATTTTTTAGGTTCTGTGTTCCTCAAGAGGTACATTTGGGCTCTGGGGAAGTACATGCGAAAGAAATCCTTGGGCCCCTTTCGTTCCCACTGCATATTATCTGAAAGGCCTTATTTTGAAAACAGATTTAGAAAAACTGGATATAGTAAATGTTTTCTTTAGGTTGTTCACTTTCTACTCTCCCCAGCTAGAATGTTCTTTGCCCCTCAAAACAAAAATGTTTATGGCTTTCTCCTTTCCTGTGGCATTCTATATTTACTTCTTCAATCTCACACTGTAACTGTCAGCCCTTTCACCATTTAACTGGATATATCTGCTCTCCCTCCAGATCTCACTTCCATCCAGACCCCGATGGTCAGCAGTACATTTGCACCCTCTGCGTATTCACTGTTTTGTTTCTCTCCTCAGTCCACTGCATTGTGTTCTCCATCTTAATATGCAGCTCCCAACTCTCATTCACCCCTCGCACTCTTTCCTCTGCTTCCTCCCTCTATTGCAAAGATCCTTGCAGTGCCTGGATAACCAAATGCTTTCAGTTCCATGCATTGCTTTTCCTTGCTTTCTATCTCAGCTTTATTTGAATCTCTTGAATTAAATGGACCAGCAGTTTAAGTGCTGGGATCATGCTGTAAGGTTGAGTGAAATAGGAGTTGATGGGAAGGGTGAGGGCAGTAACAAATTAAAAATACTATATATGAATGCACGAAGCATTAGAAATAAGATGAATGAGCTTGAGGCTCTTTTGGAAATTGGCAGATACGATATTGTGGGGATAACTTCAAGTGGACAGGGCCTGGGAAATGAATATTCAAGACTACATGTGCTATCGTAAGAACAGACTTAGAGGCAGAGGGGGTGGGATGGCCATGTTGGTAAGGGATGATATTCAGTCCCTTACGCGGGGGGACCTAGAATCAGGGGATGTAGAGTCAGTATGGATAGAGCTGAGAAATTCTAGGGGTAAAAGACCCTCTTGGGAGTTATCTACAGGCCCCCAAACAGTAGTTTGGATGTTGGATGTAAATTGAATCAGGAGCTGAAATTGGCATGTCGCAAAGATGTTACTACAGTTGTTATGGGGGATTTCAACATGCAGGTATACTGGGAGAATCAGAATGTATTGGACCTCAAGAAAGAGACTTTATGGAGTACCTCCGAGATGGATTCTGAGAACAGCTGGTGCTGGAGCCTACCAGGGAGAAGGTAATTCTTGATCTGGTATTGTGCAATGGACCTCGAAGTGAAGGAGCCACTGGGAGGTAGTGACCATAATACAATACGCTTCAATCTGCAATTTGAGAGGGAGAGGGTACAATTGGAAGTGACGACATGTCTGTTGAATAAAGGGAACTATGGAGTTATGAGGGAGGAGCTGGCCAAAGTTCAATGGTGTAATACCTTAGCAGGGATGACCGTGGAGGAAGAATGGCGGATATTTCTGTGTATAATGCAGAAGATGCAAGATCAGTTCATTCCAAAAAGGAAGAAAGATCCTAGGAGGAGGCATGGGTGGCCGTGGCTGACGAGGGAAGTTAAGAAACATATAAAGTTAAAAGAGAAAAAGTATAACATAGCAAAGATAAGTGGGAAAACAGAGGACTGGGAAGCTTTTAAAGAAGAACAGAGGATTACTAAGAAGGAAATACGCAGAGAAAAAATGAGGTACGAAGGTAAACTGGCCAATAATATAAAGGAGGATAGTAAAAGCTTTTTTAGGGATGTAAAGGGGAAAAAATGGTTAAGACTAAAATTGGGCTCTTGAAGACAGAAACAGGGGAATATATTACGGGGAACAAAGAAGTGGCAGAAGAATTGAATTGGTACTTCAGATCTGTGTTCACTGGGGAAGACACAAGCAGTCTCCCTGAGGTAACAGTGGCTGAATGACCTGAACTTAAGGGAATTTATATTTGCCAGGAATTGGTGTTGGAGAGACTGTTAGGTCTGAAGGTTGATAAGTCCCCGGGGCCTGATGGTCTACATCCCAGGGTACTGAAGGAGGTGGCTCGAGAAATCGTGGATGCGTTGGTGATTATTTTCCAGAGTTCGATAGATTCGGGATCCATTCCTGCGGATTGGAGCGTGGCTAATGTTGTACCACTTTTTAAGAAAGGTGGGAGAGAGAAAGCAGGAAATTATAGACAGGTTAGTCTGACCTCAGTGGTGGGAAAGATGCTGGAGTCTATTATAAAGGATGAAATTACGACACATCTGGATAGTAGTAACAGGATAGGTCAGAGTAAGCATGGATTTATGAAGGGGATATCATGCTTGACTAATCTTTTGGAATTTTTTGAGGATATAGCTCTGAAGATGGACAAAGGAGATCCAGTAGCTGTAGTGTACCTGGACTTTCAGAAAGCTTTTGATAAAGTCCCACATAGGAGGTTAGTGAGCAAAATTAGGGCGCATGGTATTGGGGGCAAAGTACTAACTTGGATTGAAAGTTGGTTGGCTGACAGGAAACAAAGAGTAGTGATAAACGGCTCCATTTCGGAATGGCAGGCAGTGACCAGTGGGGTACTGCAGCTTTTTACAATATATATTAATGATATAGAAGATGGTACTAGTCATGAAATTAGCCAATTTGCTGATGATACTAAGCTGGGTGGCAGGGTGAAATGTGAGGAGGATGTTAGGAGATTACAGGGTGACCTGGACAGGTTAGGTGAGTGGTCAGATGCATGGCAGATACAGTTTAATGTGGATAAATGTATTGTTATCCACTTTGGTGGCAAGAACAGGAAGGCAGATTACTACCTAAATGGAATCAATTTAGGTAAAAGGGCAGTACAAAGAGATCTGGGGTTCTTGTACACCAGTCAATGAAGGTAAGCATGCAGGTACAGCAGGTAGTGAAGAAGGCTAATAGCATGCTGGCCTTCATAACAAGAGGAATTGAGTATAGAAGCAAAGAGGTTCTTCTGCAGCTGTACAGGGCCCTGCAGAGAACACACCTGGAGTACTGTGTGCAGTTCTGGTCTCCAAATGTGAGGAAAGACATTCTGGCTATTGAGAGAGTGCAGC